>NC_062217.1:132735750-133050472 GCF_902686445.1 Sciurus carolinensis
GCACTTTTTTCTTTTATAGCCAATATGATAGGTAGAAAATTATATCACACAGTTTAAACTTACTTTTTTTAATTAAAGTGCCACTGAACTCTTTTGATGTACTAAAATTAATCATAGTTGTTTTTTCATAACTACTTACACCTAGTCAACATCTTTTCCCTCACCTTTGTTTCCTTCTAATTTTCCAGGAATTATTTACCTATTAGGAAATAAAGTCTTTGTGGTAGCATTTTCGCCACAAAAAAATAAAAAGTGTTTGAGGAAATAGATATTTACCCTTTTTTTGAACATCATACAAAATATACATGAATTGAACCATCATATTGCCTCTTAACTATGTATAATTGTTAATTTAAAATATTTCAAAAATAATTTTTCTAATATTTCTTTTGTTTTGGGATTTTTCTTATGTGATTCTTTTTCTGGGGAGCATTTAAAATATTTTTTTTAGTTGAATTTATCTTTTTTTTTTCTTGTGTGCTTTCTGGATTTTGAGTGCCATTTGTCAGGAGAGTTATGTTATATTATTCCAAACTCATGTGATTGTTGGCAAAATTCAATTCCTTTCAGCTATAGAACTAAAGTGCCTACTTTCTTGTTCAGTGTCAGTCTGGATGGGGCCACTCTGAGTTCTTAGAGGACCTTGTGGTTCCCTACCTTCTCTCTTTTGATCACCTTAAAGCCAATGGATACTGACCTTCATTGCATGTGAAAAATGCCTTTACTTTATTCCATATAGTTTAATCTAGTGATGGAGTATTCCACCATGTAAAAAGAATCTGTCTTCTTCATTCAAGGAGAGGGGATTCCACAGATAATCTTGGGGAACATCTTGAAAGTCTACCTATTCAGATCTCCTTGTAATTTCTTTTCTGATCTTCTGGTATATATGTCTACTAATCCATCCATTTCTAAAAGCAGGTTTATTATGCATTTTAATACAAGGCAGGGTAAACTATTTCTCTTTGTATTAGAGCATCAATGGCTTATGTTTATGTAATACAATTTCCAAGTGGGCATTAGAATAAGCTTATTTTATTCAGAAGGAAAAGGAAGGAGACACTTGTAGGAAATTCTTTAAGGATCAAGATGATGTATTCACTAACTTGTGAAGAAGTGCAATGTAAATGATGGTGAGGTGTCCAGTTTAAGAACATAGTATGACTTCCTATTTGCTTGGACTTCTTTCTTTTCACGTCTTAGTGTTTAAATTTTTTCTTATTATATTTTATTGATTTAAAGATATTTTATATTTTTATGGGAAATTTGATATTTTGCTAACACATCTTACAGTAGTTATTATTTTCTCATATGCATGTATTGGTTCCAGTATATTAATTATATACTGTAACTTTTCAGTTCATTTTCTTAGATTATCTATATATGTGATTCTTTTGTAAATAGTCATAGTTTTCCTCCTTTCAATTTTTTATACATCTGATTTTTTTCTAGTTTGAAAATGAATTGCACTAGATGTTTATTGACATCTGTTGTGAATATTGTATGGATTTTTCTCCTTAAATTTATTAATATGGCTCTTGATATAAATAGATCTTTTAATATTGAACAATTCCCAGACCACTGTTATTAAAACCACTTGATCATATATGATGTAGAGTTCTTTAAATATGCTGATTCAGCATTCAATTTATCGGTATTTATGCATGGTTTATATATTACTATTTTTCAGTAATTTTTGCATGCAGTGTTTTTATTGTCTTTTGGTTTCTTGATCAAGTTTTGAATGACTATTAGTATACTCTTGTTTAAAACTACTTTGAATAGTTTTCTTTTCTTTTATACACAAAAGCTCTTTGAATAATGTTATGATAATCTGCTTTAAAACTCTTGTGGAAGTCTCCCATGGACATATCCCAACCTGTTGAGGAATGTTTTTCTTGGTAACTTTATATATTTTGTCTCTTTAATTTCATTTTGAATTTTGCTTTAATGAATTTTGACAAATTATATTTTCATAGATTATTTTCACTTCATCCAACTTAAGCTATGTGAAGGTTCCAATATTCAGTGTCATTCTTTTTAAAAATTGTGATTTAAACTTTTTACTGCTACAGAGTCACAAATTTTTCCTTTTTATTCCCAATTGATATTATTCTTGTCTCACTTAGTCATCAATTTAGTTCATCATATTTTTGTTATTAGAGAATAGCAAAATATTGTTTTGTGCAATATTTTTGATATTGTAAATTTTTGTGAATGTCCCAAGGACATGTAAAAGTTGTATCTATTTTTGGACAAGTGTTTTTTAAACACATGTATGTACATAATTTTTATATAGATATGTTATATATATATATATATATATATATGTAGGTGTATGTATAATGTGTGTCAACAAGATCCTTCTTACTAATTATATAGTTGTATTATTTCATTCACATAGCATTATTTATTTATTTTAAAATATTTTTAGTTGTAAATGGACACAATACCTTTATTTTATTTTATTTTTATGTGATGAAGATTGAACCCACTGCCTTACAGATGCTAGGTAAGCAGTCTACCACAGAGCTACAAGCCTAGCCCCAGTCATCATTATTTATAAGAAATTAATTGATATCATTTATCACAGAAGTTAACATATTAATTCATTTCTTTAATATTCAGATATTTGTGTGTAGCTATATTTTTGTGATTAATGGACAAATCTTGGCTGAATGTGAACTCATTGAGTCATAATACTTTTCCTTGAGTATTTTCCAGGTTGTGGAATGATATTAGAGTTAAGACCAGTCAGATATTTTCCATTTTAAAAATTGAAACTATTTTTTATACTGACACTTAATGTCCCTGAAAATGGATTTTGTTGATATAATTTTTTATTGTTTTAATTGCTTCTTTGAGATTACCAAAAGAATAGGATGAATAATTCTGCCACATGTATCCATACACATTCCCATGTTTCTTCCTAAAGAAACTAACTCTTTTGAACAATGAAGCAAAAACTATCAAGTCATTTGAAAATTCCTATTCTCTACCAGGATGTTTCACAATATTAACTCTTTCAACTAATTTTTTTTCCTGATTTATTGGAACATTTTCAGTTTTGACTCATTTTATAACATTTTGTAATTAAAATATATGTAGTATTTAACATATTTAAAAATATATAATGTTTATCATTTATCTTGTTCCACTGTTTTGGCTGTCTTTTTATCTCTCTTCCTTTCTTTTCTTTTCTTTCCTTTTTTTTTTTTTTTTTTTTTTTTCCCTTGAGACAGAGTCTCAGTAAGTTGCCCAGATTATCCTGGAAGAACTTCTGATTCCTTCTGCCTCAGCCTACCAAGTTTCTGGCTTTCTTCCTAAGAAATTCAAATCACATTTATTGAATTTTGTTAGCCAATATTGTACATTTCTCTTTTTTTCTATAAAGGATTTAAAATTATTTCTTTAAATTTTTGTTTGATTTTATTTTTGAAAATTTATTTCTAACTGTAAAGAAGACATTTTTCATGTTTTACACCAACTTGTTTTCTGTCCAATTTATTTGTTTTCTTATTTGGCATAAGTTTTTTATATTTATATTTTTATTTTTAGAATCTTTTTTTGTACCCGTGATTGAACTTAAAGGCACTTAAACTATAGAACCACATATCCAGCCCTTTTTTTTTAAAGACAGGATCTTACTAAGTTGACTAGGGCCTGGCTAAATTGTTGAGACTGGCTTTGAACTGACAATCCTCCTATTTCAGCCTCCCAAGCTGCTTGAATTACAAGCATGCACCACTGTGCCTGTTTATAAGATTTATTTTTTTTTAATTGTTTATATTTTCCTAAATTTTGCCAGCTGATACACTTGTTATGTCTCTTCCTGTATTTTAGATGATTTTACATTTATGCTTTGTGTTTTTTCCTTCATAGGTGTAATTACTTCATTCATTTATTTTTACTTCTTTGCTAAATACTGGGTCATATTTTCTTCTGCTTTATTACAATGATTTTCTCTTATCATGATCTACATCATGGATAAATTCCATGTGGATAAATTCCATTTCTATTTGTGAGATTTTTTTCTTGAACTCAGCCTAAGAAGTTACTTCTGCAAATTTGTATTTCTTGTTCCACAGAACAAGTATAGTTGTTGAGTTTTAAGGGAGCCACTCACTTTCAAGGATGTTTTCATTGGGACACTCTGAGATTATTCTGCCTCTGACTTCTCTTGACATGTGTCATATGTCATTTCTCCCTTTCCTCCCATTTGGTTGCTACTTCATTTCAACTACTTATGCACTCCTTTATTTATATTTTAGAGTATGAAATTTATACTGACACTTAATGTCCCTGAAAATAGATTTTGTTGATATAATTTTTATTGTTCTTATTGCATCTTTGAGATTACCAAAGGAATAGGATGAACAATTCTGCCACATATACCCACACTCATTCCCACATTTCTTCCTCTTGGTTTTTAGTTCAAGTATTGGTCTGTAACACTTAGAAGCTATATTTTATTAGGATCTGAGTGTGGTACTTGTTTTTATTCTCTCTGGTTGCAGGGCTTCCTACATTTGCTAGAACTTTTCTTTATTTGCTCTCTAGGACTCAACTTGAATTCTATAGTTAGTACCTTAAAATACTGAAGGGCCACAAATGTTAAGAAGTGTTGTGGTCTCTTCTAGCAGGTTGTCCAAAGCATGTGTCAGTGCTCTACTGAGGAGTTGGAAGCTTCTATTTTCTTCCTCTTCTAAACAGGATATACACAGGACTTGTCACTGGTTTATTGTTTCCTTAATTGTTTAGGATCTACAGAAATCAGGTATGCTCATATAGACTAATGGCACATCTCCCTCATAATCCATGATTAATTATAAGAATTAGGACAGGTACTTACTAATAGCCACTTTTATTATCCTTAAGTTGCAAGTTCTGTGTTGGTTACCAAGATTACATGGAGCTCATAACAGAGAAACTTCTATGCTACCTCTGGGCTTCAGCACCATGAACAGCAACCAAACTTCACCAGCACTTGCCTGGGTTTTTTTGGGGAATGAGGGGAGTTCATAGGTCTTTAAACCACCATCTCCCATTCTTTGTCCTAATTTCTTCTACCGATAGACTTTGTACAAATTGCTGTGAGATTGCAGAAGTGGAGAAAAATCAACTGGTTCATAGTTAAACTACCTCTTTATAAATTTTCAGAGAAGAAAATTTAAAAGTTGTTTTATTTTGTCATTTGGAGAATTTCATGGTCTTGCAATATTTCAGTCTCCTAGTTGCACTGAAAGCGATTGTGTTTTTTTATTTCACAAATTGCTTTGCATTAAAAAAGTTAGTCGTCCACAAGATTCCTATCATTGATTGCATATGTTTCTGATTCACTGAGGGTTTAAGTCCAGTTCCTACATTCAAGCTAACTTCGAAGAAGGAGGGAAAATGATAGGAGGGAAATCACCTGTATTCAATGTCATAAGCCAACATAGATCAACATGAGTTGACATATAGAGTGTCTAAAGAATTTACCTAAAACAAAGAGATGAACCAGAAATATTAATTAGGAATAGGAATGCAACATCTTAATCAGTGTCAGGATAGTAAGGGTCAGGGGCAAAGATTGCAACAGGCAAAATGGTTAAGTGTATTAGCCAACCTGTTAACTCAGTGCCTTTCAACCACAACTTGTTCCTTTGTTCTTTTTAAATATTTATCATCATCATCATCAACAGCAGCAGCATCAGCATCATTATTATAATTATTATTATCATTATTTTAATGGCAACATCTGTCTTAATCTCTCCTTCTTCAAGCCACTTAACCAACATCTGCTCATTCTGCGTCACACCTACTTCCTCTTCTTACTCTAACTTCCTTTTCAGCCCCTTATTATATCTCCTGGAAAACTGCCATCACCCTTAACTGGTTTCTGTGGAAGGATGCCTCCATTCTTAGCTTCCTATCCATCCTTCTCATGGCCGTTACAGTAATCTTTTCATATGGGAGTGGCCCCTAATTGTTAGGGTGCCATTGTTGCAAATTCATTCATCTCCTTCATTCTTGCACTTTCTATTTCACTAGTGAGAGTTTGCAGCAGGCACCCAAAAAGTGATGTTACTTGTGCCATTTTTCTGAGTGAGTCAAAGAGGTGAATTATGGATCTTTCTATGAGGCTGACTCAAGTTGAATGCTGTTCATTTCTGGGTTTGTGTCTATTACCCTGCAAATAATGAATACCCCTAAAATGTTGGTGTGTTATTATGCCATGGAGATAAAAAAAAACTGTACAATATATAACTATTTTTATACAACTATCAAAGTAGTCAGGAGATGTGAACTTTCATTCAAATACAATTGAAAGAAAATGAATAACATTGAGACATTGGAGCTCAAAAGAAAAATATTGTGCTTTCCAAAATATACACATCAACCACTTTAGACTATACTATATGAAAAGCTATAAGGGTAGTTGAGTAGACTATGCCAGCAATTTCTTTCAATCATTTTTCCATTGCAAAATACTGTAAGAACTATATCCAGGGAAGGCTACATTTTTGGCAGACACAGTGTGTAAAACTAGAAAGACAGATTTTATTTTTGAATAGCAAAAAAATTCAGTTTATCCCCATTGCTGCCATCTCTGTTTCCTCTGTCTTCTTTCCACATCCTCTTGGAATACTTGAAGGATCTCTTGTCTAGGTGGAAAAAATTCATTTCAAGAATTTACAAATACCAGTCAACCATCAGCAGTAAAAGTTAGCTAGTCAGTGTAGCCAAACATGGGAAAATGTTTGTGTTACTCATACTAAGGATGGGCTGAGTAAGAGGGATATTTATTTCAGTGCCTCCCCTGACTATAGATGAGATGTTATACTCCAAGATGCCTAGCAGAAGTGAAGTCACCTAGCATCATTCATGTGATGAATTTAAAGAAGACCCTCATTATATAAAGCAAGTTTTCCTTTTATTTCCACCAGATGCTAACACTTTTATCTTAAATAATTGTCTTTAAATAAATGAGACCATGCCACAATCCCTAATTGCTCTTGTGCAGGAATATATAATGCTCTCTTGACATGTTCTCTTTTCTACCTGAGTAGAAATGGGAACTGACCAAGTTAATAATAACTGTGAAACAAATCTTTTCATAATTGATATAGGACTTACTGGCTGTACTGAAAAATGGGTATTTTTATTTTTTTTAAAAGTTAAAACAAAAAAAATAGAATGACAAAGCAAATTAAAAAAAACTGGAGGATATGAACATGCAAGTTGTTAGATAGAGTAAGGAAGGAGATGAGCAAGCATAGGCTGGCTACCTGATAGTTACTGGGAATTTATCAAGCAGTTTCCATGTGTCAGGTACTGGGTACACTCCCTCCCTCTGGTATCTCATTTAATACACCAAATCTATAAAGAAACAACTTTATTTTCAATTATTACCCCATATCACAAAGAAACCAAGGCATAGTGAAGTCAATTGTATTGCCCACAGTTCTTCAACCAGACCTGATATTCATTCCTGTGATCATAATCATAATTTAACTTACAGATATTATGCCAAATGTCTTATCATAATGAGAGCACTTTCTCACTATATGACTTTGAAGACAATATTTAATTTCTCAGCCAACTGAAGAAAATGGAATATATATGTGTGAATATTCAGTGAAGTAATATGTACAAGGCATTCAGCAATGGAGGCATGATTAGGCATACAATAAATATTGCTTCTTGTCCGGGGATGATTTCCTTTTGCCTGAATATTCAACAGAAATGAGATTTTCTTGTTTATTTTATAATACCAAAAGGAAAAGAAAGCCTCTCACATGTAAATAATCAGAACAGGAGAGGAGTCTGGATTTCCATAATTTTTTGTAAGTTGGCATTTTTGTAGAATGCTACTCAAGACATATGAACATATAGATAGAGATATAGACATAGATATATAGATAGATATGCTTGACAGACAATCTGAAATTCAATCAAATAGGAGATAAAGACACTATGGCCACTGCAACTTATCTACTTGCATCTTCTATCTCTCCAACTCCTGTACCTGCAATGAAAGCTCTATCCTGAAAGACACAAATCCAAACTTATTATACTCAAATCAAACTACAGATTATGAGATTCATTCTTTCCTTAGATTGTTGTAATCCTGTAGTTGACTAGAGAGTATTACAAAATGAAATGAATTATTGGCCAGCAGCTTCAAAGAATCACAAAAGAAGGGACATATTACACAAAAATCTTTAACCTGTGAGACACAGAGAAATTACTTCTTCTCTTTGTTTTTCTCATCTATATAAGAAAATAATTCCTGTTTAATCAAAATACTATCCTAAGTTTAATTATGGTCATAAAAATGCATGGTAATTGAAAATCCCACATGAGTGGAATTGTACTTATCAGTATGATGATTATGTCATCTTTTAGTTGAACCTATCCTGAATAGTGTGTCAGTTCAGTTCTCTAAGGCAGAGCTGGGTTTGTGTCACTCAGAGTCTCTGCTGCCAACTCCTGAAATAATCTTGCTCAGGTCAGGCAAAGCATGAGGACCATGTTTAGGAGGAAGTCCTCTTGGAGCAGTGTAGCCCATAAACAACCAAATTATGGATGTGGGAAAATCACAGACCCAATTCCCAGAACAGGTAAGGCAAGATCCTATGGACATATGTTCTGATCTCTAGCTGTGTCATGGTTGACAGATATGAGGGTGCATTCCAAGTCAGCAGTCCTGAGGTTCACAGGACTGACTGCATACCATTTATTCATCTCTGTTGCAACAGAAGCATTGGAGGAAAAGGAAGGAATGTCTAAATGGCCATGGTCAAGTGTTTTGTGTGTAAGATGGGGAAGTCTTAAAAAAGAGATTGATTCTCTCTTTACTTCTACTCTTTTGTATTGCACTTTACAATGAAGAATGACCAGATTAAATGATTTTGAAATATGAACTCTGCTGCTTACTAACCAGCTATATAACTCTGGGAAAGTTACTTAACCCCTCATGGGCAAAGTGGGGATAATATTGGAATATGTTCTTTAAGCTTTTAGAATGATATTAAATAAAAGAGCCTAGCAAAGTCCTTAGCACTTATTAAATATTTGATAAATGTTACCGCTTGTGAATTCCTCCCAAGGAGGCATTTTATTGCCTTTTTTCTCTTATTAGCTTGACAACAGAAATTTAATACACATGAACTGATGTTATTTAAGAAAGGAGTTGAAAATTGATGTCATTTAAAAATTCGAATTACCTTTCTTCACCTTTGATGACACTACAAACCTTTCATTCATTGTCTTGATTTTGCCCAGTCTTCTAAAATTGCCAGATGGCAGAGTTTTAAATTTGGAGGGACCCTAGAGATCATCTCATTCCAACTTTCTCATTTTTAGAATGGGAAATTAATGCCAAGGTAAGAAAAATGACTGACTCATTTGTTTCCAGCATTCTGTAGCTGACTTTAGAAAGAGACAAAGAGCAATAAAGACTGAAGTTCATGAGAGGTGACCTGCCTCAGGGATTTTTTGTTCTCTCTGTGCCACTGCATATGCTGCTCTTAACTTTATGGGACTTTATTTCCTCAACTATAAAATGATGAGGCTGGATTTGATCATTGCCAGCTAAGTGTGTATATATGTGTGTGTAGATTTATCCAAATTGAAGTTATATTCATACATACATGCAGTTTTGTTTCTCTGGCCATCATCAGCCTAATGGAATTTCCATACTGCTTATATGGCCCACATTAAAATATGTGTAAACATATGAAATTTTAATATAATATAGCACCTTAAAAATAAAAGCAATGTGAAGTCTGTTATTACCAATGTGTGAGGTCTTCTGAAGCCAATGCCTGGTAAACCAGAATACTCATTGCTCAGAGTACTTTTGAAACTCCTTTTCTAAGCCCTTTGTGGAGCCCAGTGGGACCCTCTGTCACATGCTAGTTATTGAACAGTAAAGCCTCTCTTCATCTTTGAGGAATGATTTGGGTTTACAGAATGGCCTGAAGTAAAATACACATAGCAGTCAATATTGGCAAAACTACATTTAGTCGGAGGCCAGCTGTTCCTAGCAGGTAATAGGACTTGATCTTCCTGCAGGGGTCTTATACTGAAGCGGCAGAAAATGAGAAGGCAGTGGCTGCCCCTGTGTGGATAGTGCCTCCCAATGTGACACTTGTAAAGGCTGACATTATTTTGGGTGCATGAGTGAATTCTGCTGAAATTGTATGTTACCTTGCAATCATATCTCTTTGTGTCAAAGACAAAAAAATAAAAAATCTGTTTTTGTTTTTTTTTTTTCACCATTGTGTCCAGTGTTATGGTAGGAGAGGTGAAAGACATGTTTGTATTTGAAAGTCAGTGTGATAGTGCTCACATAAGAAGATTGGTCTGGTACTGAGGGATGCTATGGGAGGCCCCGCCTGCCAATCCTTCCATCCTGTATCAAGGAGGTCTCAGTCCCCACAGGAAGAGTACATTGCATGTTTAAAAAAGTCTGAGGAAGAATTATTTAATACATTGTTATTAAGAATTTGGAAGAATATGCAACACATTTCAATAACTATGATAAAATTATTGAGGTTAATTTACTGTTTTTGTCACGAAAGAACTTTGGTGATGGAAATGGCTATATTAATAGTCATAAAATTAAATCATTTTCTTTGTCCCCTGATGCATTTTATGAGTAGACACACTTGAAAACCAATCCTGTTGAAAAAAATCCTGGTGCTTTGACAAAAATGTAGACAGTGAACAGGGCACTGACCTGGTCTCCACATCAAATTCAGCAGCCCCTTTTATGTGAACAAGTACTTTTGTCTCCATGGACCTCTTATTTTCTCTCCTGGTAAAATGAAACAGTTAGAACAGGAACCTGCTTTTAGTTAGGATTCATTTCAGCTACCCACCCCTACTCCATGTGACTTGCATTACAGGTATGGCCACTGTCCCCAGCCACACTTTCATCATCAGCCAGGTTGCTGGCTCAGCATCATCAGCAGAGATAACGGTCACCCTTAAGTCACTTTCATCTTGACTCTAGTGCATGTATGTGGCATGCAGGTCTTTTTTGCTAGCAAACTTACTTTCTAGTCAGCTCACTGTGACCTTCATTGTTACTGGCTCCCAGATATTTGAAAGATTTTTTCTGGAATATCAGTTCTATTCTTTCCAGAAGGAATAGAATGGGCAAGGTCTTCATACCCTGTAGAATATGTAGTCTCTCAAGTAAGCTCTAGAAGACACAGATTTTAAATTCAATATGTGTAGGGCAGAATAGACATTTTTTCCCTATACCCGATATGAATTTCCTGTCTCAGGGGTATGAGAGTAATCGTTTGCCCAAGCCCGATATTGGAAAACTATTTTCTTTTTCTCATCAGGATGTCAGATCATGGAGAGAAGGAACTTTTTCTGTTGAGTCCTAACCTAGAAAAATGTTTGGCACATTTCTAGCATTAATATTTGGTGTGTTAATGGAGAAATGAGTATTCCTCCCATGAGATCTTATTTCTGCCTGCAGTCACCTAGAATTGACCATTTTGTTATTCATCTTCTGCCACTATTCACCTAATTATGCTCTTTCTTATCTCTTGTATCATTAAAAAAAGAAAATCTCCCATTTCCAGACTTTTCAGGCCAATACTCTCCAGCCTACTTCAAGAGTCCTGGTTTAGCTAGGTGCACACCAGTAATCCCTACTTAACTGGAAGACTGAGGCAGGAGGGTTGAGTTTAAGGCCATCCTGGCAACTTGTATAAGGTCCTGCCATAAATAAATAAATAAATAAATAAATAAATAAATAAATAAATAAATAAATAAGTTGGACACGTATCTCAGTGGTAGAGTGCTTACATAGTATGTGTGAGCCACTGAGCTCGATTTCAAGTAATTCATTCAGCAACACACGCAAAAAGAGTTCTGGGTTAAAAATGAACATAAGATCAAGTTTGTGGCATCACAGGCGGTTTATGTCCCTGTAGTTTGTTTCCCACATTTCCTGAGTATGGTACATATAGGTGGTATAGCAACAGAAAAGAGAGAGAGATTGAAGGTGACCATGTTTCACATCCCCCTATAAAATTCTTAATCATTTTCTGTGATCCTTAGTAGAAAAATCTAAAAGCAACATGGCATAAGAGATTATTAATGGCATGACTTCTTAATCTGATGGCCTTAGAGTTTATGTTCTGCCCATAGTACTGTGTCATGGTCCTTCAGACACATGCCTTGTGGGCCACACCACTTTCACCCCTTTTCAAATACTACACTCTACTTGCAGGGTCTTTCTGACACATTCACTCTTCTTTCAAGATGTAGCCCAAAAGTCATTGGTCCTCATAGTTGACTCTGTTCAGCCCCCACAGCACAGAACATGTTGTCTTGCAGCAGAATCGGCCTATTTCTCTTCCCAGTAAAGTGAGTATCTTGGAAGCAGAAGCACCATCTAGTTTGTATTTCAAGTCTTGCTTTCAGTTGAGTGGCAGCTCAATAAATATTTGTTGGATGAGTGAAAACTTCATCCACCAACAATATTATTCCTCTTGGGGAAAGTAACTCCTAAAGAATGTCCTTATCAATAATAAATACTCAGCTTTTTTTGATGCAGAAACAGCAGATCTCCCAAACATGTTTATGTTGGTCTAATACAAGAAAGAGCATATTTACATGAGAACAAAACTCATGAAATACTGTTATAGGAAACATCTCTTACTGCAACCCAGCTCTGTGCACTGCGACTTTAGAATAATGGTTTAAAATGTTTTGCAAAATTGCAGCATCAGAAGGAGAGGCCCGGGACAGCAATGCACAGAGCTGGGCCTACAGTGCTGGCTGCTGCAGTGAGTCCCCTTGGTCACATCTTCCCCATCTGTACAGACAGCAGCAGGTGGAACCAGAGCTGTTCCATATGCGGATTAGTATATGACTTTTTCTAAAGGCTCCGAGAGGCAAGCTTACATTTTGTCTTCGGATCTTTATATGAAAATACCACTGTGGATAATGAGGCTGTTGTATGCATAATTTAACTTTAGGAAGTCTAAATTCCTCTGCAAGGCAAATTGGTACCTAGAGGGATGCAATTTGCATGGGGATTTCAAGCCCTCCTCCCTCTTATTGTCCCTGGCCTGGTGTTGCTTTTCTTCTGAATTATATTCCCTTGTTCTTTGAATGCCTGATTCTGAGAACTTAACCAAATCATCATGGCTTCCCTATTTAATAGTGGTTTTGGAAACCCTGCTGTGCCTGCTTTGACCATTTTTGGGAACATGACTTCTATTTGGCAAAGCTCAGCCCCAGTGCTCAGAGGCAGTGTTTCTAATGAATCGGCTCCTTTGCCACAGCCCGCCTGCCTGGAAAGGGTTAGGGCCAGCTGAGCCTGCAGCTGCCCAGAGTGGGTGGTACTGATAGAGTCCTCTGTGACTGACTTCACAGCTCAATCTGTCAATCTGTTTGGGGACAGACGGTTAGAGAACTGTCTGTCTGAGTTGCCTCAGAAAGAATTTGGCTTCTTGGCTCAATCTTCTAGCAACAGACTGCTTTCCTCTGCTCTGGGCTGGTGAACATGGCTGTGTTGGCGTGGTTACTGATTCCATTTTTCAAAGCCTTTCACAGTAAAGAGAAGTGTAGATGGATCAAGGGCCCAGGAGAACAACCTGCCAATTGTCTTCCAATACTTCATTCATCATCAGATAGTGTTGATTTTGCACACAGTGCATAGACCAACCTGTTAATAAATTCTACCTCTTTTAAAGTGATGTTTTCCAAGTAACATGCTTTTATTTTACATAGATAAGACATGAATTGTAAAGACTTGCCAATACACTATAACCATGTTGGATACTTTTGGCCTTTGGTGACGAGACCAGTTTATGACAGACAAGTTCCTATGTGATAATTTGTAAAGTACCTTAGTATTTTCCAAAGTCGTTCAGAAAACAAAGAGGAACAGAATGAGAAAGACAGAGAGGAAAAAGGAAAGGTTAGATGGAGAAGGCATTTTAGCAAAATCTGGAGGTCAATTTTAGATCAATGTTTACATCAAGCGATCTAAACCTCAGTCAGAATACACTGAATATTTAGCTGGGCAAACCCGATCAAGTCACTGCATTCTTTAAAATGAAGCACAGGACTTTGTAATTTCTTGAGTCTCCTTGAAATCTAGCACTCAGACAACCCTTGTGTTGCCTTCTAACCTAGGTAATTACGATTATTTTATAGCTGGTTGGGGTGTTTGTGCTAGGTAAAAACAAGGCATCAGGTCTTGGGCAGAGAGGGTTCAGCTCCCTGCAACTCCCAAATCACCAAGCCTTCTTTGATGAGCCAGGAAATATGTTGAACTCCTTAAATACATCACCTTTGTATTTTCTTAAAACCACCTGTGAGGTGCTTATTATTTTTCCTTTTTAATAGTTGAGAAATAACAAATTGTTTCAGATCCTACCATTGAGAAATGGGAAAATGAAGATTTAAATGCAGGACCTGGCTTATTCTATCTCTATAAACATCTTTATTTGCCTACTGGTGATACCATGATTTGGGGTCTTGAGAAATTGGGAGTCAACCTGCCACATTCTTGATTCTCTAATAGTTTTGTATTATTAGGAGAACCTAAAATACAGATATGATGTGTCTTGCTAGGGATAAGACACAGCTATTGTATATGCACAGCTCATTTAGAAACATTAATATGAATATACTATTTTGCACCAAAAGATAAAAGGCATCAAGGATATGTCTATTTCTTGATGGTATAAAATTTTTTCTCCATCTACTTAACTTGGCCTTTCTTATCTTGTCCCAAGACTGACAGTTGTTTCCCTGTTTGGTAGTTCCTAGGTTTTGTTCCTGTTGCCAAATCACTAGAGGTATCCAAATGCTATCTGAGTTAGAGATTAATGGCATGACAAGATCAATGACAGCTGTGACAATGACATGCTTCCATAGTGGTAAGAAAATTTCAGAACAGAAACAGAATTTCATTATAATATTTTAGTAATATATATTCTGTTAGCCTAGCAGAGAACAGTTTTTAGTCTTTGAGAAATGTGGATTTTGAAATGAATTCACTCTTTTATTATGACATAATATATTTGGTCATCATCTAAATTGGAATACTTTACAAAAAAATGCCTATTTGTGCAAATGAGAAGATGTAGTTACTCAATCCCAATGATATGTTAGGTGTACTAGTTTACAATGGTGAATAAAATATTATAACTAAAATTTAGAATTTTTTTCTTTACACTTGCAGTGTGGTATTGTACTGGATATATGATTGACCTAAGATAGTGAAGAAATATGAGCAGGTAGTATGATTTCAATTAAGTTTAGACAATAGGAGATGAAACAAATTCTTGTGGAAAGGGGTCAGACAGATTTGAATACAAGGAGTTATATTACTTAGTTCTGGCTTTCTGAAAAATTTTATTGGATTTTATGTAAAGGATCAGGTTCTGTATTAACACTTGTTTGCTTTGTAGACATTTAAGTTAGGTAGTTCTGATATTCATAACCTTCATTGATTTGCTATGTGATTTTCTGTGAATTTACAAATTCAAGGCATTCATGTAAAATATGGACAAGTTATTAGTCTTTGAGAATCCTTATATTCTACACTTCCCATGACTTTGTAAGGAAGGCAAACATTTTGGTGAACTGAAATCTGTAGAGAAAAGAGAAGTGTTGATTATTTTTCTTTACTTTTAAGTCACAGAATTATATTGCAAAAAGTCATTTAAATTTGATGCTATTTGATACGATAACATTTGCAATGAAGTGCAAACAGAATTGTAAAAATCAAAAATCATTTGAAAAGAGGCTCTTCCTCCAATTCCTAGAATAAAGCAGCTCCATCTGGAGAACTGTTAACCAGAGTCTTCTGATGAATACCTTCTTAATAATGGAGAGGAAGAAGGAGAAGGGAATAAAGAAGAGGAAGAGGAGAAAAAGTGCAATCTCCACATAATTCAAATTAAACAAGAATCCTTGTGGGCAACTTTTTCTGGATTCCCTGCAAGAGTTTATTTTACTCTCAGTGTCTAAATTATGACAATGTTGCTCATAACCTTTAACAATTGATGATTCCAAATGTCCTCTATTTAACATTGTTTTTCCAAGCATGTACACAATTGGCATGTCCACCTTTGATCTTACTGTGAAAAATCATGTATTACATAGATTGATTATTTTTTATAAATCAAAACTGCACCAAATCAGGAAGACTCAGACATAGGGGGCACCTCACAAGTGTCAGCTAGGATGGAGCCTAATACTTAAGGTTTAACAAACATGAAATGAACTAATCATATGTTTTTTTCCCCTTTTAATCTGTTAATATGGTAAATTGCATTAATTGATTTTGGTATGTCAAACAAAATTTGCATGGTTGGTACAAAATTCACTTGTACATGGAGCATTTTCTTTTAGGCTTCTTATTGGACTAAATTAACTACAATTATGTTAAGAATTATTTTTGTACCTACGTTTAAGCACACCTTATCCATAATTTTCTTGTAGTGTCTTTGTCTAGTTTCAATGGGGCATGGGGAATGTTGACCTCTTAAAATAAATTGGAGAGTGTTCCCTTCCCTTAAATTTCCTGGAAATACTTGTATGGAATCATGTTATTTTTTCCTAAAGCCAATGGTAGAGTTGCCCCGTGAAGTAATTTGGGTGTACAGTTATGTATGTGGGGAGGTATTCAGTTACAATTACTCCTGTAAACATTCAGTAATTATAGGATAATATGAGTTATCTATTTCTTGAATAAGCTTTAGTAGTTTGTGTCTTTCAACTAATCTATTCGTTTCATTAAAGCATTTTGCATAAAGTTGTTCATTGTATTTAGCTATTATATCTGTAGTATTTCAAGAATTCGTAGTGATGTCCTCTCTCATTTCTTCATTTTTTTCAAGACTGTTTTGAACTTTATTTCTTTCTCTCATTTTTTTTATTTCTAAAAGTTTTGCAGTTTATTTTTATTTTTTTTATTTTTTACGGACTGCATTTGATTCATTGTACACAAATAGGCTACATCATTTCATTTCTATGATTGTGCACAATGTAGATGCATATCATTTGTGTAATAATATATGAAAATAGTGTAATGATGTCTGTCTCATTCCACAATTTTTCATATCCCCTTCCCTCTCATTTCCCTCTATGTAATCTAAAGTTCCTCCATTCTTCTCTCACCCTTCCAACCCCATTATATATCATCATCCACTTATCAGGGAAAACATTCGACCTTTGGTTTTTTGGGATTGGCTTATTTCACTTACCATGATATTCTCCAGTTCCATCCATTTATTTGCAAATGCCATAATATTATTATTATTTATGGCTGAGTAATATTCAGTAATATTCTTTATGGCTGTGTATGTATAACACAGTTCATCTGTTGAAGGGCATCTAGGTTGGTTCCACAATCTAGCTATTGTGAATTGAGCTGCTATAAACATTTCTTAAATGAATAATTTGTGTCTACTTTCTCTTCCTTACCCCATTCTGACTACTCTAGGTAGAATTTAATCAATTTTATTGATAACCTCATGAATCAAATTTTGGTTTTGCTGATTTTGGTTTCTTTCTTTACTAATTTCTGATCTCATCAGTATTCTTTCTTTCCTTCTCATATTGTGCTTCATTTGATTTTTTCTTTTTTCTTAATGAGCATAATTAACATGAGGCATTTCTTCTTTTCTAATACAGGTTATCAGTGCATACATTACCCTCAAAGAGTAGCCTTAGCTATATTCCATATATGCTAATATGCTATGATTTCATTTTCATTGTGATATAATATCTAATTCTTTTGTTTATTCATTGCTATTTTTACTTAGAATCATGTCATTAATTTTCTAATAGTTTTGTTATTGGTATCTCACAAAATATATATAGCTTGAGTTGAATCCTTTTAAAAATATTGATATTTGGTTTATGAATGATAATGTGATCTCTTCTGGTCAATATTCCAAGCACAGTAGAGATTAAATTCTATCTGTTCTTGTTGGGTGGAGTGTTCTATAATTAATCATTTTTTCAAGTTTGTTGATACTGGTGTTCAAGTGTTCTATGACCTTAGTGCTTTGCTCTCTAGTCGATGTAAGTGTTGAAATAGCAAATTATTATCGTCAATTTGTGAATTCTCTGTGCAGTTCTATCAGTTTTTGCTTCTGTAATTCAAACTCTTTGACTAACTACATGCATTTATAATTGTTACAGATCCTGGAGAAGCCATGTACCCCTTATCATTACATTGTATTTATTTTTATTCGTGATGTTCTTGTGGTCCTGAAGTCTACTTTGTCTGATTTCACTATTACTACTCTGCCCTTCTTTTGTTGCTATTGTGCAGTTGGTTTCAATCCATATTTTTAGCCTATTTAAAGTGGGAAGTATACAAACTGGGTCTTGCATTTTATCCAATATGATAATCTCTGCCTTTTCATTTGTGTTTTCATTTCCTTCATTGTCTTATCTTTGATTCTCTGCTTTATTTCCGGGATTGCTTTACCATTGTTTTATAGTTAGTAGTATACAATTCACCATCTATCTGCAAGCAATATTTTATCTTTGCATTTATGATTAAAAACTCCACTGAGCCCTTCCATTTCTGTCCTTTATGCTATTGCTATCAAACATTTTATTTCTCTCAATATTATAAACTCCATAACACTTTGTTACTGTTTTATTTTAAACACTGATTTTCTTTGAAGGTATCCAGATTTATATAGCTTGCCTATTTTCCCATGTCAATACCATTTATGATATTCTTTCTTTGGGTGGATCCATATTTCCTGCTGGTAATTTTCTCCTGCCTTTATATTTCTCATGATGCAGTTCGGCTACTTCTAAATTCTCTCAGCTATTGTATACCTGAACAAAGCTTTATTCCATCTCTGTTTTTGAAAGTTTTACTAGTTGGGTGAAGATTTCAAAGTTAACCTCTTTCAAAACTTTTATTTGTTCTTTTTAGTTATACATGACAGTAGAATCTCTTTTGACATTTATACAACACCAGTGAAACTACACATCATGTACAGCCACAAGACTGGGTACTTACTCTAAGGTCCCAGTCTTGTGGCTGTACATGATGTGTAGTTTCACTGGTGATGTATTCATGTTTGTGCATAGGAAAGTTATGTCAGTTTCATTCCACTGTCTTTCCTATTCCTATCCTCCCTTTCTTTTGTTTTCCCCTTCCAACTCCATAAAGATCTGCCATACTGACGTACAGGTTTGCAGTGATTCTGACAGGTATTCTATTTGTATCTTTACTTTTATCTTTCTGTTTATGATTTCTCCTTCTTGTAACTTATAAGATTTTCTACTCATTGGTGGGTGATAGAAAGTTGACTATGATGAGTCTTCATCTTCTCATGCTTGGTATGGTTGAACTTCTTCACTCTACGAACATATAGTTTTCATCAATTTTTAATTGATTTTAATACTTTAAAATATTTTTGATTTGATTACATCCACATGAGTCTGAAATCTAATATGTAGTTTGAGGTTGTTCTACATTTCACTGATATTTGATTCTTTATATCTGGATCACACAGAGGAGCATGGTCCCATCAGATGACACTCTCTAGTGACATCATAGCCATCTTAGTTTGTGGAAGCATTCTCTGTGATAGTCATACAATGAGAAAGTCACCTGGTGACACATTTCTCAAATGATGTTTCCATTGTTAAATACTCACTACTGGTCTCTGATAAGTTCCTCTGCAGAGTCTAATATGTCTTCCAATCTAATTATGAGATTTATCATCTCAGACATTATGATTTTCAGTGATCATTTGCTTCCTGTTTCTCAGAGATAACTGTGTGTTTCTGCTAGAAATGTAGAGTCTTAATTTATATTTTTCACATATTTTTAGTCATATTTTAAGTTTTCTCAGGTGGAAGCGTTAACCTGTTACTGTAATTGGGCCAGAATCAGAAATCTATCATTATGTTTACTAGGTGTGGCCTTTGCCAAATAACTTTAATTCTCTAATTCTCGGTTTTCTTTTATTTAATAATGAAAGTTATAGCAATTTCACAAATGTTTTTTAAATAATAAGGCAATTTCTAAAAACAACTTACTCTGTTACCTGATATATCTTAATTAGTAAAGACTAGTGTTATTAAAGTTAGAAAGTGATGTGCAGAATCATTTTAGATCTTGACCCCTTGTTCTATGTGATCAGTTCCTTGGAAGCATGACATTGGGCTAAGGAAAAGCATACAAGTCCTGTAGTATAGCACATGAGTGAGGGAAAGCAGAGGGTCAGATTATTAGTATCCTGAAGTCTTAGACTCTCATGCCAAAAGCAAAATTAGAATGGAGATAGGACATAGATCTAAGAACCCTGTTCCCATCCTTTGCATCAGTGGTTTGGTAAGACAAAACTGACAGAAATTTCTAACCATAATTCTCTTTTAGCCTTACCTTCATTCTTCTGTGTGTGTGTGTGTGTGTGTGTGTGTGTGTGTGTGTATGTATGTGTGTGTCTGTATGCCTTGGTTTCCCTGATCACAAAGCAATATACAGACACTAAACAGACACTTTAGCTGTTACTGCAAACCGAATGCAATTTTCTTCAGTGCTTTCCTTTGTCTAGACATGATCCCTAAAACGTCCAAGTTATCTTTTTACACAGACTATCATATTTGACACACATAGTATCCTATGTCGTGTATGAGTCAGCTAAGGCTGCCATAACAAAATACTGAAGACTAGGTAGTTTAAATAACAAAAGTTTATTTTTTCACAATTCTGAAGACTGGAAGTCCAAAGTCCAAGGTATTTGGTTTTTAGAGTGACTTTTCTCCTTAGCTTGTATTCAGTCTTCTCCCTGAGGACTCATAGGGCCATATCTCTATGCACATTCTTTTGGGATTTCTTTCTTTTCTAAAATAGACAATCCTGACAGATTGAGGACCCAAACTTATGATCATACTTTATCTCTGTAAGGACCCTGTCTCCAAAAACAATGGCACTGAGGGCAAAGTCTTCAATCTATAAGTAAAGGGGGACATGATTGAGTCCATAACATGATAAAAGGAATAGGTATTTGTAGATAACAGTATCTATTTCATGAACAAAGATATCATTTCTTGTTTTGTAGAAATGAGCACCCTGGTTCAGAAGTTTGTTAAAAAGGCATTTGCCGGAAATAGAAGAATCAGTATCTTTCCTCATTGGTATTTGGACTAGGATCGTGTTAGGATATTTCTTACGTGTTAACCTCAAAGATTGAGAACTTCAGCCATACCTCGCTGTGTCTAGAACAGCATTCTGAACTCAGTAATTAAATTCAGTTTTTCTTTCTTTCTATATATTTTTTTTTTGCTGATTGATTAACCAATAATCTCCCCTATCCATGAGTATAGAGAAATGTAGTTTACCTCTGTTCCTGTAGGCTGTGTTAAAATCCATAAAAAGTTTGAGTAGGGTTTCTTAGTTTCTCTTGGTCACAGTGTGAATAGGGTTTGGGGGCTGTAACTACCTTGGAGTGATTTTAGGATACTGGACCATGTCTAGTTATCTCTTATTCTCTAGTGGACTTTCCATAGCACTAGATATGTCAGTAAATTCATTTGAATAAATGAATGTACAAATAAGAAGTATCCAAGTGTCTATGACAGAGAGGGGTTTGTGGGAGCATGTTAGAAATTAATGAGCCAAGAGTTTTGAGTCCAAAAGTTTTTATCTCCGAAGATTGTTTAACCAATGTTTATTTTTGAAATGCTAGAGATTTTGTTGTTGGCACTTATTTGTGCCTTTTTGTAACTGATCAGTTTTAAGAAATTAAAGCAAGTTCATGCAGACCACAAATATAAGCCGCTATTTTCTGTATCCTTTCCCTTCCTCCAGAAGCATAGCTATAAAGGAGAGTGAAGGGTAAAGCAACTGGACAGCTGAGTCCCATACAGTCCCAGAGATGCCTGTTCCAGGAGCATGGAAGGAAATGTCAGCTCTTTCCATTTTTGCTGAGATATTTTTAGAGTGGCTTCTTTTCTCCTTGGCTAGAGCCAGAAAGCTACTTTATTGAGAAGCTGTGTTCTACTGAAAAAATAAACTTTTAAAATAGACTTCTTCCTATAAGAGAAGAATTTAGTTAAATTTATATTCATTGTACTCACTTACAAAAGTCTCACCTTTTCTGGAAATTTATTTAATTAATATTTATTTCAAACATTTAATTTTTTCCCTACCTATTTTTTTTTCAGTCTTCTGCAGTAAAGGGAAGTGATTACTTAGTTTAAAAAAAATTTTTTTTTAATAAGAATTGATTATGTTTTAGGGTTACAGTACTAATTTGGGTTAGATTGAAAGAGAAGCTATCCTGAATAGGGGTTAGAGAGAACATATATTTCTAAAACAAAGACTAGGTTATTTTTAGATCTCTTGACATACCAAGAGTGACTCTAAAGAATGAGGCTAAATTTATTGACCACACAGGACATTCAGTCTTGTTCCTTCACAGTAGTAACTCCTCAGGTACATGACATTTCTGGCTCTAAAACCAAATGTCTAATGTACTTTCACCTTGGTAGTGTCACTTAGCTTCCCTTCCTAATCTTTCTTTACATGTTATCAGGTAAAATATACTCCTGGAAGCCAAGAGTGCCAGCTATGGAGGCCTCACCATGAGCCGCCATCACAGAAAACTAGAGGCCTATGCTCCCACTCTAAGCCTTTGTTTCTGTGCTTCCTGTCCTTGGACTGTGGACCCAGGGCTGTCCATCCCACGCCACTTCCTTAGCCACACTGAGTATCTGCAGTTGGCTTGAGGTACAGATTCCTTAGCATCCATTGATTCTTCCTTTTTTTTTTTTTAATTTTCCTGATGATATTTTGTTACAGCAGTGAAAATTTATGGCCATAAATATTTTCCACATTTGGGATTGTTTGCTAAATATACAAATAATAGTGGGAAATACCTTAATAAAGAATCACAGTTTAGGGACCATGCCAGTTTAGGATATACTTTTTTAGAATAATATTAATACATATATATGTGTGTGTGTATGTGTGTGTGTGTGTGTATATATATATATATATATGTCATATACATGCTTATGAACAAATGTCATATATTATATAAAGGTATAAATAAAATGTGGTAGCTTCTGAAGAGTAAATAGTGTCTATAAAGGAAAGAATGAAAATTCTGAACAAATTTAAAGATGAAAATTATGAAAAACCGTATTTAGTTATACAATCCTTAGACTGTTAACTGCTTTGCTATATTTTTCATTTGTTTGCCATATTGACTATAATTTTCTCATAGTCATGAATATATAATTATACTTTAATTTTCATTATTTAATATCTTATAATCAAGTTTATAGTCAAATTAACAGCTGCTCCAGAAACATCATCTTTTATAACTACATACAGTCCCACATGTGACTCCAATATAGATTAATCATTCCATTATTGGGATGTGTGGCACATTCTACTCTATCATCTATAAATAATTTAACAATACACATCTTTGAACAGGGTCATAGTTTTCTATACTTAGGCTTATTTTTTGTAAACATGTAGATAGCTAGGTCAAAAATTGGGACCAGTTTTAAGCCTTTCGACAACCTTTGTGTTCTTCCAAATTTTTCCAAACCATTGCTGTAGTTGGTGTCCTGTCACTGATACCAAACCCTTAGCTTTTGATGCAAGTTTGCCCATTTGGCTTCCCAAGTAGCCAGCATAAATAACTACCAAGATAGTTTCTGACATATAGTAATATACATTGGAGTTCTTCACATAATCTCTAATTCTCTTAAAATGGAATTTCTGATGATCTTAATAGCCTTGATTGAGGGAAGAACTCTGTTGTCCAGCTCCTACTTAACTTTCTGGTTCTGGCCATCCACTGGTCCAATTTTTATTTTCTACTAAACATCCCAAACTCATCTCTATTGCTTTCTGCCTTTTGTATTTACCTCAGAGAAATCTCATTATCTTTAATGATTGGACTTGAAAAATAGAAACTTGATCAATTGTTATTCAATGACTTGAGAGCTAGACTCATCTCTATTCACTGCTAATCTGAAGATTTAGCTCTGTTCCATGCAGCTTAGTAAAAGCCTTGCTACTGGTTATGCCCAGTAACATCTGCTGGACTTGGTCACTTTTTGACTATGATTTTTCTCTAACACTGTCCCCCCTTTCACCTGTCTCCTTCTCTCTTCTTCCTCTTGACCTGGCACTTGTTCTAATAGAAGAGATTTTGTAGCATCCTATGCTTTTTATGAAAAAGGAACCAATTCCAGGCTAAGTGCTATTTTTAACAGCCTCTGAATTTTGCAAAAGGCTTTGGTTCTCTGCTACTTTCTGGACCACATATTAACATTCCTTGATGTGGTAGACCTATAGGTTTTGCTTTAGCTCAGCATTTCCAAAAATGTGTTTCTATGGAACTGAAATATCAAGGGGAGCCACAAACAAAGAATCCCACAGTCAAATAAGCTACAAAATGGTGCTTCCTAAGTGCCCCTCTTGAAATGCCACAGTTCATCTGAAGGTTTGGAGACATCAAAGGAAGGAACATGTTTTAACCTAGTCATTCCCCACTGAAGACCTGTTTTTCTCTTATTTTTTATGCCTATATCTAGAGTCACTTTTACTTATAAATTATTTGGGAAAAGTTACTTTGCCAGAGCAACTTGTTTAGTGAAGGTTGGCCGGGATTTTACCTGAAGAGGAATATTCGACTAAAAATAATGTTTCCCCATTTTGGGAACTAGACCATACACAGGTTGCCACTCAGAACTATTGGAATCCCTTGAACACTTGGAAATTATAATCACTGCACACAGAGGCAAACTGGGTACTGAGGACTGTGTGTGAGCAGGAGACTGAGGCCTGGGCTGGTGAGTTCCGTGCTGCTCTCCCGATACTCAGTGAATACCTAATGCATAGAAGTGGCTAACTTTACAGGAAATTGTTTGTCTACCAGTTGGAATGTTTGAGTTTGATTTATCAGAACAATGTTACCATGAAGTCATCTCTCACCCAAAGGGAATCATAGGGATGCTTGGAGTACAAGAGAGGATCATTGATTTCTTTGAAGTCATAGTGCTCATCCTCTCACAGCTGGGAAACTGCTTTGCTGTGAAATAGAATTCCAGTTGGATGCAAAATTAATCAGCTTTCACAGCTCTAATTTTTGCCTAAGACACTGTGTCAGTGTGTTTGGTACATGCTGTGTTTGAGCCGAGAAGCCTACGCCTTGCATTTGTGTAGCATCGTGACACTACCAACTGCCTGTTGGATGCCATGGGGAGAAAGGGGACTGGGGCAGACGGTTTCTCTCTGCCATTCTGGATCTTCCTCTCGATTACCTTCAGGAATGACCTTCCATATCTGGAAGTGACCTTAATGGTTATCTACTCCAATAACCAGTGACCATCCAGCCTGTGCTTGTTACCCCTGCCCTGGTGGATCTACTCTCTTACAGGCAGTCTGGGATTAGATATTGAGTCATATCCAGGTTTTGCCTGGATAAGAAAATTTTTTTTAAATGGCAGAATCCTGTCTCTACTCTGGCATGAAATCAATATCATGGGAATAACTGGTCACTTTTCTTAATTTTTTATGGCTCTGAAGGGATCATTTGTGATATTTTGTGATATTCAGAAGACCATTTCCAGAGAAAGAAACAGACTTTTGTCCATAGAATTTTAGGTAAACAGGCATCTGAATTTGGCATGATATTCCCAACCTAACAACAGCATTGAAGAAAGGATGTTTCTCTACTTCAATAGGCAATCACACAAAAAGAGTTCCCAAACATATTTTTCACTTTTCATAACCTCATTTGCAGAAAGGAAATAGTTTGCTTACAGAGAAGTTTTTGGTTTTGCAATAAAGTGTCATGGGAAGAAAATACTCAGTTTATTGATCACGGTACATACCTGTGTCTTTGTGTCTGTATTTGTTTACGTGACCTGTGCCAATGGGGGAGAAAAGATGAGTGAATCATGGTCCTTGCCCTCAAGAAGCTGATGGTCTCCCCAGTGGGAGGCTGGAATGAAAAACACCCACCAAAAGAAGTGGTGCACAAGGCAGAGGGTGATGCTTATTATAATATGAATAACAGCAAAATACTGAAAAGCCAGGGAAGTCCAAGGTTAATGCCAGGTGGGAGTACTGGCAATGAGTGCAGCTGAGTGGACTCTGAGTTGCATGTGGGAAAATGGATGGGACTTTAATAGGCAGAGATTACAGGAAGAAAATTGCTACATGGAGGCATTTTTCTAGAACATTCCTCAGCATGGGAGACAGGGGCTTTCCAAGCGGTATCATTTTCTATGAACATTTTATTTTATAATATCTCTGATCATTGTATCCAGAGCTGAGATATTTGAGTTTTGTGTTCTTATTTTGTTGGTGGGATGGTTTTTAAATAAATATACCTTAGGGATTTGACCTTCTGAAGTCTTTTCACACCTGCTCAGAGTATCTGCAAGCATCTCTTCCTGGTTTATATTTACCCCTTGTATCGACTTTCGGTTTGGGGTGGGATCTCACAACTTATTCTTTCCCTCCCTGGAACAATGTCTTGCCCTGTCCAGGGAGGGGGGAAATAACTACAAGGAGAACAAACAGTTGGATGACTTCAATCTTCCTGTCTGACTGAAGACCCTGGGAAAGACATAAGGGAGAAAAAGGTGGACTTTTCTATCTGGTGATTGTAAGTAGAATTCTTCTCTGATCCAGAGTATGTAAAGGAAAGGCCTTCTATATGAACATTCTCAAAGAATATTTACATTCATTCATTATTCTTTCCCCAAAGCATGAAAGGAATACATGCTGTGTATCAAAACTTGCCCTTTCAAGGTTTGCAGTCTGGTGAAGGGGAAAGAAACATGTCAACCAGCATTTACAATGCAGTGTGATAAGGACTATGACAAAGGGAACTTGGAATGCTCTGTCTTTGAGGGCAGATAAGAGAGACTGTAATAATAGCTCAAGAGGATGATGCCTGAACCAAGTAAAGATTAGATGGGAGAAGGAGGGGCTTCTTTGTAATACTCATATGTATCCGGTGAGTGATTTTGTAAAGAAAAGAGTATATTCATTCACCTTCATTAGGTTTACTTTAAGCAATTAATTATCCTAAGTGAGCTTACGGATGTGTCAAGTGTTTGAGTCTTTTTTTTTTATTATTTGTTTTGTTTTTTACTTTTTAGTAAGATTATAATTTCAAAAACAGGTGGCAGCTTGGCCCACAGAACAGTTTACTGACCACTATTCTACACAAACTAAATCTTATAAATCTTATTCTTGAAGAGTACTACTAAATGGGATGGGTAAAGATGGGTTTTGCTTCTTGTGTACAAGAAAAAAATCATACTAGTAGAACAGAAAACGAGACATGAAGGATAGTATAGAAAAAGAGAGAATCTCCTTCTTTTGCAAAAACTTTAAGGTTCCAATAGTGTCCCTACACCCCTCTTTTAGAGTGCACATAAAGAAACAGCTAAAGTCAATGGAATGAGAGGGGAGTTTCCTGATTTCCATCATTTTAAAAGAAACATTTGGAAGATTGCTTACTCATTATCTGCACCTAACTTGGAATTTCTGTTAAAAATTCTGTATTTCCTCAGTAATACCATTCCACTGCTACCATTTTCTCTATTGTTTAAATTATTGAATGATCCACGAATGCTTTAATACATAGCTGCTCTCTTTAAATGTAGAGATAAAGGTGGAAAATGAACGGATGACTACAGGTGTTTGTCTTCAGCTTTAATTGCTTTCCAACAGTCACATAGATTGGACCAATTTTCTCAAAACAATATTTGTTCTGAAACAAAGGTCTAGAAGTAAAGTTTTGTCAATAAGTCAAGGAGCTTTGGGGAAGTACATGATGGGTTTTCTTTCTTTTTTTCTCAGATGGTTTATAAAGGTATAGCAAGAAATCGACTGTGGTTTTTATATAGAATCTAAAATATTGAGCCATATTTGTCCTCTTTTACCTCTTATCAAACTGAGAACATAAAAGAGGGTTTATAGAAAACAAAGTTTGAGATAAAAGAAAGTTTTCACTCTTCCTCTCAGCTCCTTGCAACCACTAATCTATTTTGTGCCTCTGTTAATGTGCCTGTCTGAATATTTTGTGTAATTGGAACCTTATGATATAGAGCTTTGTGTCTGTCTTCTTTCACCAAAATGGTTTCAAGATTTACTTAGGCTGTAGCATAGCCTGCTATAGGAATAAACTACATTTTTTATCTATTCATCAAACGTGCTAGACAACTGAGTTGCTTCTACTTTTTGGTTACTACAAATACTAATCCATGAACATTTGTATCAAAGTATGAGCATTTATTGTCAATTCTATTGGATAGGGACTGGAATTTCTGGTTAATATTTTGAAGAATTTCCAAACTGTTTCCCCAACAGTTGCACCATTTGACTTTCCCATCAGCAGAGTATGAGGGTTCTGATTTCTCCATATCCTTGTCAATACTTATTATTGTCTGTTTTCATGAGTGTGAGGTGTTGTCTCATTGTTCTGGTTTCCTTTTACATAAAGACTATGGGTTTTGAACACCTTTTCATGTGTTTATAGGACATATGTATTTATTCTTTGGAGAAATATCTATACAAATGGTAAGAACCGTTTTAAAGGAGAAAAGACTAAGATAAGATTGATATTTCCGGGATGCCAGTGATGTATTATCAGATGCATTAAGTCCTTTCAGCTCATAATAAATGAGTAATAATATTTAAGTCACATTTTATAATTATCCTATATTTGACTACATGATCAGTGTGATTTTACATCATGTATAACCAGAAGAATGAAAAATTATACTCCTTTTATGTATGATGTGTCAAGGTGCATTCTACTGTCATGTATAATTAGTTAGAACAAATAAAAAAAGTGTCAGAGAAATTAAGAACTTGCTGTAAACAGATGAATATTGTTGTGTCAAGTGTCAAACAAGATCCATAGACTTTTCTTTTCTGATATGTACAGTCCAATTATCCATCACTTGTCTCATTCTCACAGACTATTAAAACAGCTATGACTGAGTGAAGCATAACATTTGTCCTTCTCCTCTCTAGCCAAAAATTTAATAATAATAAATGTTTGAGCAATAATGCAGAAAAGACTCAGTCCTCTTCCTGAAATCCATGTGATGGTAGAGTAAGGTCAAGGTTGTACATGTGTGATGACTACATTCTTGGTGATATGAGAGAGTCTCCCATTCTTTGCTCTTTACTAGCAAATGGGAAATCCATGATCTTCCCTGTAAAGAACTTCTTTATATTTTAAAGTCCTAAAGTCACATTCAGTGTCTCCAAACAAGTGCTCAGAGATCAGTAGGCACAGAGTGTCAGGAGAATATTTGCTGCCCTTCTCCCCTCTCCCCTCTCTGGCACCTAGCAGAGTATATGTGGTATGCGGCAGGTGCACATGCCTGGAAGTTCCCTGAAGGTAGCCACATGCCAGATCATTTCTGAACTGATTTCCTCATCTCTACCCCAGGCCCTAGTGCAGTACTCAGCAACCTTATAATACACATTTAATGATAAATTGCTACATAGATAAATGACTTCAATGGCATCATACAGAGACATTGCTGAATTAGATAAATAGATGATGCTTAATAAATATGCTTTGACTTACTTAGTAAAAGAGAAAAAGTACTTGGTGCCAAGCATTGTGTAAGACCCATTTTCATGCATTGTGACTTCATGAAAACCCATGATTATGTTTTCATTTATTTCATTCATTCATGTTCAACACACAAATAAATAGTAAGATAGCAATACAAAATCAGGTCTGCAAAAGTAGGTTACAAAGATTTATGTTAGATATTTAGACCTAGGCACACTAATTCCAGATACAGAGACCCAATGAGGTACGAGACAAAGGCCTTTTTCTTTTTTGCTTAAGGTGAGATCCATATTGTCGCTAAAAAGATGAACAGGCTTGCAGAGTGTGAGAGTTTTTAAGGAAGTGAAAGTATGATGTATCATATACTTTATGTGAAGAGAGTTGGAGAACAATGTAATTGTTTCCTAACCTGATTGTGCATCCCTAAGACCTGGATGTTGTCAAAATGATAAATGACTTGGTGACTGAATGAATTTGAGATTGTTTGTTTTAAGTAAATGTGGCATTTGGGGGGTTAACACTACATTATTGATTTCCTATATTTTAATAAGCAATCTTCTGTTCCTTTTTCTTTTTTCTTCCTCTCTTCTGCTCTCTGCTCTGCTCTCTTCTCTTCTTCAGTAAGTGAATGTTGAAGTTCAAGTGCTTTCAGCTTCCAACTCTTCTTTTGACTTTCAGCATATTTCTTGTGTCTCTTCATGTCTTCTCAGTCTTATTACTTGGGATGCATGTTCACCTTTCCTTCCCTCTTTGTGTGAACTTCGTTTGCCATCACATCTGGAGTTTCTTTATCTTTTGTTGTGTGCCTAGAAATATGCTAGCTGGGGTAGAGAATGGGGTGCCAAGTGGCTTGAAAACATAGTACTTGTAATTGAACAACTATTACTTGTTTATAGTCCTCTAATATAATTCTTATAATTTCTATAGTCTGCCAGAGTGAGTGTTCACTAATGTCTCTTTGACCATTTTGTTTGAAAGCTCATCTTGACTGACTGCCTTTTTCTTCATGCCCTGATTTATAGACAAAATACCAAGAAGTTTTTCTACTTCTACTATGACACTTGACACAGCAAACATTTAAAGGGAGCAGAGGTTCAAATCTAAACCCATGTAGCTGCAATGCTAATGCCTTCTTAATGCCCCATATACAGAAGAGGAGATTGCAATTCTGAATTCCAAAATAAAGGATGCAAATACAGTCTATGAAGGTATAAAGTAAGATTTTAAATAATTAAAATGAGTGATGTTCATTTTTCTGAAGGATTTTGGAGAATTGTGTCAATATTTAAATATTATTTCTAAGCTATAATAGGATGAAAAGAAAATTTGAAAGAGAAAGTAATAGAAATTCCAAGTCTTTGGTTTTTTTTTTTTTTTTTTTTTTTTGTACCCACCTATCCCCAATACCTACCTCTTGCAGTGTTTAAAGTATGTACTTAGAAAAATTAGTGTTGGGTGGATTAGTGGAAAAATGTATGGATTATACAAAAATAGTGCCCTAAATTATTCTTATGTTTACTTACAGTAGAGAGACCAAGAGAGTGATTGGCAAGGAGGGGCTCAAATATGCACACCTTAATAGAGTCCAAAACTCAGCTCAGGTAGAATTGCAGAGTGCTAAAGAGTGTTCATTAAAGAACCAGGCTCCTGTGTCTTTTCCCCTCTTTCCATTGAAAAGCTGTGAAATTCTAAGAATAGTATATGATCCTTTCAAGCTTCAGTGTCTTTTCTGTAAAATGAAAATAATACTTATACCTGATTAATAGGTTCATTCCAGACCTTATTATCCCATCTTGACTTCTATATCTACCTGTTATCCTGGTTTGAATTGTTAAAACTACAAGTGTTAAATATAGATTTAGACCGTAGATAGCAGAAAGCCTCCTTAATTGTATGGACTATTAAAATACTGTGCTGATTTTATTCTAGTTGTTAAATAACTGCTGCTCAAACCCTTCTGAATGACGCCCTCCATGCCATCTTGGATATCCTGTGCAGGGTTTCCAGATCTCCTCAGTATTAATCCAGGTTCCAGAGTGTTAACATCTGTTCACATGGGGCCATCAGGACTTTGCCTTTTTTTATTTTTTAATGGACACAGATTCATTCTGATTAGAGCTGTCATTTCCATAGCACTTAGTAAATATTTTGAATATTATCTCCACACATAATTTGCAGACAAGAAATTTGAATGTTGAGAAAGTTCTTGAGTAAGCAATTATATAAATGTTTATGAACAATAAACTTTTTTCCATGGAACCTCATCAAACAAAAAATAAACTGAATTATTAGTCTGCCTCAGGTCCACTCACATAAGTACCAATATGTTTTTCATTATTTATCTCCAGATACATCATTACTAATACGGATCTGCAAAATGGTATTTACCTTATCATGCTAAAGGTTTGTGTGAGTCTGGGGTGTTACTATAATCATCATTGTTATAACCATTATGATAGTTATGCACTCAGAAAACATGCATTAAGCATCCTCTGTGTGTTAGGCCCTGGGATAAATTATGAGGATGCAGAGATGGCCTTGCTAAGTTCTTACTAAAATCTTAATATAATTGGGAAAGAAGGTAGTGAATGAACTCCTAGGCAGTCCCTTAGCATTTTGGAGTGATCATAGCATTAGAGATACTGGAGCTCTGAATTCTGGATTCTTACAGCTCCTTCTATCCTGAGGGACTTTGATTTTACATAGATCTCAACCAATTAGAATGCCTTCTGCTGGGCAGAGGTATATAACTGTGCCTGTGAGGTAAAAGGAATAACATGTTTAAATTCATAGAGTCTTAAAGAAGCCTGATGAGTTCCAATGTTGGGAGCCCAAAAAACATAACAGGATAACTGCACAAAGATGTGCAGTTCCCATGAATCTTGTCTTTTCAACTTGTGTGGGAAATTGTAGAATGAGCTAGAAAGTGTTAATTTTGTAGAATGAAGGCACAATGGAGATGTAGGTACAAGGTGAATCACACTCAGATGTGCTATTTAGGTGAGTGTGTCAGCTCTTGACTAGTTGGAATCCAGATGGGGAGAAGATTTTATCAAGTGTACAAGGAGTTTCATTCACATAAAGGTTAATCTGGTAGATGAAGATGTCACAGAGAATGAAACCCTGTCCCCAACATGGGTAGCTTTCTTACATGAGAAATCAAGACCCAATTAGAAATATGCCTAGAGAACAGACTATCAAATGGAGAGTTGTTTAATTCAGATCTGCAAAGACATCTCATTAAAATCCCCCAGTGTACCCAACTTGGAGGACAGGTGCGGACCTGAAGTCTGTCCACTGAACTCTTTCTGCTTTCAAGAAGCTTAAAAGGGAGGCTTAGCGATCTTTTCTTTGGATCTCAAGATTGGCCAATAACCTGCTATTTCCTTCACTGAAGATATTGGTGTTTTATGTACATGCTACTACTCAGCTATAGGCAAGGTGATGTTTTAAAAGGGTAAGATGGTCCTGCTGGCAACCAAATCCAAATGAGCAAACTTGATATTCGATCAAGATACTCTGACTGGGTTTGGAGCCAGAGACAATACCACTTTGCTCCCTCCAAATTGTCTAGGTATCCCTGCCTCTGACCAAAGTGACTGCTACTTTTTTTGTCAATCAGAAACTCTACTGGAGTTCTCCTGTAGCCTCAGTTTTTAATCTTGGTCAATCAGCAAATTGTCTACTTCTTCATAGTATCTAGTCCTTATGCTATGTACCCCTGTTTTCCCAAGGGGGTAACTCAGCATGTGGCATAGTTAACTCACAGTTCAAATTCCCTTGCAAGGCTATTATATCAAACAAAGTCTCTATGGACATATTAAAAATCTCACCTGCTCTAGGTAAAAGTCTGTAATTCAGTGTTAGTATAAGGATATTCACTCAGCAGACATTTATTAAATAATTATTGGGTAACAGGTGTAGGGCTAGTTACTAAGAACACAACTCCACTCCACTCTTTGCCACACACAAAATGTTTATATCTTCCAAAAGAAATTCATGGTCTATGGGAAAAACTGATACAAACAATAAAAATTGTTATTTTTCATAGGAAATCTGAGAATAATCCCAGGGTAAGGCTTGGTCTTGTTAAACTTTGCCAAATCAAATCAAGGTTGAACTTCCCAGACACATGCGTTATCTGTGGCTTAAGAAGATGTGTAGGTGTCACGGATGTCTTTGATTGAAAGAAATGAAAGACAGAAAGAGGAAGTGAACAGGAGGTGACCTAAATGGGAAAGAGGCCTAAGAGAAGAAAGACTCCACTTGGCAACTCAGCCAGAGAGTTTTACAGAGAAAATAAATATCTAAGGGAAATTTATTTTTTGCTAAATTTGTCTCTACCTTCTCACGTGTGCCCTGGACAACAACTCTAGATGACTGTGAGAATCTGTGGAGTCCTGGGTAGCACCTTGAAAAAGGGAGCATACAAAGGCCTCAGAGGATGGGGCATTTGAACAACTGTGGCTTGTGTATTGAAAATAGGAAACAACCGTTATATAAGAGAGAACCACAGATAGAGAGGGCTTAGGAGGATTTGGGTCCTTACATAAGAACCAGGAAAAGCCACGATGTGGTTTTCTACAAGGAAATGACGGACCATTTGTTTTCTACATATATTATGCAAATTGATTTTAAGGCAGATAATTCATTTTAGGGTTCCAAACATGTTTAGGCAGGCCTGGAAGAGGTATTATTCCAGGTGAGATAAGATGGAAAGAGTTGGTATATTCAAAAAAATTTAGAAGGTAGAATCAATAGTATTTGGTGACCGCACATGGAAGATCAAGGAAAGATGGCTCCTAGGCCACTGGCATACATAGTGGGGTCAAACAGGTTTGTGGAGGAAGAACAAGAGTTCAGATTCTAAGAAGTTAATTTCGAGGTATATTTGGGATGGTCACCAGTGAGGAAGGAGTAGGCAGTATGGAATTCTGAGAAAATGATGGGCTTATGGTATAAATCTCAGAGTTATTGGCATGTAGATGACAGAAGATAAATCATACAGAACAGCTGATTCTCATCACCTCTAAGGTTTCTCATGTGATAGTTCTGGGATGAGGTTCATGCTGGCTTATATATGATCCTGGTATTACTAGTTTGAGGGCCATACTATAAGAAGCAATGACTAATGGAATAAGTAAAAGAAAGAACAGAAATAAAAATGTGGCCTTCGGGAAGCAGTATAATAAAGCAAATCAAACTGCATTTGTTTGAGTCCACAAGTTAACAGTTAAGAGAAATGAGACCAAGGATATAAACTCCCTACAATTCACTTTCCCCATTTATAAAATAAGGATAGTAAATAATAGCACAAGATCATAGTGTTCCTTGAAAGCCTAAGAGACTGTTAATGAAAAAATGCTTAGCAAGATGCAGAGTATACATTAGGAGTTATTTGAAAGCCAATACTTTGGCATTTGAATATAGATTAGATGAGACTAAGGTGGCAAAAGCCAAAGAGCAAGAGAAAATTCCAGAATATGTGATAAGATGGAAGCCAGTGAAAGGTTTTTTGGGAAGGCAGGAATTGTTAAAGAGTGTCAGATGCTTTTGAGAATTCCAACAAGATGAGAAAATAAAAAATTCAGTCTCCACTGGATTTAGAGTAACACAGAATGGGCCCTTTCAGTAAAGTAATGTGGAGAGCAATCACATGGTGTTTGTGAAGAATACAGCACAAAATTTAACACAAGATGAGGGCTCCAGTGACTGTATCTACTCTTACTATCATTGTGGTAGAAAGAAGTTTGTAAATGCATGTACTTTTGCACAGGTAGAAGGAAATATATTCCTCTTTAGTATGCATCCTGCAGTTCCAAAATAAACTCATTCCTGTTGAACAAGCTATGTGCCATTCAGGTTTATTTAAGATGAAACCATTTTTAAAAGCAGTATTTTTAGCTGGAAGATGGCAAAATATCATACAAACTGTTAACAAGGGTCTCTTCTATATTTGCAGCAAGAATTGATGGCTGTGGGGTACATCAAGAGCTGTTAGTCCTCACAGCAGTTCCATGACTCAATTGAACATGAAAATTCCTTGCTCGATGTTCCCATTTCTCCCTTGCCAGGGAGTGAACAATTGTCTAATCTCTGGCAGTGGAAAGAAAGCCATCTTTGCCTGTGGTCAACTGAGAAATGTTTTTGTTTTTCCCCTTTCAAACATCACTGGGTTTTTATTCCAGTTTTTCATGGCCATTAAACTTTTTTAAAGTCAGGCTAATGTTCCTATATGGGTGCCGGAAAAAGGGCAAATTCAATAGGAAATTCTAATGTATTGAAGCCCTTTCATTTACACTCTTGCCACAGAAGAGGGTGCTGGAGTCTGCAAACATATTTAAACGTCTTCAGACCTGCTAAGGTATTTTGCAAATCCTAAAAGCTTTTAAATGACATCACCATATTCTTAACTTAGAGAATCTTATGTCTTGAACTTAGTTGGGAAAGAAGAAAACTTTGAGGAATCTGACTTTTGTGAACCAGGAGTGTAGAAGAATTTATTAAGATAGAGTCTTCTCTGTGCATTGGCATTTTTCTTCCTTAGGTGATCTTCCTCTTCTGTGCCAATTGAATCACATATATTCAGGACCCAGCTCCAATGCCAATCCTTTGGGATGCCTTCATAGATAACTATTGCCTGAATTAAGCTCTCCCTTTCTTTGGCTATCTACCATAATTATTATCTATAATAGCCAATTTAGCACTCTTATTCCTGCAACAAACTATGGATTCCCACAGTGTTCAACTTTGTGCTAGAGACTTAGAGAACCTCCAGAAGTAATATGCAGGTTCAACTCAGTACTTAAGGGGAAAACCAGTCATCGTTATATTCATTAGTAAATTAACTTTCATTGCAAAATCTGCAGGGATTTCTGTCTTCCAGCCGTACATTTTCTTCCCATTTTGCCTTTAATGAATTAACCACCACCATGTCCCACTGTGCGTTTAATTACTGTACTGATTGCTTACTATGTATGCTACATGGTGTGGAAAGAATACAGAAGTTAAAAACAAAGCACTCTCCCTGACCTCCCTGGGGAGAGAGACCAAAACCCATAAAAGAATAAGAAAACACATTAAACTACACATAACAAGTGCCAGATGAGTGGTCCAGATAATTGCACAAGTGGCCCCAAGTGATGGGGCACTATGCCTCAACCAGCAGACTTACTTCTCAGAGCTGAGCCCTTGACTGCTGATCATGGGGCTTGGAAAGCTCCTCCTTAGTGCCATCTCTGCTCATCTTATACCTCACAGTCCTCTACCCTTCATGTGCCGCTCTTTAAAAAATTCTTCCTACTTTTTTGTTCATTTTCCCTCATCCTCTATCTTTATCTTTCTGTCTTTATAAAAATCCATGTAATTTGCTTTTGAAACACTTCTCATATACTAATCTCTAAATATGTATTCACTTTCCAGATTTTTTAAAGTGTTTTCTTTTATGATGATAACAAAATCATGCACACTTTTCACCACAAACATTTAGAGAAAGGCTCTGAATAAGCAGATTGTCCTCCCATAGCATCTATTGTGAGGGAGGTGTGGAGGCCTGCTGTTCTCCCCAGGTACTCATGGTCCAATCAGATGGGATAGCCATACGCAGGTGCAGGTGAAAAGAGTGATGTCTACTGAGGCACTCTCTGCGGTGAGGAAACATACAGAAGAGTCTTGAAAGACAAATGGGAATCCATGGCAGTATTGACTCACCTAGACCTTCATTCATACAGTTTTTGAAGGACATTAATAGCTCTATAACAAATTTACCTAAGTGTATGTATAAAATAGAAGTTTTATTAAGTAAATGACAAAAATGGTACCATGTACTATATACCCAACTTAATGTATTAGACTATCTTATTGAGTACAGTTTTAAAAAAATATAAACAGGTTCCCAAGTTCTCAAATACATTCGTAGTTGAGAGTTCTATATCTGATTGCTAAGATATCCCAAAGTTGTTTAGAGCTTACAACTTGGAGTTAGATCTTATTTATTTTTTTATTCCCACAAATGCCCCAGGTTTCCCCTTCAGATCAAAGCCTGCTGTGTTACCTTAGGGCAAAAAAAAAAAAAAAAAAAAAAAAGAAAAGAAAAGAAAAGAAAAAAGAATTGCATCTTCTATTTAATATTCATCTTATTTCTATTTATGTGCTACTTAATACTTTATAATATCTTTTATATGTTAATGAATTAAATGTTTGTGTGTGTAAATATTGGAGGGCATCACCCAAAATCATCACTATCTCTTTGTTAGACTGTATTTTGTGGTAAGTAATAGAAGGTCTGGCCACCAATGATTTAGATATAATATGTTTATTATTTATTTAACAAAAGTCTTAGTAGAATTGTGACTTCATTTTCTGTGTCCATATACACCTTTGGCTTGATTTCAAGAGCAAACTTTCATGTCATGATGAGTGTACCTTACCTTACCCAAAGTCTCTGATTTTAGGCACTCTATGGGGAAATGCTTAGGTGAATTCTAAGATTTCAAATTTATGAATATTTGCATTTTATTGATTTATAAGAAGACCAAATACAGCATACTGTCATTTTAATAACATGAAGCTATTCCAAAGGGTAATAGTGATGTTTTCTTTGAAACCAGTCAAGGCACTCTAAGAGATAAGTATGTGTGTTTTAAATTAATTTCACGATTCTCTAAGCAATGGAAATAGAAAATCTGAGCACATACTAAGCCGCATATCTCTTTGCTTTCCCACCCAGGACTTGCAGAGCCATTTGTGTGAGTCTCTGATAGATGGCAACTTGATGGGCGGTAACCACAGTAGACAGCCTTTGTCAGATGGAAATAATTGATTGTAATTGCTTTGCCATTGTATTGCCTTTGGAGTCTGTAGCTTGTTAAAACCACTGATTATAAAATAAGGATCTCACTTTTTATGCTGTAGGTTATGTTAATGAAAAGCCGTTCTTAAAGGAGTGATCAGTGAATATCAATAAATAGATAATAAGAAATTAGAGGAAAAGTTAACTGACTGATCATGAGTTAATATACTTCAGCAGTCAGAGCAGCAGTCAACTGTGTGGCATTTCATATTGAATATTTTGCTTGGATCTCTTGGATATTAAATATTTCCCACAGAAAGAGATTGATTCTGTGTGACTGTTTATCACACACTACCTTGAATAATAGATCTTCACTGTACAGAAGATCTCTTGGAAAATGGAAAATGTGTCTGTTTGCAGAGCCTTTATTTTGTTTCAAAGTATTAACAGGCAGATATTTTGAAATGGAAAAAAAAAAAGTTCCCATTGTAACACCAAGAAAGAGGACACCAAAAAGTCAATTTTTTCCATGCTTACAATAAATGAGGAATGTGAGAGTTAAGTAAATCTGAAGGTATTGATTTTGAAATATGCATTAACATTAAACATGTACCAAAACAATAGCATGATTGTGAAGTTGTACCTAACTTTTTTCTTTAAGTGGTACAATAACAATTGGAAAAGTTGTAATGAGATCTTAAATGAGCCTCTTTCTTTCATACCATTTAAATGGTTGGTGATGTTAAGAGTTCAGATTTATTGACAGTTTTTTACTGAGCACCGATTCTGATTAGGTTTTGACTTCTCAGGGAGTTCACAGAATAAAGGGATGGATAAACTTAGGAGCAAATTATTATGGCATTAAATGCATAATGGAAAGTGTGGTGTGGGGAGGGAATGTGTCTCAATGGTTAAGAGCCCTGGGTTAAATACTCAGTCCACCCCCCCATAAAACAAAGAGAGAGCATACAGGCAAAATTTCAGAAAGTCCATCTTTCTGTGCTCTACTAACGATTTTGAAATTATCCCCATGACAGTAACCACTCAGGAATATTTATTTCTTTAAAAAATATATTTATTTATGTGTTTATTTATTGTGGTGTTGGGGATTGAACCTAGGGCTTCACACAAACAAGTACCCATTCTACCACTGGCCACATCCCAGCCTCACTGAGGATTTTTAGATGTGGGAGAGACATGAGGAGGTTTCCTTTTAGGATGATTGCTTTCCCATCGGTTTGGAATGATAAGCAAGGGAGAATCTCACTGTGACCTCTAGTTAGTGAGCTGATTTCGTATGCCATGTCAGTGAACATTATAACCAATATACAACTATAAAAAGGAAATTAAAAGAGCTTAAATGTTGAATAATTTATTCATCTTTGACTTTTTAAATACATATATTTTCTCTTGACTGTTAAAGTGGAATTGGTGTTAATACTTCAGATGCTGAAAATTCTGTAACTAGAAAAATGTCTACATATGGTGATAAAGTCTGTATCCTATAGATAGTATGTATTTATGGGTAGTTTCATATTTATGGTAGATATAGATGTATAGCTTAATTTAAAAATATAACTAATTATGATTTTAAAAATACATGTTTAAGAGAATGCTAAAAAATGACAATAATTTGGCCCTGTTAAATATTTACCAGAAACATTCTTCACATGTGATTATCTGTTTCAGAATTTGGAACATTTGCATTTTAATTACATAATAAAAGGAGAAAGTGAAAGAATAATTAGCTTAGCTATTAGCCAATTGTAGCTGTAGCTAAAAAAACTCAAAAGCTAACATGGGTTTTTCACAGACAGTCACGATATACATTGATCAGATGTTTAATGACATTTGGCAACAATAAAACAAAAGAGATATTGTTTCAAAACTAAAATTAATGAAAGTGGATTTGGGTGTTTGACTCAGGATCAATCAACGTTTACTGTTAATGTGTCCTCAAACGAGGCTTCTCTGGAGTGACTCCAATTGTTAAAACCCAGTGAAGAAACACAGTGATCTCATTAACCTCAGGCGATTGGCTCAGGAGACCTACTGGATTGGTGTCTAGGTGGATGCACATGTCCCTGTGTAATATGAAGTAGAATTGCATAACCTACACACGCACCTTCATGTACTTTAAATCATATCTGGAATTAGTATAATACCAATTACAGTGTAAACGGTGTGTAAATAGATGTTACGCTGTATTGTTTAGGCGATACAACAAGATCATAAGTGTAGATATGTTCAGTACAGATGCAGCTTTATCTTTCTGAATATTTTCCATCTGTGGTTGGTTGAATCCCAGGGTGTGGAACTTGTGGATATAGAAGGCTGACTAGGACCACTGAGCACAGTAGGTTAACCAGCTCTGTTGCTCAGTACTGTTCAGTGTCAGTCCTGTCTCAAGACCCTTCCCTTGTACCCCATGCACAGGCCTCAATGCACACATCTGGGCCAGTGACAGGAGCAGTTGGTGTTGGATTGCATGCTGACAGCGTTTCCCTCTGTGCTCTCCTTGACAGATACAACGACATATTCCACTGAGAGATCCGAGCACTTCAAACCCTGCCGAGACAAGGACCTGGCATACTGTCTCAACGATGGCGAGTGCTTTGTGATCGAAACCCTGACAGGATCCCATAAGCACTGTCGGTAAGCCATTGCGACTGCTGGTGTCAAGGGCAGGTCCTACTGAGGATGGAGGTGGAAGGTGCAAGTGAGCTTGAGAATATATAGCATCTGGGATGTATATAGTCCTGCCATTTGAATGGAAATATTGAGTCTTAATATGGAAAGGCAAAGCAGGTATCTCCTTAGCATTCAAGGGACAAATAAGAGAATAGATGAGGTGTAAATTTTAGCTAAACAAATCAGGGAACACATAGGTTTATACTGCCAATTTAAAGGAAATAATTTCTTTAGAAGCCTACATTTCTGGCATGGGACTTAGGTTTGTCTCCTTGTACTCAGAAATAATCCTTTCTTGCAAATCTAAGGACCATGGCAAGAAAATCAAACGCTCTTGTTAGGTCTAGAGTTTTGATGTTTCATGTGAACCAAACCCCAGAGAATGTAACTGTGTCCAAAGAGGACTGCATTTTATTTTGATTCTGCTGTCCTTGATTAATTTCAATACTTTTTTTTTAACACTCTGATGATGAAACAATCTCCAGCAAGATGTTGTAAATGAAATCACAGTCCTGTTATAGTCTAGTAGACAACTACTTAAGGAAAATTCCCAGCAGAGATCAGAAAGGTGTTTAATTGGTTTTTAGAGACATAGGTTATGTAACAGCTAAAAATAAAAACAAGTGGAGATAAAACAGTTCTCTTGTAGAGACACTGCAGCTTTAAGGCTCAATAGAAGAATCAAATTAACATGCAAAAAATATTTCCCACCGAGCTTTTATTTCCAACACTACCCTGGTAATTTGTTTTTCCTTGCAATTGTGTATGCTTCAGTGATCACATATATCCACACCCCTTTTCTTCTCTTTATTTACTCTTCTCATATGACACAGTTATTAAATTAATTATTCTGAATCGTGAAGCATGGAAAATTATGACTTTTCCCCCCCTCAGTTGCTATTATAAACCTTTATTCCCATGTTGTTTCATTAACAGTGAAGAGAAATGCATCTTACAGTTAGAGTTTTAGAATGTGACAGCAAAACATCTGTGACTCCAAAAGTCAGATTCAGTCCATAGAGAGGACATGTTTCCACAGGGCATCAGCATAGGTCTAGAAGAACTGATAAATGATAGTTGCACATCTCTGTAGAAGTTACCATATATCTCCCAGCATGGTGGTCTACACCTGGAATCCCAGTGACTCAAAAGCCTGAGGCAGGGGGATCACAAGTTTCAAGGTGAGCCTCAGCAAACTAGCAAGACTCTAAGCTATTGAGCAAGACCCTGTTTCAGAAATTTAAATAAATAAATAATTAAATAAAACAAGGGTGGGGTGTGGCTTGGTGGTTAAGCACCTGCCCCTGGTTCAATCCCTGGTACCAAAAAAAAAAAAAAAAAAAGTTACCATATGTCAAATAGTACTGAAATAGTACTGAGGTCTTTATTTCCTTGCTTTTGACATGTGATTTTCCTGTGACTTTCCCAATGCCATCACATTTATTCCATTTGCAAATCCTTCACCCCAATCCTATCCATCGTGAACTTGAGTTTGGGATGAAGGTGCATGGGGATTGGTCCTCCCCACACATCTCTTCTCTTGCCACATGTATTATATCCAACAGGACACAGGTAGGAAGTACACAAGTGATCTTTCCTCATAGGAAAATGAATGAGGTACATTTGCAAAGCCTGATGTGGGTTCAAGGTCTTTTAGACATTCGGCTACATGTTAACCTTACCTTAGTCAATCTAGTGTGATCATCATATGGAAGAGGGTGCTATCATGTGAATTTGGCTGGTGCTCCAGAGGTTCATGTGTTAAAGTTTGGTCCCTTGTCTGTGGATGTTGAGGTGTTGGAACCTTTATGAGGTTGGGCCCTGTGGAAGGTAACTAGGTCATGGAGGTTCCACCCACTTGGGGATTATTGCCGGCTTGCAAGTGAGGGACAGGTCTCCTTAGAGGGGTTTAGTTACCTCATCAGCAGACTGTTATAAAAAGAACAAGCTTGCTATCTTCACTGTCTCTTGCTTCCTTGTTCACACATGTGCCCTTCCACATGCAGCTGGTTCCCTCCTGCTTCTTGCCATAATGTCATGCAGTCTGGGACCCTCACTGGGATGTTTGGGCCTTCCAGTCACCAGAATCATGACTGAAATTAACCTCTGTATTTCATGAGTTACCCATAAACTCGGATATTGTGTTACAGCAATCCAAAATGAATGAAGGCAGTGGGTAGTCACTTAAAGTTGTACTCCCAATCCATTGAAGGAAGGATGAATTAGAAGTATCAGTTAGTGTAGCAATTTTCTTTAGTGATATTCTTCTACAAGGAAGAATCAGATCAGGTCCCACCATAGTATGCAGGCTGATAAGATTCATCTTTTTCAAAGATGAATTTGTAGACAGGTACAAAATAATTCTTTTTTTTCCCTGACGTACGGCTTTTCTAATTCTTTAGTTGATGGCTGTATTAACTTCCTAGGGCTTCTATAACCAAGTATCACATACTATGTAGCTTAACAGCAGAAATTAATTTTCTCACAGTTTTGGAGATTAGAAGTTTAAGATGAAGGTGCCAGCAGGGTTGGTTTCCCCTGAACTTTTCTTCTTTGCTTACAGATGGTCATCATCTCCCGGTGACTTCTCTTTGTCCTCTATAGATTTGTGTGTTCAAATTTGCTCCTCTTGTATGGGCACTGTTCAGACTGAGTTTGAGTCCAACCTAATGAACATCTATTAACATAATTATCTTGGTAAAGATCTTTTCTCCAAATATGATCACATTCTGTGGTATTTAGGTTAGCACTTCAATATATGACTTTTTTGTGAAATAATTCAGACTCATGATAGATCTTCAACCCAGAAAAGGAATCCCTTGCTTTTGTGTGAATGCATATGCATGTTTAATTTTTGTAACACATACAAGTGGAAATAGATCTGTGGTTTAGCTGGAGCAATGTGCATGTGTAATAATTTTGATCTTCTGTCTTCATATTTCTTGCATATTTCAGTTCAGACAACTTGTTATTTAACATACACTGACAACATAGCTAATCGTGACAAAAGACAAGCTTAAGACAGGGTTGGAACTCAAGTAAGTTAATAGAGGCCTATAAATCTCCTACTAGTGTGTATGAATAAATCACATATCATACGTGCCTGCTATTCATCTCTCAGGCTTTGCTGTGAATAAAAGACATGCATTTGTTCCTACATCAGCCACTTCTAAAAATTCCAGCATAGTTATTAATAATGCGGCATTTTATATAGCACTCTATTTAAGTAGTATGTTTCATTCATTCTTCTCCCATTTGAGAAATGTTTATTGAGGACCTCCTATCACTGAGAGAATGTTGAATAAATACATACAGAAATGAATTTAAGAATTAAATGGCAATGCACTTTGTAACATGTTTCAAGAAGTGAAATACTTCATTGTTAGGAAATAACAAAAAGAAAACAAAGTGCTTTGAAATGACCAGCATGCTTACAGTGGCATCACTATGACATATTAGTTACCAGATTATGTCTCAAGCAAAATAAGACACCTTTTAGTATATCAGAGCAGCAGTACAAAGGCTTGCACGTATATCTAATGTATAGTTTATTGTTCCCATGTCACAAAGATTATAAATGAAAATCTGAGAGAAATTAACATGATGTTTTCTCAATTAAAAAAAATACATTCCTATGATAAATTACATCAAATATGTTTCCATGTTGGGAAAAGATACCTTGTTCTGACACATTCCTTTTTCATTGCCAGGGAGAAATAGTGGCAGAGCTTCCAAACTATCTGTGATAGAGATCCTAAAATTACATGTTCAAAAAAGCGCAGTGTGAATTTCAGGAAAAAGCAGTGTGTCGGGGTTAGGGGGTAAGGTTTTCCCTTTGTTATTGTCTCATTTTGTGAGCATTTTCAATTTTTTTGAAAAAGCACTTATATTTCTAATAATTAAAAATAGAAAGCAAATTAATAAAAATTTAAAAGGAGTTCTAAGGTCATAGTCAGGCACAGTGACATACACCTGTAATCCCAGTGGCTCTGGACACTGAGGCAGGAGGATTGCAAGTTCAAAGCCAGCCTCAGCAACTTAGTGAGGCCCCAAGGAACTCAGTGAGACCCTGTCTCTAAATAAAATATTTATTTTTTAAAAAGGCGGGGGATGTGGCTCAGTGGTAAAGTACCCCTGGGTTCAGTCCACAGTAAAAAAAAAAAAAAAGAACAATAAATAAACAGGGAAAATTGGAAATTGGTTCTTCTGAATAAAAATATATTATGAAGTCACATATTTTCCACATGCTAATTAATAAAAATGGATCTGGGAATACAGTGAGTCTTAGATCAAGGATAGATTCATAAACCAGAAGGAAAATGAGGAAATGAGGGACTGAGCGTTTGATAAGGTTGCCTATCCGATAAACCAAATCCCAAGCATATTTGACCTATCTATACAGAAGTTGTTCTCAATGGAGTCAGAAGGTAATGCAGTAAATAAATAAAACCTAAGGAAAATAAAAAAATAAAATGACGTATTTATTTATGTCAGCAGCTGAAATAAACTTGGGAGCAAAAAGAAGTAATGGAAAGGGAAAATATGCAACATTGACAGGACAATGTGTTTTGATCTGAACATTTGATACAACATTGCATTTTGATTTGTTTACATTAAATCAGAAACAAGATTATAAGCTAACCTATGAAAAAACTGAACAAGAAATATGGCAAAGAATTAATAACAAGAAATCACATAGAATACCTAGGGTAATACTAAAATAAAATCTGAATAGGGAAATGGCAAAAGGGAAGAATATATTCTTCCCCTAAAAAGGAATACAGGTGACCCATAATATGAAGAAGCATAACTTCACAAAGGAATGCAAATCAGGGTTTGGGGTTTGGGTTTTGGAGGGTTAGGGGGATTTTTTTTTCTTTTTGCATGTGATATATTTATTGACTTAAAGTCAATTCCCAGTTTGCTGAGTGTGCAGTGAAACATCTCATGTTCTACTTGCAGGAGTATGCTTTGTTAAGCACTTTCTGAAGGCAGTGTTTCCACATGTGTGGAAAGTCTTTATACTGTTTATAACAAGCTAGCCTACAGAAATGTATGTGAATTTATTTGCAGGGATGGTCTCTGTATGTATATTTGTAATAGCAGAATGCTCAAAAGTCTGAATTTAAGTGTCTATATAAATTAGAATGTATCTGCATGTTGAGTTCTCAAAATATTTTAAGGACAATAAAATATTCATTATGTCTTATTACATATGAAAGGATATAAACTTATGCAGTTGAACACACAATAGAACCCTAATTCTGAAAGGGAACTAAATAAAAAGGTTAATAGTGTTTGTAACCATTTTCTTTTTTGAATTTTTCTGAGATCTTTACACATGTAATTCCTTTATGTAACACTTAGCTAAGACACTTGACTCCTGCTTCTAGTATTTTCATTAAGAAAGATAGTGTTCTTGTCTCTATTAAATCAAGGTCATTATAATCCATTATTATTAGATTGATGAAAGAACTTTTAATTAAGTGCTTTAATATTAAACTATTCCAAGTCTATTTGACTGCATCTACTCTTTCTTATTAATAGTTTATTGGTGATCTGTATAATAATTCTTATTGAAGTCATGTTTTGAAAACTGATTAAAATATATTTAGTAGCAAATTAAGATAGGTAGAAAAGGAAACCATGTCACTAGAAACATCTTGAATCAAAACATTTGCACAAAACTAGATAGGCTATAATCAATTTATTGTCATGCCATTGCTAGAAATTTTATAAACTTGAGAAATGGTACTACCTATATTTTTCTGGAGCAAAAGAGGTAGACATTATAAACTGAAAAGATGGTTAGGCATTTGGATGGGCCAAACGTGGTTTAAGATCAGATTCAAGTTAAAAAGATGTGTCTCTTCTGAATTGAAGCTCATTAAATGTTTCACCAACCTTTCTACAAAAATGGATTTTCAAAACTTTGGAAATGATACCATTTGAGCTGAATTTGACCTGTAGTGATCATTTTGGAAATCTATCAAGCAATTCACTTGAAGAGACTTGAATCACTCGAAATATGGAACCGCTTGAAAAAGAAGAAAGCAGTCTAGTAGCAACCATTGTCCAAGGGGATAGTTTGGGAAAAGGTCTGATGGACTTGTATAGCAACGTGAGAAAATGCTAGTGGAAGTTGGAGAGTGGGGGCAGCAGGCGAAGAGGGAGCAGGGAGAGGCAGGTGAGGAGTTGCTGCTCCATGCTATGTCTATTTCTCTCTGAGTAGGTTTTGAAATAAAAACTTCCCTCTTCACGAGAATTGATTGAGAACGGTGTAACCACATCTCTATGATATAGTATATAAAATTGCAGGACCATCCCAGTTAATGCTTTGCTTTTTCACTTAGGAGGTGTATTAGCTCTTCCACACAGGAAGGGTCTCTTTTATCAAATGGTTCACCAGTAAGTGTTCTGAGAGCAGCAGCTCATGATTCCATGTGGCTGAGGTAAGTGAGAAGGAAAATGGAGTTTTGGAGCATATCCCTGAACTCCATCAACAGGAGAGGATAGAGGATGGGATGTCTAGAAATCCAGGCTTAGTGGTTAAGTCCTTGCAGTATGGGGTTAATCATAAGGTGCAGTGCCTTAGAAGTACATCAAAGAAATGCTCAGAAGCATGTCTGCCATGGCTTAAATGTAATTTGAGTAATTTGCAATATCCCTGTTTATAACAGGTGGACTACTGATTGCTCTTGACTAGAAGAAATGAGCCAAGTATAATGATTCTTCTGTGTAGACATAATTTGTCATGATAGTCTCAGAAATTGAACAAACAGTACTGCACGAGGCATGTCATTTTGTAATTCCATGACTACCTATAAGTGCTTTACCTTTAACTTCTTTATATAGATCTTCAACTGATATGTTTAAAGGTTATCTAAATACCATGCAAAATACCAAAAAACCAAATCTAATAGAGTAAAAGCACAAACTATTTAGCTATGGGGGCTGCGGTTTTACCTTCTTTTCATGTTTTCTGTGTTAAATGGCAGCTGTAGCTGAAGAAATGGTGTTTTGAAGTGGTCATGAGGCATGGGTTTGTTTTTGTTGTCTAAGAATTGACATAAATTTGTTATTTTTAAAAGATAGTTTCCTGATGTGAGTTGGAGTAGGAGGTTCAAGACAAATGTAGGCTTTCAATGCCAAGAGAACTGAGTTTAAAGTTCTGTTGAACTTTCTACTTGATGTATGGTATTTCTTCAAGTCATTTAAGCAGAATCATCAGTCCTTTATTAAATAACATAAAATTTTAAAACATGTTAAATATCTACCCCAAATGGTAGATAAAAGAATGAAATGCAATTATATATAGAATTTATATATAGTATGTATACATATTGTGTCTGTGTATACATATAATATGTATTATATAAACATACCCACATATATATGCATATATATGCATGCATGTATGTAAATATGGGTATCAGATCCTCATATGATACCTCTTTCCTCTTCCTTCCTTAGGCTTACACTGAAACCTTTGAGTAAAAGCATGTTTGCAGGAATCAGAAATAAGAAATACATTGAAATGATATAATTTGCCTCATTTAATTAAGAGAAGATTCAGGTTTTAAAGTGGGGAGAAAGCATAACAAAACTTCTTGTGCATATTCTGAGAGCTTAGACTTCCTACTGAAAAATTATCAATATTCTATTATTTCTTTCATTCTGTTACCATTTCTTGATTTCCCCCAATTTTTTTCTTACCGAATCTCTGTTGCATTAAGAGGAAATAAATGATTTTTCTTTCCTACTTAATCAATGTAATTTGCCACAATTGTATTATTGACATAAAATGGGTGTTGATTTTTCAATTGTGTGAAACAATAAAATAGCCTGTTGGCTTATTTTTGGAGAAAAGTTATACTTTAATGCAAAAATATACACATGGAAAAATAATGATTTCACTTGTGGAAAATAGATGATTCAATAAAACAAATTATTTTCTTTTTTCTTCATTCTTTTTAAAAATAATTTCCTCAAAGTTTGGCTATTTGTACATTTTATTGTTATAATACATAGACACTAAAATCCTTAATACCCTTAATAATCAAATTTATAAGTCCCTGCAGAAAATAATGACATAGAAAACTTTTTGAATGTAGGATGTGTTAACATTGAATATCTGAAACACGATGAGCAAGTATGTTTGATTTTTATTGAGGAAAAGCAGATTGTGGCAGTATATTGCTTTTTTAAAATAGATTTTACTTGCTACTTAGGGTTAAGATCAGGCTTGTCTTGATATAAATATTCAGCCTCAAGTAGCACACATGTTGCACACATGCATGCACACATAGACACACGGTCTTTTTTTTTTTTTTTTTTTTTGCTATTGTGATGACTTAACTCTAAAATGGAGGTGATGATGATTTTTTTCTAGCAGTAACATTGAAATATTATGTATGTGAATGCCCATATATAATTAGGAAATGCCATATAAATGCAACATATTATAACTATGCAAAGTTAAAAATGATTTAATTGAATTTTTTTTTTTTTGTCTGCCCCAACCCCTTATAATGAAAGAACCATGTAAATCATTGATTGGAGTTTCGGTACAGTCAGTAGACACTGGGATTTAACTTTCCCATATTCTGTCAAATTTTCAGTGTGACAGTTTCAGCAGATCTGCTGTTTAACAGTGACATTAAAAGAATTATTAATTTGAAAAAATATATATTTTTATTTCCTCAAAAATACTTTTTAAAGAATGCTAACTCTTTTCTTCTTTTGGTTTTCCTAATGATTCCTAGTCGAATGGCTAGTTGGATTCAGTGCTCCATCACTATCAGATTGACAAATTATACCTGTTTTCTGTGTCTCAGTTTTCTAATCTGTTAAGTGAATTAAATAATATTACTGCTTCATAGAATCATTGTGAAGGCTAAGTATAGTACCAGTGCCTAGTGTAGAATAAATACTGCATTCCAATTAAGTAGGTTTTAATAGATTAAGTTTTATATATATATATATATATATATATATATATATATATATATATTTTATTTTTATCTGCGCAGCCTTATTTACAGATTTGTTGACTTCTGTCAGGGAGTCCTGATGGATGCTCAGAGGCTTGTTCAGGGAGTTCAAAATAGATTCATCAGTTGGAGTTCAAGAAAACGGGCACTGATAAATTATTTTAAAACACAACAATACCAGAGCGTGCACAAGAACGCTTCTCAGAATCAAGGGTCATTGTGGTTATTTTAGTAGTAAACTTGGAAGAAAGGCAGAGGAGACACTTTTTATGAAGGGAATTCTCCCTTTTGACTATTCCTATAGAACAGAATGTGAGGAAACCTCTCCTCATTGCCCAGGTTATTGTGCAGGCCATTCTTCAAACACATTTTCCAGGGCTTCCTGGTTCTGCCTTTATAAGTACCCACTCCCTGCCTGGGGTCTTCCAGTTCTGCTAGGGTTGTATCAGTCCCAAAGCTGAGACAAAAAGATGCAACAGCTTATGTGCTAGGTAAAATAATACAGGTTTTGTGGATTCTACCAAATATATTTTTTAAATTAAGAGCATATCCATAAATATTGTTTTGGATAGAGATGATCTGTTGATACAGATGTAAACATTAACTAATGGCACCAAACTGCTCAAGCAAATATTTTAATAAAACCTTCTCAAGAAAGGATAATGATTGATCAGGTATTCCTTGGAATCTCCCAGGTTGATGAGGGGATTGGCAACGTCCTGGGATCTCCCTGTTCCTCATGCTCCCGAAAAGACTTGCTGCAGACTGTTTCATGGCGTTGGGCAGCAGTTCTATATTCCTGAGCCTGTGAATTTTTTTTCCCTCAATTCACTTGGGTCTGAGCATGTTATAAAGTGGTAAAAGATGATTTAAGGACAATATCAGAGTTTTTCTGCGTATATCAAAATATCTTTGTGTATCTTTGTGTAATGAGTAGGCAGGTTGGGATCCCATGGTTTACAGGTTAAGAACCTATCTCCTCAAAAGCCTCTGGTCCCGAAACACTAAAATTCAAGCTGCTTGAAAATAAGACATTTAAACTCTGTTAAGATCTCTCTCTCTCTCTCTCTCTCTCTCTCTCTCTCTCTCTCTCTCTCTCTCTCTCTCTTCCCCCTCCCCCTCCCTCCCTCCCCTCTCCCTCTTTATATTCCTCAACATTTTATAATCTGATTAACCATGTAGACTGTTACCTGATCCTCAAAACTTTTTAGATACAATGGATAGTTTAAGTAATCTGTAAAATAAGCTTAAACCAAGAATGTGCTAAGTAGGACATATGGTTGCCCTAATTATAATTCAGATGAAACTGAAATTCATAAAAAGCAAGACCACCATATGCGATGTGTGTTTTCCTTAATATAAATTTCACACAAATGTACAACTTCTGTATTGTTAACCTTACTTTTCAAAAATCAACTGAGTCATTAAATACTGGCAGGGTCTAGATGAAAAGGCAGAGCAACAGCAAGCTAAAACCCTATGTCCCTCTGCTGTACTCCAGCTCTGTGGCAGTCCATGTCAACATCCACTTGGTGTTTTATTTATTGATCTGTGCACCTACCCATACTTTTAAAATAAGAAGACCGAACCTTCTTTGTCCTATAGAAAAAGGTCAAACATATTTTTTCCAAAGTTTATTGTGGAGTGCCTATCTATTATACTCCTTATTTTTCAGGTTGTTTTATGAATGTGAAGAAACTTTTCCTTGTATAAGCATCTTGAAGCAAAATAAGCCCTATGCATGCTTATGTGTACATACGTATACATATGCTGTCTATTAGCAGGTGTCTGACATCATGCAAGTCATTGAGGTTCAATGTCAAACTGGACAAAAAAGTTCCTCCTTGTGAAGAACTTGTTGTTAGAGCACAGAGAAGTCACCACAATCCAGTTTGAGCAGGTACCATGATGGACAAGCAGTGGCAGTCCCTGAGAAGCAAAACTCAGACTTGAAACACCAGAGTGATACTTTCCAGACTGGTAAATTGAAGAAAAATATCTTCATCAAGAATATTTACACACAAAATTCCTTGTGCAGTTTTTAACAAATAAAAACTTAAGGAGAAAATTAAAAGAATAAATAAATAATGAAGTCATTGAACATGGTTTATAATATCTTTCTTGGAGATATATGTGCTGTATATGAGTGATGTAGAATATAATGTTTTAGTCCTACTTAAACATGTGTGCTTAATTGGGCAGACACTTCACAGAAGAAGATATACAGGCAATTAACAAACACATGAAAAAGTGCTCATCATCTCTAGTAATTAGAGAAATTCAAATAAAAACCACCCTGAAATTTCATCTAACTCCAATTAGAATGACTATTATCAAGAATATAAGCAATAATAAGTGTTGGCATGGATATGGGGAAAAAGGCACGCTCATACATTGCATTCCTGGTGGAGTTGCAAATTGGTGCAGCCACTCTGGAAAACAGTATAGAGATTCCTCAGAAAGCTTGGAATGGACCCACCATTTGACCCAGCTATCCCACTTCTCAGTTTATACCCAAAGGTCTAAAAATCAACATACTACAGTAAAGCAGCCACATCAATGTTCAAAGTTGCTCAATTTATAAAAGCTAGATTGTGGAACCAACCTAGATGCCCTTCAATTGATGAATGAATAAGGAAACTGCGGTATATATACACAATGGAATATCATTCAGCATTTGCTGATAAATGGATGGAGTTGGAGAATATCATGCTAAGTGAAATAAGCCAAGCCCCCAAAATCAAAGGCCCAGTGTTTTCTCTGATAAGTGGATGATGATATATAATGAGGGTAAGTATGGGGGAGGGGGCAAGAGAAAAATGGAGGAACTTTAGATTGTGTAGAGGGAAATGGGGCGGGAAGGGGTGTGGGAAGGGAAGATAGTGGACTGAGACAGACATTATTACCCTATGTACATGTATGATTACATGAATGGTGTGAATCTACATTGTGTACAACCATAGAAATGAATCAAAATGCAGTCTGTAAAAATAAAAATTAAAAAAATCAATGGTAATTTTACACACTCTTGCCATGATTTTCCCAATGCTTATTAATCATATCCAGTGTTATAGTTCTAATAAAAGGTGGTAGGAACACAATGATAAATGTCCTCAGAACAAGTCTTTTTAAATTTATTTTTATTTTTACAGACTGCATTTTGATTCATTATACACAAATGGGGTACATCTTTCTGTTTCTATGGTTGTGCACGATGTAGATTCATACCACTCATGTAATCATATATGTACATAGGGTAATGATGTCAAGTCTTAAGGAAGGCATTAGAATGGACATTTCTAACTCAAGTTAATGTGATGAGTTCAGGGTACATAAAGGAGATTCCAAATAATAGTGTTAATGGGAGAGCTTCAGAGAGGAAGTGACATGCAAATTTGCATTTGGAGAGATAAGAGACTGCTTATTACATAGCTGGCTCTTTCTTCCAACAAAGTCACAGAAAGTTGAGTTGTTATTGGAGAAGATTTCCTTCAAACCCTGGGAGAAACTTTTCAAATTTATTTTAGATGCAATTAAAAGTAATCACTTTGTATCAAATTCTTCATGAAATTGGTCACTTCTTTTCTGAATTATTTTATCTCTTATATCCAGATGATTTTCAAAAACATCAGAAATGGTTGACAGTTTTAATCCCATTATCTCTAACACTGAAATTGATGGCAAATGGAAAGTACAGACAAGAGTGTATACCTTCAACTGAAGCGTCACATTGCTGAAGTTATGGCATCAACTCATTTTTTATCCAAAATAACATACAACTTTTTATCTTAGATAGGTGAGCTATTTGCAAAAAACACTTCATGGCTGTAATAAATATTAATTTCTTAACATGTCAGGTATAAAAAATGACTTTTCAGCTCTAAATTTTTTTTTCTAAGGAATTAAATAGGCCCATTCAAATATGCATTGATCATTGTTGAATTCTGACACTTTAGAGATATTTATTGGTGTATTCAAATAAAAAATGTCCTACATTTTCCCAACTGTAAAGTCATTTTTTTTTCTCTAGCACACCTATTCTGATATTTGCATAAGGTCAAAGTAAGGCAACTGTAAAGTGTTTATTTTAGTATGGGTCAGGAACCTTACTATGTGCAGCAACACTTATGGATAGCAGAAACCGGAGAGAAAAAAGCTTGTTCAGCATTCTTAAAATAGGTGACTCTCTAGTGTCTCAAAGGCTACTTTTTTATTTCAACAAATGCAAAAATGCAATTATGGCTAACATCAGCAAAAGGAGCTATTATTTCAACAGGAGACTTCATTAAACAAATCAACCCCAGGCTTTGGGGTGGAGAAGTACTTGGAAATGGCAGTGTGAAGAGAGAGGTGATGCCTAAAGGCCAGCACGCCCTAAGCCTGGTCTCCAAGGAGTCCTCTGACAGTAGGTTGATCCCAATGACCCTGTGCTCCTGAAGGGCAGAAATTCAATTAGGAACTCTGAGCTTTTGGCTTTCAGGCTAAGGAGAGCAGGACTTGTGTGTTGGTGAGTAACTCCACTGCTGGAGGGAAAACATTCTCCAACGGTTCTAAAATAGAGTCTAATAATAGGAAAGGGAGAGTGAGAAAACACCAGGTTGAAAAGAATTGTCAGGAAGGATGAGCTGATAAAGCTTCCACTTTAAAAAGTCATAATTTTGCTTCAGTTCAGGATGATCTTCGGGTTAATTTACAGTGATAATCAAAGTCACGTGGAAGCCTTATTCTCTTTGACAAGGTTTTATTTTCAGAACATTCAAAAGCTCTTTCCTTTCTGCCTGGGTTACCATTTGTGAAAGAAATAATGATTATTTTAATGATATTAAATAGTAGCTTTGATCTCTTCCCCCCAAAGCTAACCAAAACATTATCTGGATGTTTGAAGGGATTCATTTGTGAACGAAACTCCAGTTTCTATTATAGCATACCTGTTCACCTACCTGACTTTTCCCACTAGGCTTTGAGTTCATCTTTGCTTCTAGAACCTGCCACCTACAGAGTAAGGATAAATTAAAAGAATGAAAAATGTAGAATATGAAATACCTACCAATCTCAGTTTTCACAGGACAACATTGAAATGCTAATTAGGAGAAAGCAAAAATGCAAATAACCGTCATACATTTCATACCTACTCAGTGCAGAGCAGATATTTGGTCCTTTCTATGCTACTTCATTATTTAGCGCATATATTAAATTTGCAAAGGAATGTTGTTTCCCTCTTGGACACAGGACAAGAAGGAAGCTCCCTGAGGAAAGCAGTTGATCAAGGATGCTCACCAGTAATAGCAGAACTTAACCCCAATCTCCTTGCGGCTTGACCATAAAACCTTTGGTCCTCCACCTTGTCAAATTTGCTTTAAGAACCACCAAAGGCCGTGATTAAACACATGAAACCTCAAGATCTTCCTCTGAAGATTCTGATTCAGGTCTGAGGTGGAACCCAAGAATGGGGCATTCATATGATTCTATTACTGAGACCAATTTGGGATGCAAGGAATGAAACTAATGTTTCTCATAGTTTAGTGAGTAGATGGATCCTCTGGAGATTTTGTTCAACTACAGATTCAGGTCCAGTAGTCCTGGGGTGGGATATGGGATTCTGTATTTTTAACAATGTTCCAGGGGATGCCCATGCTGCTGGTGCACCATTCCACATTGTAGCAGTGAGGAACTGAGTTTTACTGCTCAGCAGGCAATGGAACACCTGTCCCCACTTCAGAGGGGACATAGTCTGCCACTACCCAATGTCCCCATCCATATATAGCTCAGCAAGCTTTCCTGCACACCTTTGCCAATATGTTTGTAAAGTCTCTAGAAACTCTTACTTACCTCTACTAGTTGCCTTGCTAGTTCATGTAACTCCCAAATAAGAATACCTGGGTACTTGCATCCTGGCTTTGTCCCCTGCCTATCTCATCTGTGACAGTTTCATAAATAAGCTGTTTCCTTGGGTTTCTGTTATCAGAGATTTTACATACCTCATTTGCTATCCACAAGTTTAGTTTGAACAATTCATAGTTTTTCTAAACTGCAGAATTTCCAAGTTGGGGGAAAAGGTTCTTTGTAACATTCAAAGACAGGTAGGTCCTACTTGTTCAGAGATGCCAGTAATCACATGTCAGGAATAATGTTCATCCAAGATAATGCACCTGGGCTTCCTAAAATTATAATTTTCAAGCTAGGAAATCTTTGATGTTTAAAAATGAAAGAACACTAAAGCAATTTTTGCAATGAAAGACTTTTTTAAAGGACAAGTCTGCTTTATCACATTCTGTTCTAAATCTAGGTTTTTCTGATTCCTAGTAGAGTGATACTTGGTAATACCTTAGTTTCTCTGAACATTAATTTTTTTCTTGTGAATTGATGGGATTGGAGAGAATTCCTACTGCCATTTAAAATTCTAAAATCTATTGAGGAAACTGAGTGAGCCCTTGTATTTTTACCCATGTCAGTAAATACTGTGTGTTCATTGCATTTCTCTCAAAGAGAAGTGGAGGAATTTCAGAAGAAGCAAATATTTCCTGAAGTAAACATAGCTGTTCAGTGTTTTGAAGCACAAAAGATGAAATGCTAAATTAAGAAGAGTGTGACTCTCACAGGAAAACCTGTTAGTCCTCTGTGGTAGTGCTTCCCAGACTGGCAGGTCCATGTGCTCACATGGCAGCCTTGAAAAATTCAGATTCTGTTTCAATAGGTCTGGGGCAGGGCTGAAATTCTGCATTTGTAACAAGTCTCTCTGTGCCATGGAATGTTTTTGGTTGTGAGCCTGACTTTGACTAGCAACACTTTAATTAGATCTATGCTTTTCAACCTCAGTTGCATGGTAGAATCACCCACATCTAACATTCAGATGTTCAAACTACATGCAGAGCAAACAAATTTGGATCTCTCTCATTGAACTATGGCATCTATGTTTTAAAGCCACCCACATAATTCCAATGGGCAGCCAAGGTTGAGAGTCACTACTCTACACTGCTGCCATAAGCCTGTTGTTGCTATTGCTTCCCAGGTCCCTGAAGCGATGTGTTTAGCTTTATTTATAAACATATTTATCACACTGTTAGTATAATTCAAAGCAGACACCTCACCCTTACTTCTACCTTACCCATACCTGAAACTATGCCAAGAGATCCAAGAGACCATCCTATTGTCTGACATTTTTTTTTAATCCATGCCCACATACTGATAATTTTCCAGCATCTATCCTTGCAAAGCAGATCAACTTTGGGTTCTGTTCCTGTGCCTCACCACCACTGCCACCACCAGCACACTTATGGGCATGTTTCCAGATGGCTACATGGGTCTTCACAATTGGTCACCATAGCCACATTTTGCAAAATGTCTGTTATGGTTTAGATATGAGTTGTCCTCAAAAAACTCATGTGTGAGACAATGCAAAAATGTTCTGAGGTGAAGTGATTAGGTCATGAGAAATATTACCTAATCAGTGGATCAATCCACCAATATGGATTATTTAGGTTATAATTGTAGGCAGGTAGAGTATGGCCAGAGGAAGTAGGTCAATGGGGGCATGACATTGGGGTTTATATTTTGTCCCTCTTTCTGCGCTTCTTGGATGTCATGTCCTGAGCTGCTTCCCTCTGCCACATATTTTGGTCATGAAGTTCTGTCTTGCATTGGACCCAGAACTATGGAATTGGCCTACTGTGGACTAGACCCTTGAAACTGTGAGACAAAATAAACTTGTCCTCCATGTTGTTCTCATCAGGTATATTGGTCACAGTGACACAAAGCTAAAACAGTGTCCCCTGGTTGCATGTTGAAAGGGTTTCAATAGTTCTTCCCCTCTCTCTCATTCTCTCTTTTCATTCTTTCTCTTCCATCTGTGCTTCTATACACATTGACTGACTACTCACTTTCTGTCAAGCCAGTGATGGGTGCTTCTGTGAAATCTGTACATAGATGGAGTAATTCTTTTGTACTGTCTCATTGAAATTGAAACCTAAAAGTGAAATTGTTTGCTCCAAGTGTATGAGCATGCCATAGCTTTTAATCCCAAAATGTATTCGTTGTCTGCACTGGGTAAACTTTGCTAAGTTAGTAGGTATAAATTTCCCTCATTGTTATTTAATGTCATTGTCTTTAATTAATAAATCCTTTATATCCTTTAGAAAGATACAAAGCGAATTTATATTTTAGTTTTACTTTCCTAGCAAAATTTTGAAGAAAATGGGAAAACAGTAAGATGTATTAGAGTCCTGTGTGGTGGTACACACCTGTAATCCTAGCAACTCAGGAGGCTGGGGTAAGAGGATCACAAGTTTGAGGGGTCAGCCTCAACAACTCAGAGAGACCCTCAGCAACTTCGCATGATCCTGTTTCAAAATTAAAAGAATAATAAATGAAAAGAACTGGGGATGTAGTTCAAAATCTGCAGTACAAAAGAAAAAAAAAGAATAAAAAAGATGTGTTAGGCAAGGGGTAACTGCTCATTTAATGCACATATCATGTCAAGTTTTTTTTTTTTTAATCTTCAGCACTTGCCAGTTCATTTTCATATAGGCAGGTACAAGATGCCTTGTAGCAAGCATTGTTTGATTTAATATGTCTTCCTATATGTGAAACAAATATGCATCCATGCCCCTGCAGGATGAGGGTAATAATATGAGACAGAAAGGAAGAGAGACAGATTGTGTGTGTTTGTGCATGTGCACATTTGTGCATGAGTATGTCTATTCATCAACACCCTGTAGACTTCTAGGGATACAGGAATTAAGGATGAAGTAGCATAGTAAGGAATGTAAATTCTTCTGAGAGGGGAGGAACTGAGAATCCAAGGTACGTTCCTGCAAAATCAAGAAGGGGATTTGTTCAGTGAGAACAGAGTGATCTGATTGATATCAAGGGCTGAAAGGAACACATAAAGCCCAAAGGGGAGCTCACATACAAAAAGTAAGATGCTGACCCAGACTCAAATCTGCAACCTAGAGAATAAGCAGCTTTGGTATCATAAACCCAAAGTGCAACAGTCTCTCCTTGCTTCTCCACTTTTTTCCTGTTCGGATGGGGTGAGGAGTTCTATAATACTGGAAAGCAGAAAGGCTAACCTCACCCTCCATGCCACCAAGAAGCTGGAATTTCTGCAACCAAAGTTCCTAAATCTAAATAGGGCTGGGGTTGTGGTTCAACGGTAGAGTGCTGGGCAAGCATTCATGAGACCCTGAGTTCAATCCCCAGCAACGCAAACAAAACAAAACAAAACAAAAACCACAAACTTCCAAATCTAACTGTTTTCAGATCATTCTAGAGTTATCACTTTGCTGAATGGTTCCATCTTGTGACAAAGACTGCAGTAACACTTGTAGCTCGCTTGTGGATTTAACCTTCCCTTCTTCCACTAGGCATGTAGACTCAGAAGTGAAAGATCTATATCATCAAGGAAGGGGGAATGCTGAACTTTCAGTCTCTAAGGGCACACTGGAGTTTTTTGTTGTTGTTGTTGTTTGTTTGTTTGTTTGTTCTTGCAGTACTTTCTTATTTGTTCAGAAAGACCTATGAAGTTGCAGAAGAAAAAGAATTGAAGGCATTCCCACCCTGGTGGTCAACTCCAACCTCTCTTCCTTCTCCTAAGTATCATCCTTCAGGAACTATGAAGACAAAACATTCTGAGAGGCCCTAGTGAAAACCTTCTTCAGGAGGGAAACACTGTATGTGTGATTTGCAGCCTGGACTCGGAGTGAGGTGTGGCTATGGGGCACAACATGGAAAAGTGCTCCTAGGATTCTGGTTTTGACTCCTTGCACCTGAGACCTGGAGTGCTGGCTCTCAGTCCAGGGTGGCTAAGGTGTTAAATATAAGGCCACCAGAATATATGGGCAATGTCCATGGAAGGGGAGTAACATGTTAACATTAACTAGGCCCAGTAGCCATTTCCCTATCTTTCCTTCTCCCAGTCCCCACAAGTGATGTCTTCCCATACACAGGAGTCTATGAATGACTCTTCCTAAGGATGCCTTTTCCTTGGATGGGTGGGACAAAGCCTGGACCCGAGGAATGGTTTGGTGGGGTGAAAGGAGATTAACTGAGACTTACTAGCACCTGGAACTATTACTTCACGCTCATCTCCTTTCTATTCTGAAAAAACAGTTGCAAGTCTCAGTAAGTTTGGCCTTTGTCCCATCCCCATTTTCATTGCTTGAAAAAACTAACCAACACTCTTGGAGGAAAACGAGCTTGACATGCCAAAGCAGTGACAACAGAGCAACAAGATTTCAAAGGAACATGAATTAGAGAAAACTTAACACTAAGAAAATGAGTCTGGAGCAATGATCTAAAATATTGGCAGTGAGAATTTAAAGAGGGAATACTGGCAAGATTTGAAGGAAATGAACTGCAAGGTTAATTTACTAATGAAGAAATAAGAGTAATAGGGAAAGAGAAGATTCAAATAAATCACAACCAAATTTTTTATTTGGAGAACTTGGGCAATATCATTTGGAAACAAGAATTGGTTGACTGCTATTTACTAGTTATAAGAATATGGAAATCAATATAACCTTTTTCTACTGAGGTTTCTTATTTCAAAAATGGGTATGATAGTAACTACCTTCTTCATGGGACTGCTGTGAGGAGTAAATGAATTAATATATGCAGTGCATAGATTAGAACGTGTATGCAAGGTGCCTGTTATATAGAAACTATTCACTTATTATAGGAAAGATTTGAGGAAAGTGGAACTATAGCTTGAATATATCAAGTTTGAGGTTCTAGTTGGGATTATGATGGTATTTATATTTGATGCTCAATGGAAACTGGATCCAAAGTATAAAAACAGTGAATTTGGCATAAATGGTCTCTGATATTGTGAAAACAAATAAAGTCAAGGGGGATAGAACTCTAAAGTAATGATTATAGAATATAAAACAAATAAATAGGGAGATTTTTCAAAACACGAATGAGCAACCAAAGAAGCAACAATAAAAAAGAAAACCCTCAAGTTCATTCATTAATTCAATTTTTATAATATTTCATAAGTAATTTTATAATACTTGATAAAATTACATTAGATATAAAAGCAAAAATTCATTCACCATTCCTTAAGTCTACTTGCCAAAGGTTAATCAGCATTTGCTGGTCTTTATCTTCACTTCTTTGTGTGTGTGTGTGTTTGTGTCCTTGTGTCCTGTTTTACTTACAGTTAATGTAAATCTTTTTACCTATGGCCTTCATGGTGCGATTCACTACTTAAAATGACTATTTCGTTCAAATGATGGACATGCATATGTTTTTTAGGCATTTTTTAAACAAACGCAATTTAAATCATCTCAATTTATTTGCCATTAAATAATGCTGAGGTGAGCATTCAGTAAAAATGCATATTGTATTTGATTTATTGGCATCTATTCTGTAAAAATTTATATTATATTCTATTCAACCAGTATTTATGGAGAGTTCACCATATGCCAAAAAACATGCTAAGTGCTGGATAGAGCATTATTGTAAAGGTAAAGGGAAAGAGTATTTTTAGAAGGAAGAAGTTAACAATGCCAAAATGCAGCAGTAAATAAGACATGCCCATGGGTATATCAAGGAGTCAAATGAGATATAAATAATAACCATTTAAATTTATTTCTGGATAACGTGACAGATTTCAATTAGTTCAGATATCAGTTGGAGAAAAGAAGGTATAGAAATGAGTATTGATGAACACTATATCAAGTTATGCTTATATATACAAAAGACTGGAAAAATATAAAATTTTGGAGGAGTACTACTAGCAGTATACATCAGAATAACCACTTTGGAAAACAGTTTGGCATTATCATCACATTGTACATGTGCCTGTCCTATAACCTATGAATCCTTCTCCTAGAGAAATTCTTCCATTAACACATCAGGAAACTTGGACAAGAATGTTACTGCTAGGAAAATCTGGAATAACCCTCAATGGAAATGACTATGCTCATTAATGTAGAATGACGGGGAAACTACTTTCCTCCAATGAAGTGCCATTCACCAGTACTGCACCTCCAGGTGAAAACATACATAGATCTAGCAGTATAATACTGAAGGTAGAAAGCAAGACTTGTGGGAAGACACACCATGATACTTTGCTAGGCAAAGTTAAAAAGCAAGAAAATAAAATATTGTAAAACTATAAATAACAGAAGGGAGGGGAAGGGGTAGCAGGGTAGGAAGGACTGTAAAGTGAAACAGACATTATTACCTCATGTACATATATGACTGCAGGATTGATAGGATCCTATAATATGAACAATCAGAAGAATGAGAAATTATACCTCATTTATGTATGATTTACCAGAATGTATAAATGCATTCTACTGTCATGTACACTGATTAGAACAAATTTAAAAATTAATTAAAAAATAAAATAAAATAAATAAACAACAGTAAGGGAATGGTTGTCTACCAGCAAGAAAAAAGGTTACCACTTTAGGGAAAAGAGAGGATGTCATCAATTAAATTTGCATTGATGGCTCCTAAATCCATTCTGCTTTATTCTCTTACATAGCAGTTGTTGCTTGTGATGATGGTGATGAAGATTATGTTGATTAAAATCTGCTTTGAGGGGCTGTGGTCATAGCTCAATGGTAGAGCGCTTGCCTTGCACACGTGAGGCACTGGGTTCAATCCTCAGTACCACATGAAAATAAAATAAATATAAGTATTGTGTTCATCTACAACTAAAAATATTTTTTAAAAATCCGCTTTGAGATGGTATATGTTATGATGGAAAAACTAAAAACATTACAGAGATACAAATAATGTCTATTGATTCTATTCGGTTCCACACTCTATTCTAAACACATCTTTAGTCCTCAGTATAATCCTTCAAGAAAGCCACTTGTATTCCTATTCATTTTATAGTCAAGAAAGCTGAGATGCAAAGAGGTAAAGTGCCTTATCTGAAACTAGGAAGTAGCAGAGCTGGGAGGTGATCAGCTGCTAGAGCCAGTATTCTTAGAACACATGCTAAATTACCTCTCAAGGGATGAAAAAGTATTTTATTTGTACTTTAATTTTTTTACACCTTGATTACTTTATATTTAAGAATTTCATCTAATTGTGAAGAAACTTGTATTTTAATAAGTTTTATGTCACATGAATTGGAGGAATATAATTTATCATGGGTTAAATGAGAAACCATTAAAAATTAAAAAGAGATTCTATATGCAATACTCTGAAAACATAACCATGAACTGAGACTCTCTTGAATAAACCAGACACATGGCCACTTCGTATGGCATGAAGTGATAAAGCCAAGGAAGTCTTCTTTCTGCATCCTTTTTCTGTGTTAATGTATACCTTATCACAGGTATTTGTGGTAGGGAGAGACTTGTGAAGTTTCTGGTTAGTTTGGTTGAAATAATGTTTCCTCTTTATACCCTTCAATATTGTTTTGATTAACTTCACTTTTGAGGAGGTTTTAATTTCTAGTGGTACAATTTCTTTTTTTCTTCATTGCTTTACTTTATCCAAATGTACTTTAATATCTTTAAATTAAAATACATTTCCTTCAGTTTTATATTCATTTTATGAATATTGCCTTTATAGAAATACAAAATCATCTTATTGTATTTGTAGAATGCAAATTAAAAAGAAATAAAAAAGGAAAGACGCTGGTAATGGCAAACTCAAGGGATAAGTACTATTAATATTTTTGTCTGTAGTCTTCTAATCTTGTCTAGAAATATTCATTTTTATATTTCATTCTCTCTTGTCCTTTGTGGATTTTATGTGCATGGATAAATGTTTGTGCATTCCCTTTAATAGTTGGAGATTTCTTTTCATTCTCATCCATGGTCCTTGATTATTTATCCTGGATCTTCTTACTTCTTCATATGATAGCCCAGATATTGGTGTTTTGCAATAGTATTGGAAAGACAGTTTTTTTTTTTTTTAATCTTATGTCTTGTGTATTAAACATTTCTGGTAGATTTTAGTTGTCTGCCTTTTGAAAGTCTGTAATCATGCAATATGAAAATAATGCATCATTTGGTTATAGATGTATTATTAAGTTTTTCTATTTTTATATACTATCGTATTGATCCAGCAGTCCAAATAATATTAAATAAGATAAAAACTATTGAAAGTATCTTTGAATTAGAATGTAAAGAGTTGCCTATACATGTTAACATTTTTAGGCCTGGATAAAAATTTGTGCCTATCTTTTTAAAATCAAAACACGTCAAATGGAATGTTTTATTTGAATTAAACCATTCATATGGTGCATTAAACTAATAGTTTTGCCTGTACAGAGATTTCCTTGTATTCATCGAATGAACTTAATCCTATTGCTTAATTACAACCACTGATAATGTACTTAAGATTTTAATTTAATATTCATTAGTGAAATTGGCCTGGCTTAATTTTTATTAAAGCTCTATTACATTAGATGTCAGTTTGGCTTTTATTTTACAGAATACCTGAAAAAATTCTCAATTTATGGCCCAAATTTCTGTGCAATTTGTATAACAGCGGTATCAAAGTTTGCTTTATTTTTTAAACAAATGTATCAATAAATTAATTCATCAGGCTCCCTCTCAGTAGTGCAGATTTCCCTTTCACAGTGGTGGTCACCCTTTCTCTTTTCTATAATGTAGGACAGTGTTGTATATTCATGTGGTTTTTTTCATATCCTTTAAATTTATTTGCATCTTCTCACTCTTTCCTTTTTCCAAGTTGAATACATTTCCCAGGAAACTATATATATTTTTTCCAGAGATTTTTACCTTACTTATAACCTATTAACATTATTTGTGCTTATTGTAGAGAAGGCTAGTATGTATGAGGCCCTGGGTTTGATTGTCAATACTGTAAACAAACAATATATATATATATATATTTTTAAATATGTATTTTTAAAAAACATGTTTGCTTTAGCACTGGCCTCATTATTGTGTGTAATTCTTGGGTAAATTGGTTAAATGTTTTGTTTTCTTTTTCTTTTTAATAGTACAAGTATTTTACACTTATTTAGAGTTGTACAGATTTGTTTACTTTTTAAATTAGGTTGTTGTTGCCTTCCCCATTTCCTCCTTGACTCAATTGATATCTGACATGGGGATTTAACCGTAAAAGAGGAAAATATTGTTTAAAATGATGTCCCAATACTTTATGTCACTGCAATCTGATATTTTGATCTAAATGCAAGGAACCATAATTACGTATCTCTACAGGTAAATATTCAGATTTTGGAAAGTGTATGGATTTTCACCTTGGTAAATAAATAATATTTTTCCAAATGTTTTATTAAAAGAACAGTGTATTAACTCAAAGATATAAAACTCAAATCTTTCCACTTAATTACCCTTGTTAATTATGTCTTTTATATCTTTATTTTTACAAAGTGGATATGTTCATGATCATTTTTCTTTTCCTGGATTTAAATTTTTTTTAAATGATTTTCCTGCAAAACTAAACATTAATCTACAATTAATCTTCAGTTCATTTGAAGTAAGCCTTTTTGACATAGTTAATTTCAAATAAAAATTTATCACTATAAAGTGTCATCATTAATTCACTTAATACCTTAATTTCGTTATATTAACATTGACAGGCTTATTTAATTTCATTTGCATTTGAATGATCTACTTTTTCACCATTTAAGAATATTTTTTCTTTGTTTTGTGTTTTTATGTCTGCTTTGGGGATTTTCGTTATGTTAAGATTTATGCTCTGCATTGATTATACAATTTTTTAAAAAAAGCAATCAAGACCAGTAATAACATCTACAATTTTAAGAACAAATATAAACATAATTTTTGAACAAGAAATGTGCATTTATATGCAAAGTACATAGAATGAAATTCGTTGACAGGTTAGTTTCGGAAACTATATGGAACAAGCACCTTTCCAAAGTATTATTCAGAGCTTCTCATTACTGGGGCTGAATCAGAGAAAGCATAATTTAACATGGAAAGACTCCATATAAGGAAGGGGGGGTAATACTTTTTATGTAACTCAATGAAGATGCTTTACTACTACTATGGATTGTTTATATAAGTTTAAACGGAATGATTTAGATACAAAGATTGGATGTAAATTTTGCTTAAAAATGCTTATTGAGATATGCTTACAAAATGGATAGTCATAATGAAAATTATAAAGGGATAAGATATAGAGAAAGAGAGAGAGAAACAGAGAAAGAGAGAGACAAAGAAAGGAAAGTAAAAAGGAAAAAATAATCCAACCTAATGACATACTTTTTGGATATTAAAATACATTTCTCTTTCTCAGGTTGTTTTAAAATGTGCATTCCATTATTTTTTCAGTCAGAAGTATTTCAGTCTTAACTGCTTAATCTAAATATGGGGACACATATTGAGAAATACCAGCAAATCATGATTTAGTTCAAGGAAAAAAATAAAATCATTTTTCCACTAGACTTTTACTTTAGATATAAACTGTTATATAATCTAAGCACAGTTGTTCACTTTTATTCCCTAATTAATACAAAGTTTCTCTTTTAGAACAATGTGTGACTTATGGACATTTAAAAATACCATGAATATTTAGATGCAAAAGAAAAGGTTTTCAATAACTGTATGTAAGCATTGAAACTTCAGTGATACAGATCCTCCGGTGTGAAAGTATTCTTTGGGTGTTTGACTGTCTTACCATTTTTTAATATGGTTCCTCAGACACAGTCCTTTTGTGCAAGAAGTTAAGGGACACAAGCACTAATAACAAAATGGCATGGGTTTATTTGGATATTGTTGATTTTTCTTTTGTCTAAAATAAAAAATAAGGACAAGTGGGCATGAAAATATAATATTTGGACCAAGTCACATTATGTCTTCATAAATTCACAGTTTGAGTGAAAACAGTGTAGACAAGAGTTTTCATGGAAACATTTTCAGCTCTTCTGATAATTGTTTCTCATTAGAATTCTTATAAAATATTTAGTCTCAAACATCACAAAAAATTGTTAGTGACTAATTTTGAAGATATTGTCACTGTTTTTCGTTGGAAACATCTATTTTTTCAATTATGTGTTAAAAAAAATTACCCAGTAACATGTCCTACAAAATTACACTTTTGAACCCATTTTTCTAAACACAGGAATTAGACCAGTCTTTGCAAGCTTTCCAAATATACCATATCATATTTTGTTTTCCTCAGTTATATTACTTGTTTTAGTTTTTTAAAAAACTTTTAGGAAACCAGGTAGGGTCAGCCAGACCCTGACCCATCCTGACAGGTGGCAACATTGGTAAAGGAAAGCTGAAGGAGCCAAGAGGCTTCACACAAGTCCCCAAGACTGATCTTTGAGGAATCTCAGCTGATTCTAAGGAGTATATAGGAGCAAGGTCAGTTTTGACCAATTTGATCCTAAACACCTGGTAGGAGAGTATAGTCTAAGTACAGTCCTACATTGACATTTAAAATGAAAAACAATTTTTTTTTTGTTTTGTTTAATGTAACTTAAGATGTGCACTTGTGTCAGTCCTACCAAAAGTAAGGAAAGCTGGAGGTTATAGAGGAAGGGTTCTTGTGTGGGAGTGGCTATTAATAATGATCCTAAGGACTCTAGTGTTGCAAGTTTGTCCTGAGTTAATTGAGCCTGATCTCATAGACATGCAAATCTTTCTAACCGCCTATATTTAGAAACTTCTTTTGTTGACTAATATGATTATAAGTTACTGTCTTCATGATTTTCAGTGACTGCCTGAAATAATAATTTCTTTTATGCTAATCTTTTACAAAAAAGTAATGCTTTCCTGTCTTGTTTATTGTTGTCTTAGCATGATCCCTGTCCTATGTATGTCTCATCTAGTGACCTGCCATCTGCCATTGTGGACCTATGAACTGTTCTGATGCTGACTACCCTTAACTGGCCACACCCCACCTAAAGGAGAATAAGGACTTTGGGTTCCTTCCCCCAACTTCACCCTCTTTCAGCAGAAAGCAGCTTGAAAATGTTGCCGCCCATTTTTCCATAGAAATGGAATATAGAAATTGACAGCAAGAAAATTTAACAGTGGTTCACTTTTTATAGCCCTTGGTGCTCTGCCACTGCACTTATTTTTCAAATGGAAATGTTTCTTTCTCTTCCTCTCTCCCTGCTCTTCCCTAATCTCTCATCTTTCCTAATCTCGGGGGTAACAGTATTACCTTTCTTCCCCATTCTAGGCAGATTTATCTGTCCTTGAGTACACATCCACCATATGAATGAAGAAATCCAGACTTTGGGGATGGTACCAGATGATCTCAGAAATGACTATCTCTCAAATTAACAAGTGAATTACAACTCCAACATAGAACACTTGAAATGTAGCCTTTGAATCACATCTTTAAAAGTCCCTTCTCCCTGCTGATGGGCAGAATCACAGCCTCTGAGACAGGAGTCCCGGGTGTTTCTCTTTTGCTAGCAAAGCAATAAATCTTCATTTTCCTTTATCTCAAAAAAAAAAAAAAGTATTTTCGTTTTACTCTTGAGAAATGAAAACTAGAACTGTTACTCTTCTAAATATGTATTGCTTTAACTAATTTTTTATGTTCTCATAAAACACACAAATATACATGCTCTTAGATCCAATCTCATTGTCTTAAACTATATTCTCAAGACAATGCACATAGTTTCTTTGACTGAAAGTCCATTTCCACTTATGAAATGGAACTGTCAGTCTAACTGGTGTCACTAGTACATGGACCAGTGTCCCCTGCCTTTTAGCTACTGCCATTTCCAACATCCTTGCTTTTCAGAGTGCAGTTTGCACAGCAACAAATGTGATCTTACAAACAAGAAATGAAAGACTGCCCACTTCCCACAGGTTTTAGCTTGAAAATGCTAGCAAACTCAATAATTTTAATAGATAAGCACTTACGTTTTCATGTGAATTAGCTGTTTCTACAAAATCAATCAAGATGGGACCATTAATTTTTGAATACTCTTTTTAATAGGAGTTTGCCAAGATTTTTTATTGACATACAATAATTGTACATGTTTACTGCTTTAGTAAGTTTTTCAATGCTGTGACTAAAGGACTTGAGCAGACCACTGTAAAGGAGGAAAGATTTATTTAGGGGCTCATGGTTTCAGGGGTCTTAGTCCATACAAGGACAGCTTTATTACTTGGGGCTCAAGGTGAGGCACAACATCACATCAGAAGAGTGTGGTGAAGGGAAGCAGCTCACATGGTGATTGGGAAGCAGAAAGAGAGATTCCACTCACCAGATACAAATACATACCCCAAAGCCATGCCCCAATTCTCATCTTCTCCAGCCATACCCTATCACTTCAATTACCACTCAGTTAATCCTTATTGGGGGATTAATTCACTCATTGGGTTAAGACTCTTATAACCCAGTCATTTCTCCTCTGAATATTCTTGTGTTGTGTCACATGTGAGATTCTGGGAGACACCTCACAGCCAAACCATAACATTTATATAACTCCATGCGTACACATAATATGTAATGACTACATCAGAATAGTTAGCATTTCTATCTGCTTAACTATTAGTCATTTCTTTATTCTAGGAAATTTCTAACTCTCTTGATAAAATATACAATAAATTGTTGGGAACTTTAGTCACCCTACTGTGCTGTAAAACATTAGAACACATTCCTCCTATCTAACTATATATCAGCACCCATTATTCAACTTCCCTCTAATCTGGACATACATCAGTGATGGGCACACAGTTTGCTCATCTCATCAGCTTTTATGACCACTAATGCCCCATCATTTTTCTTCTAGAAGGACTTCACATTGTAAAGTAAATCCATAAATCAGTCAAAATAAAATAAAAGAATGACTATATCATTAATATTAAGACTATAAAATTATATGTTTGCTTCTGGAAAGAAAAGCTGTGTTTGCTTCAGAAAGAGCATAGTCCAATGCTTTTGTTAACTCACCAGAATGACAAAGAGCAAAGAGTTTGATCACAAATTGTTGGTGAGTAGGTGGGAAAACAGGACATGGCTACGTGGAAGTGCAAATTGTTACAAGGAAGGGCAATCTGTCTTCAATTTAGAAATGCACCTTTTGATTCTGTACCTCAGCAATTCATTTCTAGAACTAAATTTTTTTAAATTTTTTTTTTTAGATTTTGATAGACCTTTATTCATTTATTTATATGTGGTGCTGAGAATTGAACCCAGTGCCTCACAAATGCTAGACAAGGTTCTACTACTGAGTCACAAACCCAGCCCCTCTATGACTAAATCTTATAGACATTCTAGAACCTTAGAAAAATGATTCTTTAATACCATTATTCATTACTTCATTGAAACAAGAATATATCAGAAATACTAGACCATTTGCAGGAGGCCTTGTACAGGATATATTCATATGCCATAGAATTAGAACAAAGAAGACATTTATAAACAAATGTGGGCTATTCTCCAAAATAACTAGTTTATCAAAGAAAACCAAGATAAATAAATATAATATTAAGGTAAACCACTGTCATGTATAACCAAAAATAAAAAAATAATATTTGGGTAAGAGACAGGTATTTGCTTCCATATGCACTGGATTCTATATAAAAATTATATCTGTATAAATATTTATAAGAAACTGGGAATATTAATGACTCAGAGGGAAAGAAAATAGGTGACTGATGACCAGGATATGAGGGATGTAATTTGCTCTATGCTCTCAGATCCCACCTCTAAAATTAATAAAAGTTGGGCTTTGTATATAACATGCACACACACACACAAGTTAATAAAATTAAGTTAACACATGTAATAAAATTAATGTTTTGGAGGTCTGATATTTGTTCAAAAAGGTAGACTCTGCACTGTGTGTATTTGAAACATGCTGGCCTGTAAGCGTGTTAAGAAGTGGTAGAAATCATATTAAAATGGTCATAAAGAAATTAGTCCATAATTCTATTTTAGAGACTCTAAGAACCTAGACTGATAAAGACATAAGAGTGGAACTTTACTTAAAGTTAAATAATTTAGTCCTAGTCTCCATTCCCTAAGATGGCATCATCTTTGGAGCATCCCAACCAAGTGTTGATTTAGGCTGAGCTTGTATGTCTGAGGATGTTATAAGCTAAGCACCTGAAGGAGAGTCACTTGCTGGAATGTGCTAAAATAAATAAATATTTTGAAGTCCCACACATACATGTCGAGGCAGTGGGCCTGGGAAAGGGGCCCAGATATTATCCGTATTTTACAGAAGAGCCTAAGGTCATTCTTGTTTTAGTTTAGTTTTGTTAAGTGCTGGGATTGAACCCAGGGCTTCTCACATGCTAGGCAATCATTCTACTACTGAGCCACTGTACCAGAACCCCTCTTATAAGGCCTTCAGAATACAGAGGACAAAGAAGTGAGAAACTCTATTAATTGGTTAACAATGATGAGTCTTCTTGTGCATTCACTTCCCTAACTACACATCCAGGTGAACATTTGAAACTCCACATAGAAGTTAGGAACAGTGAATATGTGATTGACTTGGCCTAGTAAGTGCAAATCATAATTCTACTTATAAATTTCTTCTTTTTCCAAACTGACCAAAAAGCCATATTGGAAGTGGAAAGAAATGTGTTAGCATGGTTTGAAGAGTCAAACCCTTCATAAAAGTTGCCTCATAGTGAAAGGTCATGCTTTACCTGGCATTTCATTATTGAAAATCATTGGGAATCAAATATTTAGCTATCAAGAGATTTCCTCATTTTCTTTCACATTCTCTTCTTTATGCATTGCTCTGATTTATCTATCCCTCAGAGAAAATTCTGCTTAGATTAACTTATATAACCAACAACTATCCCACATATATTTTCAATGGCCAGGTAGCTATTTTGAACAGGGAAGAAAAGTACAAACCTTGATGTGTACTTTTTAGATGGTAGCAGATAAATGGGTAGCTGGTGAATATGCAAATTAATGTTATGAAATAATAAAATGCAGACACGTTTGAAATATATGTCACTGATAATATTTGATCAATACCTTTGTGTAAGTACATGTATATACAGTTGTATATATTGGTTGCTTCTGGCTGCGAGTGAGTACAAATAAGTTTCAATTAAGAATTGGAATAATAGATGTTATTAGGGAGATGAACATATATTTAGTCATTCACATTAAAAAATACAACTTCTGGTTGTGAAAAGTAATTTTGTCAGAAGTGCTATATGCCGAATACATTGGAGAAGCTTGTTTGGCCTTATTTTGACCAGTGTCTGTCCAGCCAGATAGATATTGTTTGAATCTCCACTCAGCCAACAGAACTAGTCACAGAACAGCACTGAACTTCAGTTACTGATCTATAAAGTAGAGATTGCATGTCACACCTACTTCACTGTGTTGTTATGGATGGGGGAGCAGAGGACTTAGGAATCTGTTCATTGCAGAGTAGCATTTTGAACTTTAGCATTCCTTCTTCACCAATAGTAGTAAACTCACTGGCTCTTACAGACCCACTTTCATACAATGGCCATCTCTAAGGTTCTGATGGCATTTACCTATGTCATTGGTGATTTGAAGTAATTTAGGGGAAGCCTATGATTTATGTGAGTTGAATTCAATGTTTTTGGGGGGTGCAGGCTCTCACAACATGGTTGATTCAAATTCCCCAGTATAAACTTTTAAATGAGCATTTGAGGGGTGGAGATTTAAATAAATTTTGCAATAGTACTATATTCCACTCAAATCATCTTAGGGGAAGTGCTATATAAGTAGGGACTTACTTGTATATCCGACTTGCCCTAGACATCCTCAGTTGAAACCTTGGCAAGCACATCATTAATAGTGTACTTTTACTTTCAAAAATATATAATTTGAACAAAGTCATGAGCCACCTAATTACAGTATTGATATATCAGGACGTAGAGGTCAGCTAGTATTAGGAGTTTATAATAAAGAATGTTAACTCTCCTAGAGAAAAACAAGAATTTGTTTCCCTACAGAAGAGGATTGATAAAATGAACTAATTTTCCATTCAGGTTATAATTCAGCCAAACACAATGTAAGCAAGATTACTAGGATCTTAAGGTAGAAGGGATACCAGTTATTGGGCCTATAGATGCTCAGGCAATTTGGACACAGCTTTGTCATGGCCAGGGACATGGAATTCAAATCTGGGGAAGGTGGGTCATGAGTAGGGGTAAAGCATAGGTAACGGCGCAGTCTTGCTGCTGAGTTACAAACGTATTTTGGGGGGAATCAAGATGGTTAATACTGCATCTATATAATTACTAAACAAGGTCATTCTTTGGTTAAGATTTTTTTCCTCCAAAAGTACATTGGCATATTGAGATTTAATACGAATATTTGACAACTTTGCTACTTGCAGTGACTAAGTGATACAGCACATCCATTAATCAAACATGATACCTTGATTGAGTATGAGCTGTAGATCAGTGAGGCTCACACTAAAGTCTTCTCTGGCTAAGGAGGAATGTACTGCATTTCATATCCTTCTTCCATGAGGGAGAGTCCAGCATAGGTACAACAAACCTGTAGGTTTGCTAGAACCTGCAAAATTCCTTGAAAGCAAGTGTCAGCTCAAAAATACGCCTTTAATGTCAATGAAGAATCAACAGGCACCTGACTGTATACTTGGAGGCCACATTGCATATCCATTGTTGCATCTAGATGTTAAAGTTTGGATGTTGAATGTCCCCTCAAAGGTCTTTATGGTAAAGGCTTGATCCTCAGGGTGGCACCACTGGGAGGTTCTGGAACCTTTAGAAGGTGGGACCTAGTGGGAAGTCTTTAGGTAGATGTGCCCTCAAATGAGATTATGTAGCTCTATCTCCTCTCTCTTCCTCTCTTTTGCTTCCTGGCTACTAGGTGAGCAGTTTACTCTACCACATGCTTCCCACTATTGTCATTCAGCACTCACAAAATAAACTTGTTTCTCTGTAAGTTAATTATCTTTGGTATTTCATTATAGTAACAGGAAGCTGACTGATACACTGGGTGTGGCTATGTTGATAATTTGGAGCCAAGGGGACATGATTGGGAGGGATATGTATAATTTTGGAGCCTCTTCTATATAAAAGAAAATCCTCTTACCTAGAAATCTTTTTCTGCCCTCATTCCTTGTGTGAAGCATAAGAATGACAATAAGCTCTAGTCATGCAGATGAGGACAACACCCAAGGAAATAAAAATTTGGAAAAAAAAGTGTGCTCACTCATCAAGATCATATGTTTAAATATTGTTTTCTTATGAAAGACATAGTGTTTATCTTCTTTTTAAATCACTCTATTTGAAGGTCTCTGTTAATTCAGCTGAAATCGACCTTACCTAGTACACATTGTTGCTAGGTCCTTACAGTCCTTGTGCAAAAAAAAAAAAAAGAAGAAGAAGAAAGAAAAAAGGAAGAAAGAAAGAATAGCCATCAAATATTCAGGTTGTGACCAATTTTCTCTTTAAATTCTCATGCAGCTTGCTTGCCTCATTTCTCTCTCCCGTAACAATTTTCATCAATAGTGCTGCCAAAGTTGAGTTCTTCTTCAAGCACATGCAAAGAAAAAAGAAACTAGAAAAAGCATTAGAATTGCCCCATGTGAATTCCACTCACATTTCTAAGCCAATACATTTAAAAGATTAAATGAAAATATCCCATCTACTGTTATCACACTCTGCTGTCTTCACCAATGTGCACTGAGAATAAGAGATGGCAGCTTTTCAATGTATTGCTGAGATCCCTCTGGCTTATAGTGCTCCCGTCATTTCTATTTCTTACCACCCTTCTGTAATAAAACCAGCAATAATATTCCAAAGTGCCAGTAGCATTCAGTGTAGGATATGCTGCCCTCTACAATTAGCATACTTTTTTTTTCTGATAAGCTAAGTGCTTAGGATACAATGATTTATGGATCCTATAAACATATAGACAATTGCCTGGATAAAAGAAGGGAATGTAGGAAGTTGACTTTGTGTACTAATAAATGCCAAAAGGTACACTAGGTTAAGGAAATTATGTTTGGAGGATTCCGGCTATAAATTTCTGTTGCCTTTTCTGAGTCGAATTGCTTATGTGTCTGTATAAATTGCTAAGCAGAAAATAGGCTCGGAGCATTAAAACTTTAGTTAACTCTATTTCCTCAGGTCTATATAATTTTAAACTTATTTAGGACAATAGCCCATTTGTTTTATAAATCACAGTGTTCATTGCAATATCTTTCAAGCTGAAAGCACTAAATCACTTTATATTACTGAGCCCTGGAAGAATGCAGCATTATAGCTTGGCTGGCAGAACATGTATCAGTGTGATATTGATCTAACCAAGCAAAAAGAAAAGCCATGCTGAATTGACTCCAAACTGCAAGGAGTGTTATCTGCAAGCTGCAGTGTTTGTTCAAATCCCATATTGCTAGAGGTCTAGGGGTCTGGCATGCCCCACTTTCACTTTCTCTCTCTCTCTCTCTTTTCTTCTCTCTCTCTCTCTCTCTCTCTCTCTGTCTCTCTCCCTCTCTCTCCTCTCTCTCCTCTCTCTCTCTCTCTCTCCCTCTCTCTCTCCCTCTCTCCCTCTCTCCCTCTCTCTCCCTCTCCCTCTCTCCCTCTCTCTCCCTCTCTCTCTCTCCCTCTCTCTCTCTCCTTCAGCTTTATGCTTTGGTGACAGTCATGACCATTTCTCTAATCTGCAGGATTAAGAATGGTGTCAATTGAGGACTGTCTGGAGATAATTTCTTGACAATGATGTAAGCTCACTTTTCTGTAAAGGAATGGGTTAAAATGAGGCATAGTTGACATACTCTTGCAATTTACATAGAGTTTATCTTGAGTTTTAAACCTGTCTCAAGAAATTTCTGTGTAACTTTTTGGAGATTTATTATCAAAACAAAGAAGATAAACTTAGAACATGACTGACTTAAGCAGTTTTATTCTAGAAGAACCCAAAGAAGTATGGAAAATGAAATAGCTCTGAGGCAGGAGTATTCTCTGGGTTATGCTGAGATTAGGATTCTGAGTGACTGACTTCTCAGCTCACTTTTCAAGACTCAGGAGACAGGTATATTCTCAAGTTTTCCTGGGGGTGCAACAAAGAGCCCTTTGAGAGAAAATCAGGACTTTATACAGTTGGCTTTCAGGCTCATTCAGTGTAACTCATTGACCTAGACTCATTAACTTAGGAAATGAGGGTCCTGGACAGGGCAAAGAAAGAGAGAGATAATGTATCAAAGCAGGAAGAAGGTACTGTAAGGAGAGAAGGGATCTGTCATGCTGAGGAATGGAAATGGAGCGCTATGGTTGAACCTGTCTTCATTCAGTCCCTTAGGAATGCCTATGCTACTTGGAAGGGTAAACCAGAATGATCATCACAAGCAACATGAACAAGTCAGCCGTTACACTCACTGCTACTGCCAAGAATAGATCTTAAAGGAGCAGCTGATGTGTGATAACCAGACCTGCTCATGGCATAGATGTAGACACCTGGTCAGTTCTCCTAGGGCCTACTAGGGGAATAAAGGAAAGGCCATCAACAAATTAACCTCCCTGTTAGGATATACTTTAAACTCCATGGTAGATTATATTTGGAAATTTTTTTCTTGTTCCCACATGGTATTTTGCAGGGTTAGAGATTTTTCCCTGTTACTCAGCCATTGCCTTTCTATACCTCTATGCTATTTCTAACTTGCACCCACACACAAATCCTGGTGCAATGAATAGATTTCACATTACTGTTCAGAGTTATCCTTGCCTTCAGGTGCTTCTCTGTGCCCAGGTCCTACTCCATGACATTGTCCTATTTCTCAAAAATGCTGGCTGATGTCACTTCTGCAGACACAAAGATCCCACAGGAAGCCCACACTGAACATTGATTTTCTCATGGTCTGAGCATGAGGGGGCTTCTTCTTCCTCTCTCATGTCGCACCCTGCTTGGCATGCTCTCAATGCTCTAAGGAACAGATGCAGGAACATATTTACAAAGCAGACCTATGACGAGCAGACACCCACAAGGCCCAAGATGGCCCATCCTCCTCCACAGGCAGGCAGGCGAAGCAAAGCCACCTCAAGCATTAGCTCGGCAGTTAATGGGCAGGTACAGGAGAAACAAATCGGAATGCAAACCTGCTGTGGGTCTGATTCCCAAATAGAGGCTGAGGCATCTGTACTCTGGTATGGTGAGTGATTCATGAAACAGGCTTTTCTTACCACCCTTCCTCTCTTGTCTTATGGATCTTCAAACCTGACTAGATTCATGGAGCTAGGCAAAAGCAACAGAGCTTCTGAACTTGCACTTGGCTGAAAAACCCAGTCACATTTCTGTTTTCATTTAATTGCTATACCAGCAATGATTTTTTAAAACCATTAGTAAAATATGGAGAATATCTATTCTTATAATTAACAGAGCTCAAACTATTTGTTGCAAACTGACATTAATCAAGGTCATTGGCCATAATCCATAGGTTATTTTGACTGTTATGAGTAACCTCATAGGAAGAGGTGAGGATCTGAGGTGTACTCTCCCCCAACCTTGGTGCTGTCAAATGCTGTGTTGTAATGAAATAAATATTAGCCTAAGCTCTTGCATGCTGCACTTGAATGAGTTACTGGTTCAAATCCTTCCCTTCCCTGTGGTAGTACAGTTACAAGCACAACATTTCCATGGCTTCATAGTGGATGGAATTCTTCCACAACTTTTGATTTAGGGCTCAGACACATAACTTGTTTTGGTCAATAGAAAGTCTGTAGCTATTCAGAGGCAGGAGTTTGAAAACACTTCTAAGGTTGGAATCATCTTCTCAGTTTCTGTCATCACCATGAGTAAAACATACTCCAGATAATTGAGAATAACTGGCTGTTATCCTAACCCACAAAGAGCAGTCTGTCTTTGAACATTTATCTGTATGTAGTAAGAGGAACCCAATGCTGACTCAGTCACGAGGTTGAAGTCTCTCTGAAACTCCTATGGGAAATGGCTGCAAACTGTGAACAGGCACCTTCTGAGCATTGAGACCCCAAGATGTAACCGATAAGTGCAGGATCAGTTGAACTCGATTAGTCAATAGGTCCAAAAATAAGGGAAAAATATAGCGTAGGTCACTGATATATCATACTTGTTTATTGATTATTATTGTGAGACTAACCACCTGATACACAATTAATCAATATTTACCCACAAATGAGCACAAAGAAAATGATTCAACACATACCTGACTATATAATCACTATGAGAATGTCAGACATGCAAGATGACCAATGACCAATCATATCACTTCTTTCAAACTTGCTAGTGATTTATAACTGCATATGTGACAGTCTAAGAGCAGACAGTAAACTGTGTAGGTGTGTTGCTTTCTTTTCTCCTAGGAATACCCTTATTTTTAAAATGGATAATAAAAAAAGGTTAATACAAATGAAAGGACAATAAAGAAATTTAAGAAAAGCTGGAAGTGAAACTTGAGTGGAAATGAAATTATAAGAGCAATGGCTGACCATGGAAATGATGACATGTCTGGCCTTGAGAGATTCCATTGCGCTGCTAGATAAATTCAGTCAAGGCAAAGTTATTGACATAAATATGGAAAGTAGTCAGGGTGAAAGAAATGAAAGTGTTCCTGAGGAAGCAATGCCAGTAAAAGAAATCTTAACAGTAAGAAAACTCTTGGAATATCACATACCATTGAAAATTCAAAGGGTAAAATGTTGGAAACTCATCCAAAAGTTAGAAAGAAATGTGACAATGTGCCGAAGCACAGAAAAGTCATTAATTCACATTGTATATTATAGGACTAAAAATGAAGGAAAACCCTATTCAAATCACTCCTGATGAGATTCTAACAAAGAAATGAAATGTAAATTCTTAATATTTTTAACATTTTAAATTACAGTATACTAATAAGTACTATGATTTTTTCATTTCTTTATATAATACAGTAAGAACATTTTCAAGTTTTGACAAGAATTCTGAAGGTAGCAAAATTTGTTATTAAGATCCTTTTGCTCAGTTTTAGCTTCTATTAATCATTTCTAAAAGTCCCATAGTATTGAGAAAAGCAATGACATATGGGTGGATGAATCAATGGATGGAAGGATAGTTAGGTGGGCAGACAGAAAGATTAAAAAAAAGATAATATATAATGTTACATTTTCTGTAGTTACTTTAAATTACTTTAGCCCAGTTGAGCTAAAACATAAGTCCATACTATTTATTTCTACTTCATACCAATAGGATAAACATAGGACCCCAGAAACAAGTTCCTGACATAGGGTCAATCTTTTAAGGGAGGGTTCTATCTTTGGATTCCAAGTAGGTAAGCAGAATCTTGCCCTAAGAAAGTTTTCACACAGGTAGTGCACTTGATGAGTAATTAAAAGAATTGGTTGTATAATATACTGTAAGAGCTAGCAGGGAAGTCTGTGACTTTTTATAGTTATTCACAGTTAATTTACTGGGGTAACTGCAATTTGAACTGTGTTGTTTACAGCTTGGTGTTATTTAACTGAACTGTGTAAGAGAAATTCTTGCATATTGAAAACGTGCAAAGTAAGGATTGACCATGCATTTGTGTGTATGTGTGTGTGTGTGTGTGTGTGTGTGTGTGTGTGTGTGTGTGTTTGCTTGCACTTGTGCTTAAGCCATGGATTTCTAAGGTTTCTTTGTTCCTGATATACCAAGTCCATGCCTTTCTCCTGTTGTGTACAAGCTTTGCCCGAACTCCACAGTGGCTTCACTCATTTCCTTCTTAGTGATATTGAATGGGCATTTGCTCAGCCTGAGAGGACATGACTTGCCCTTCCTCAGTGTGTCTGTTCCCTTTCTGTCAGCCTCTGGAGTCCTAAGGCTGTTGCCTCCACTGGCAGAATGTTTTAATGCTATTTAATCAGGTTTGCCACACCTAATGTACGGTTAAGAATGCTTACTGAGGAGGTAACGGTGTTTTCCAAATCATGTGGAATATAAAAGTAGACACTTGAAGTTGAATCCTCATGCAGAATACAAAATGTATTCATTAGAAAACAAAATCCTCTTATAATGAAAGAAAACATTATTTGCATTTCATAGTGAGCACATAGTCCCAAAGTCTTTCTTTAACTAAACAAGAAATAAATTAAAGACAGGGAGCCGATTAGGAGAAAAGGACCTGAATAGATATTGTCATGACAGTGTTTGCTCATGACTGTTTTTGTTTATCCTATTCAATATCTTTTAGACATTTATTATCCACAGTCAATGCAAAAGCCACTGGCCAGCTTCTAAATGCCAGGGGTTTAAATGCCTGTCAAAAATGAATTGGTTCCTTATTTTTATAAGGACACTTTGTAATGCAAAAGGGCAAAATACCATACTCTCCCAGGAAATATGTGGTAAGGAAGCTAAGCCAATATTTTTCTCTTAAAGATAGATAACATCTCTCTTCACAAAGGAAGAGAGTAACTGATGTCTCCTCCAAACTACCTTTCAGACATTTAATAAGAGGCATCTTATCCCAGAGAGTAAAAGGCAAATACCAGCTGACTCCTGAGAGAGGGGCAAAGAAAGGCCAAGGAAGACCTCCTGCTGCTGGCTTTTGAAGAACTCTCTGTTATCTTCACCCACAAAGGGCAGTCTGTCTTTGAACACAGGTGTATGTAGCAAGAAGATCCCAGTGCTGACTCAGTCACCAGGCTGAAGTCTCTCTTAAACCCCCTCTGGGAAACAGCTACAGTCTCTGCAACAAACAGGGTATCCTGCATAAACAGAAACACCAGGCTTGGGCTACACTTGCAGGGCTAGCTTGGGTGACCATGGGTCTTAGGGTCAGTAGAACCAGAGGAGGTCAAAAAGTCAAAACCAGATCCTGGAGTAGCAGCCCTGTGAGATATCTGAGCGAGGCAGAAAAACAAAATATAAGACCACAGGAGTTTCCCTGAAGACAGCAAGAAAAGAGAGGTGGTTCTAGAATGAAGGGAAATGGTTAAAGAAAAGCAGGGACCTGTTTCAGTGCTTGGCTTTTATTGGTCAGTGGAGTCTGTCCCAAGTAGTTTTGAAGGGGGTAAGCTAATTTGACTAAGTGGGTCCAGACTAAACAGCTCTGGCTCTGCTGGTGATTCTGGTTTCCTTTCTGTGGCAACTGTGACCTTAGTCAGAGATTAACAAGTCCTGTTTTTTGTTTGCTTGTTTTCATTTGAATTTAAGCATAGGCAGTCATAAACTAACATTTTCAAATGTGCTTCTAAATACAAGAAGGGGTAAATGTCATTTCCAAAAGGTCTAAGAAATGTGCATGTTAACTGCTAAGGCAGGAAGTTTGGAATGTAAATCATATAAAGAAGTCAGTTCAAAGGGGACACCAGTGAATCCCACTGGTGATTGACATACCTGGGCTCCCAAACATGTCAGGACAGCCTGGAAAAGAGGCAGAGAGAACTGGCTTGAGTTGATTTTCTCACTTGACAAACGTGTTCCTCCCACTGCCTGCATCTCATCTTTCTCCAAAGTGGAAAGGAAGTAGCATAAACCAATTGTGTAGAGTGTTTCTAAAGGATTTAATGCAAGACTGCCATTGAAATATGCTTAAACAACTGCTGCTACAAGTTCTGGAATTGTGACAAGTGGTAGTTAATTTTGACATCGCTGCCTGTTTGTGGATCTCATTTATTCTTAGCACAGTTATTCATCTCACTATCTGGGTTACATGCTTCTTTTCTAGCTAAATGAGAATCAGAATCTTTACCAAATATATTTAATTGAAAATGTACATTCGCCTTGTAAGCAAACAATAAAAATAAAAGGTCAAGGGATGGGGATGTAGCTAAGTGATAGAGTACTTGCCTAGTATGCACAAAGCCCTGAGTTCAATCATCAGTGCTTAAATAAATAAATAAATAGTAAAAATGATCAAGAGTATTGAGCAACAGGATTTTTTTTTTATTTTTCTTTACATTTTTTGCTTTCTTTTAGACATACCAAATAGAGAGGGTTTACACCAACTCAAACCCAGATCATATGTAAATAAATGCAAGTAATATACCAACTGTTTTCCTTAAAACATTAAAGAAAAATAATCTATTTTGAAACTCAACAAAAGAATTCTTCGTATTTTCCATCGATTGTGGGAATATCAATGGGCAACTGTCCTAGTAAGCATGGGCTGCTCTAACAGAATACCATAGATTGGGTGACTTATGAGCAACAGAAATCTCTTACAGTTCTGGAGACAGAGAGTCTAAAATTAGGGTGCCAGCATGGTTGGGGTCTGGGGATAAATCTTTCTCCCATTGCAGACCACCACCTTCTAGTTATATGCTCCTATAACAGAAAGACAGAGTAGCTCTCTTTTTTGTTTAAAGACATAATCCCATCATGGGGACTCTACCCCAAGACATGATTATCTCCCAAAAGTTCCACCTACTAATACAATTCTATGGTGAATTATGGTTTCAGCATATGAAATTGTTTTTTTGGGGGGGGAGCACAGACATGCTGTCTCTAACAGCAAGGAATTGAGAGTAGGAATAAATACGAACCAAAACACCATCAATGGTAAACCATCATATTTATTGTTATTTGCACATAGGCCTTTGCTAATGTGTTCGTCCATTTAATTCAGCATTTAGAAATGTACACATCTACCTGTAGAGACAGGATTATGATACATCTAGAATACCCCCAGTGTGTCTCTATGCCTTTCAGCAAGTGTCTGTTCTTTGAAAGGCACTGAGGATATGCAAAGAGGCTTCACATTGAAGTCTGCTCTAAAGAGGGGAGGATTGGGAAGGTAGCTAACAATAAGCAGTCAGTGAACAACTTGATAGTATACAAATATCAAATGACTTAATGCTCAGTAAAAGAGAGCAAAGCATAGACAGCATATATAATTATCTCAATTTGAGAGATGCAGCTTAGAGAATGTAACTGGTAAAACTAATAATAATAAAGAGCATTTTCAGTAATGTTAATAATAAGCACTAAAAGTGTTACCATTTGTCAGGTGAATACCACATGTTAGGAACTAAGCTAAGTGCCTTGTTTATACTTGATACACCTAGTATTCCTAGAAGGTAGTTACTATTATCTGAATTTTATAGGCAGGGAAATGGAAAGTTCCAGAGTACAGTCCTTCTCATAATTCAAATCTGCATACAGATTGACTATTGATCTTGTTAAAAGTGTTGCTTCAGAGTCAGTAGGTCTGGATGTGACCCGAGGGTCCCCATTTCTAACCAGCTCCAGGTGCTGTTGCTCCATGGACCACACTTATAGCAGTAAGGCCTGAGAGTTAAATAATGTGGCCAAATACAGGATGCTGATTCTCAAGGGAGAAAAGATCAAATTGACATTTGTTTTGTTCAAAAATGCAAATACATCTTCCCACCCTGGTTTCTTTCTTGATTTTAGCAGTTCAGCCTGGTTGGGGTGTGGGGGAATGAGATATGCAGAAGGATGACTGAGAAGAGGTTCTAATTCCTAAACACTCTCAGACAGGGCAGAGAAGGCTTTGGTTGTCATCTTTGCCACTAAGCATTTCCTTGGGATTAAATATCAATGAGGAATTTTTCCTGGGTAAATCAGGGTGATTCTCAGAAAGAATTGATATACAAGCTTGACCTAGAAGTCTGAAGAAAATTTCACACATACACACACATACAAATGTGTATGTATACATATATATGTAATAGAAATGATTTAGATATGCAATATGAGTATGTAATATAAACTGGTATAAATTTCATATCAAATTAAAACACACACATTTAACTTCTGGGTGAAGGGACTTGTGCCTGATCAGACAACTTGATACTTGATTTGCACCCTGGCTCTATAGATCTCATAGATCACACAGAGTTTCACTCCCCTGCTCTTACATGAGGGTCACCAGTATATAGGACACTTTGAGTGGCTTATTGATCTCCTTCCAGAGTCTTCCTTTTCTTATTTATAAGACTTCTAATAATAGGGGCTCCAGAGCACTTTATCTTAAAATACCTACAGCCCTAAATCTAGTCAACTCACAGAAAGAATTTATTCGAATTATTTGATGTTCTCATTTCTCCTTGCTTTGAATTATGTTGCCTTTTATGTTTGTCTTTAGGGAATTCAACCTGATTTTTCTCAAGGTTTATAAAGTATATCTTTGCTATTAAGTTTGGAAACTAATATATCTGATAGTATTTAAAGTCATGTAAAATAAAATATGAATGAAAGATAATGGTTATTTGTTTGGTGAGATTTTATTTATTGGATTTATTTCAAACAAAGTTCATGGGGTCACGATGGCAGAATAAAGGAGGTTACTTTCGTGGAGTGAGACCAGGAAAACCAACAAACAGCTTCTCTTTGGGGTGGATAATTTAATACCGGACTACTGGGATTTAATAGTGGACTCACAGAAAGCCTAGGGATTCAGAATGTTGTATACAATGAAGTAAACAAAAAAACAAAACAAGCAACAACAACAACAAAAACGACCACCGGTACAACGCGGATCTGCAGCAAGCACATGCGAAGGGGGAAGAGGAAAATCTGCATTTCAGGTGGTACCATGGAGTGTCCACAGTAGAATTCAGCGATCAAGGACAGTATCGCGCTGATACAGTGGGTGAGTTACACTTTATCTTCCTGTGGGAAAGACCCTGCGTGTTGCCTTGCAGCACCGGGCAAGCCAAGACAGTCTCCATTACTTTGAGCTAAGTTGGTAGTCAGGTGTAGGTCCAAACCTAGGCACCCAGACTTGTGTAATTCCAGTTGGATCAGAAAACCTGACCTGGCAGAGGCCCGCCATGTGACCCCGAGTGTGACTAAAAAACTAGGCGAAATTGAGAAGTGGAGAGTGTTGTACCCAGGGGAATCCAGGACACTTGGACCCTCAGACCCCAGAGATCCTGGGTGCTTCTCAACCTTTTTGAGTCTCAGGGTTCCCAGGACCTGCTGGGGATTACTGGGAACTTGATCAGGCCAGGGGCGAGGCAGTAGGGGGAAAGTGAATGTGTACTGTGGGACTGAGTCCAGGAAGCCGAGATGCAGGAGCCAAGGTGGCAGAGAGGGTTGAAGGACTGGCTCCTCTGCCACTTAAGCGGAACCCAGCAGAGATTCCAGCAGTACAGGCTTCCATCGTGGATTGGAAGCAGCTGGCTCCGGAGGTGGGCTGATTTAAAAGCTTCAGACCAAACATAATTCAACAAAGCACAGGGGTCTAGCTAGACCCAACCCCCACCTCTAGGAGTTCTGCCTCTGGGAAGTCCTCTCACAGAACTGTAGAGCAACCCCTCCCTGTGAGTGGAGCAGACCACACCTCCAACCCAACCCACCTCTCATACTGCTGAGAAGGGAAGCTGCAAACAGGCAACCTGACTTTCTCCACAAAAAGAAGGAATTGACAGCTCCTAACTACTACTCTTGAGTGCAATACATGCCTGGAGGAAAATGGAAAGAAAGACAACTGGGAACAGAAAACCAATATATAATATTAGTGACAGTTTTTTGACCAACATATATTGGAAACCATTTCTTATCTTCCACCAAGAACCTTATTTCCTTCTTTTTTAGAACTTTTGTGTGCCGAATGGTTCATGGCATTTGTCTCACTCTTTTAATTCTAGCATTTCTTGAAGATAGTTATTTTCTCGACTCTGTCTTTTGAGGACTAGGGTTTGTGATCAGTATACTTGGGTTTTGTTTTATATTTTTTTATGTTGCATTTCTCCTCTTTCTTTTGATTCTCTTCCTCTTTTCTTTTGCTAAAAGCCAAATTCTATTGTTCTCCATTACACTCTTACTTTAACCCTTTACTACTATACTCTTTCATCCTTCCTCTCAATTATTACATCCTACATCTTCTCTGCATCTCCCTGTTCACCTTTTTGAAATAGTAAACCCTTCTGCAAACATACTGTCTACTCTTGGCAATTGGTTACCATAGGATTTCTGTTTATAGTGCCAATTAACATTGTAGATTTCAAAATAGGAACTAAATATTTAGTTTAATGCTGTATATTATTTGCATTGGTTGTTGTTATTATTTGTCTCTCCCCAAATCCAGATGTACTAAAAAACCTTCAGGAACACTATCAATTCATATGGTAGAAGTTCTTCCACCTCAGATTCTTTCTGATAAATAGGTATACATACAAACAGTATGAAAAAGCAAAGGAACAAACCATCCCAAACAAACCAAAATACCTCATTAACAGAATGCAATTATATCATATGGAGGTAATGTCAGAGAAGGAATTTAGAAAGTTCACAGTTAAACTGATCTACAAGGTAAAAGGCAATGGTAAGGAGTAAAATCAGAGAAAAATTTCAAGAAGTGAAAGATCACTTCTATAATGAGATAGAAATCCTGAAGAAGAATCAAACAGAAATTCTCAAAGGAATCAATAAAATGAAGTCCATATGCAACAAAATTTTTAAGACTTGTGTAGCTGATATTGAGGAAATGAATAAAATTTGATTTCTATAATTTTAGGGAATTTTAAAATGAGAATATCCTGATTATAGATATTATAATTATAGATATTTTGCCTATAAATCTGCCTTTTATGTTCTTATTAGATATTAATAACTATATTGCATGTCTATTTCTGAGAAGCAATTGAGAAGACTTACATTAAATTAAACAGTCATAGAAATCAGGATGCTGGTGGTTATTATTCCCCAGATAGAAAATTATGTCTGTTAACCACAATATTCAGTCATGAATTTTCTGGAATTCAGGGCCAACAAGGAAATGAAGTAGTACTCAGAGCTGTGTTTATTTAGTAATTTTAAGAAGGTCAACTCCTGGGATGCTGGCAAACTACCTTTTCTCCTTTCCTAACTGAACAGGTAGTTTTGTCTGGTTTGTTTTTTGTTGTTGCTCAAGCAGCACCCACAGATACAGAGGGCACAACTTAGTGCTATGAACAGGAGAGACCTTAGGATCCTGGTTCTTTTTTTTTTTTAAGATGTTGATGGATTTTTATTTTATTCATTTATTTAAATGTGGTGCTGAGAATCAAATCCAGTGCCTCAAACATGCTAGGTGAGTGCTCTACCACTGAGCCACAACTCCAGCCCCCAGGATCCTAGTTCTGTAGGTCATAGTTACTCTGTCAGAATATTTTTACTCATTTATTTCTCTCCTTATCTTTCCATGGGCAGCTCATGAATTTTGCAGTGAAAATATCGTTCAACATCACTAACCTAAAGCTTGTTGTACATATCCTCCTCTACTTACATTTTAAAAGGAATCAATAACACTTAGAGTCATTATAAAGACCTTGAGGATAAAGTTCAATTGTATCTGTGCGTGTGTGTGAGTGTGTGACTGAGCACAAGATACTGAAAAAAATCATTACATTGAAAATTGATCACTGTGTGTATCAGGGTTAGTCCCAGGGTGTTTTTTTTTTTTTTTTCCTCATTTTTGCTTTTGCTTTAAACAGCAATTACCATTGAACTGAATCTGAATGATTGAGTTTTTAACTGCTAAAAAGACAGCTCATTCCAAACGTCATTCATACATAATGCCGTAATTTTAAAGGAATGTATGGGACCTTTGGCAGAAATAATTTTCCCAGGCTGAGGTCAAGAATAAAGTAGGTGACCACTGAAGAAAGACTGATAGGCCATCTCCTTTTATGGACTACATGAAGACAGCAGGAGGCATTAATGTTAGGACTTCACAAAATCATGGGCTTAATGATAAAATATAGACCCCATTGTCTCAGTGAAGGCTCTGATCATTTGAGCATACTGTCACTTCAATCCTTTCAGAGTCCTCTCTGGTATAGGATCCTGACTGTCATCAACATCCTGTTTTCAGCAGCAGAAAGTATATGCCCTTCCCCCATAGAGGAAAAAACTGCCCTTTAGCCAACATTTTATGTTACTTAATTATTTGCAAGATTCATTAATTGGCAACAGCCTTCCCAGATCCTCATTAGAATTAACAAGATTTCACTATAATTTATAGATCATGTGTCACTTTTTCTCCTCAGCTTGAAAAGGGCATACATATTTCAGTATCACTTTCAAATCTTGAAATTTAAACATTTTCCCCCAATGACATCTATTTTAATGCACATGATTGAAAACATGGGCTTTTGATCTAAAAAAAAATGATAGTTTGAAAAGAAAAACAGCAGCTTCTTAGCTTTCATATGGTTCCTGCCCTTGGGGATATTTCTAACACTTAGAGACCTTAGTCTTTCTGAAGTCCTTACTTTTACTAATATAGAAATGGAAGGATGATGGCATAAAGGAATATGGACTGCCCTTCATAAGCCATACATTCTACTCATTTCTATTCCTTGTCAATAGTATGGCTTTTGACAGACCTTGCCAGCTCCCAAGGTCTTCAACATCCCATCTGTAAAATGGGAATAGTAAAACTAGCTCAGCCCCAACAAAGGTTTAAAAAAGTTAACTAATGCATAAGAAAATAACTCTGTATGATTTTAATTATTTATGGCAGTTTACAATCTGAGGTTTATGGGGTTAAAGGTTTAGCTAATGGGAATAATTATACTACTAAAATGAGAATGATCCTTCTCGTGAATGCTTTTTCCCATTAATATTTGATTTCTGATAACTTAGGGAATCTTTTCTTTCTAAAGATGCTTTAAAGTAGGCATAAGGCATTAAACTGTCATACAGTGGTTGTTCATACAAATGGAACAGAGAGAAGTCTGGTTTCATCCAAGTCACAAACCTGCCTAGCATTGGTGACTCATTACGACAAGAGGACCTGCTTGGGTGTTCGATGGGCAGCATAATGCTGTGTCACCCCAGACAACGCTTAGGAAGAGGCCAGGGTAGCAAGAAGTTCTTCAGGGGCTAGTCTGTGCTGGGGACTATCTGGTCCTCACTTAACCTTACTTAAAAGCACACTTCTATTATTACCCAACTTTTATAAGGAGACACCTCAGGTACAACCTTGCCAGTGCAGCACAAGGCAGTAGAGAACCCACAAGGTAGATTTGTACTGTCTTACTCCAGATCTTGTTCTCTTGACCATCATACTGTGCTGCATTTGTTGACTGAATGATTGAACAAATGGGTCAATGAACAAATTAAAGAAGATTAAATAGAGATGAACTTCATTACATCAAAATCTCTTATGTCACAGGAAGATGTTTCAAAGATAGTTCTTTTGAACATTTGATAAGGAATTAATAGTTTTGAGGGTTTAGATGTCATTTGCCATCATTGGAACCTATTAAAAATGATATGGGGTCTGAGTTAATATGTTATAACAAGCATGATTTTGGGGAGGAATCATCAGTTTTTGCATTCAATAACATCATTCCATCTGTGGGCACATTGAGATTCTGATATCTCTCCACTTTTCTATCCCTGTGAGTATGGAACACAGATTCAAGCACAGATGAGGCACTTCATAAGACTTGCTGTGGATCAATGGATTAAAACTTTCTTTCATCCATCCTATAAATACTGTAAAAAGTCCCTGTGGTACTGAGTTAGGGGCTCGGCCAAGAGTTGTGAGTGAAAGATACACAATCTCTGTTCTTAGGAAAATTTAAATCAGATGATGTAATGCTCCAAAGGAAACTGGAATGGTATTGTGGTTGAAGTCAACAGGATTATTAAGCAAAGTGGACAGGTTCTCAGAGAAGTGATCACAGGAGGGAGCTCTTGGCAATGCACTACTATGTGAAGGTGAAACTTGATGAGGAAAAGCTTGATAGTTGTGGGGATGGAGAAGGGGAGAGCACCCCAGAGAGAGCAGTATGCACAAAAACCCTGAGGTAGATGTGACTTGGTTGGTTTGAGAATCTGAAGAATGACCATGGTGGCTGAAACAAAGTCAGTGATGTATACAAGGTGAAGAAATAATGTTTTAAAGGTACACGAGGGATTTTTTTTTTTTTCACAGAACATATTTCCTACATTTGGTGAGATTCCAGTCTTATTATTTGAAAGAGTTATTAAACATTTTTGTAAATGATTGGACCAAGATTCACAAGTTAACTTACAGAACAAGATGGGAGAATGTTTTTTTTCCCCCTTATTTGAGAGTATCTGCTTGAACATTATTTTTTTCTCATCTTACTTCAACCATCAGCTCTGGAATATGGTACATTAAAACCAACTTGAATGGCTGCATCTTTGATAATACTGAGGTCCATATCATCAAACTGCATGATGATAGAAGGAGAGCAAGGTATGGCCTAAAACAGCTTCATAATTTGGAGCACTCTGTCATAGAGATAAAGTAATTGCTAAGCAGGAAGCAATAAATTGAACAACTCAGTATTAAATGGGGCTAAATGACTTCCGTGCTAAGCCTACCTTAATTTTCTACAGAGTAATTATATTATTTTATTCACATACTCCAAGTATTAGGAGACTTAGGATAATTGCAGATGAAGACAAAACCCTTTCCATTGCTCAAGGGGCATATCTCTGAAAAATTAATCAAAGAACGTAGGGAGAACACTTCAGATGCACCAGCAATGTAGTAAATGTAGTATCGCACATCTTCTCTGCATATAGTTGTTTTCAGAGCAATTTAATGCTTGTCATTATGGAAGACAACCAGATAGAGACCAGCCCAGGAAAGTTACATGACATCATCAGGGTCTCACTCCAAATTCACCACAAACCAAGTCCCTTCCTAATTGTGCAGTCTTTGCCTTCTGTCACTTGTGAATTCTACCCCAATTGCTCAGAGGTGAGAGTGACAGATTTTTAATGGTTTCCTACCTTTAAAGGTTTCCTGTTGCACATCATGCTTGGAGCCTGCAGTAACCTTGGAAGGTAGGCAACGCATATGCCAATTACCCAGTTTAGAGACAAAGAACCCTGAGGCTCAGGGACGAAAGTAATCTTCCTAATGTTATGTGTCCAATCAGAGGAAGAGGTGATATATTGAATTCTGACTTCTGAGGATAATGTCTTATTAATATTTTGAGTGTAAGATATAAAAAATGTCATTATTTATGTAAACTTAGAATCTTACTGCTTAGAAATTTGGTATATTTTACATTTAGACAGGTACTGTTTTCATCTATTCAAAGACTAAATTATACTTTTTTCTCTTACGACTGCTCTCTTGGGTGTAATTAATTTTCATGGGCCTTTCATTTCCACAACTTCAGTTAGAAATTTTTTATTATCATTATTACTGTTGTTATTATTTTTATATCCACGGTGTCTCTAGGTCCTCTTTATTTCTTATTTTTTGCTCTACTTTCCCCAGTACCTTATTTTAAAGACCCCCCCCTAGTCTCTTTTCTTTTGAATTTACTTAAATTGTAGAAGATCGCTCTAAGAAATAGTGTCAAGAAAGTTGGTTAGATAGTGTCTGGGATCCTTAGTTAGGCATAAAAGGGAAAAATAAAAGGATAGTTAAAACTGGAAGCTCACAGGTACAAACTATTTCTACATGCATTAAAAAGGGTTCATCCTTTTTATCTCGTAAATTGTCTCCAACAGGAATCCTCTTCTTGTAATATTTGTGCTGTGAGTGAGATGCAGAGGTAACCCACCCTAAATAGTAGGACACAGTGGGTGGTGATAAGATTGAGTTTTGAAGTAGAAAGCAGCAAATTCAAAGCCTAACTCTGCCACTTGTTAACTTGTGATTGTATAGACTTATGTATCTTCTGTGTAGCGTCAAAATCATCTATAAAATGGGAAAACATGGGCCTTCTAAGACAAGTGTGAGGAGTAAATGAGGTAAGGGGTTAACTTGCATAACTTATCTTCATGACTGATTGGGGTCTACCTTCAATGCACAGGCCTGTTATCATTGTTGTCCTATTTTAGTGAATGTTATCTATTGAGTGCTTTCTGTCAACCAGGCAGTCTGAATGAAGCTTGGATTTCAAAGGGGAACGAGAAAAATAAGGTCTCCTATTTGTGAAGCTGGCCCATTGAAATAGGAAAATAAGTAAAATGATATATTTGGAAAAATGCTGTGAAGGAAATAAAAAGGTGTTACTATAGAAAATAAAGAAGACAGGTACCTAGAGTGGTGGGAAGGTTTTTTCTGATGCATGAAATAAAACCCCGAATGAGTATGCATCATGTGATCCAGTATTATAGTCAAGGTTCTTCCAACATATGGATACCCCATGAAGAACTCTGAAATGTGACTGAAATGACTGAAAACTGAAGTTTTCTCATGGAGTCAATGATTATAATTTATCCCTTTTCAAATGACAGATTGATGTTCACTTTTCAGATACAGTCTTTTACTATTTCATGTCATGGATTTATTGAGCACAAAAAGGGCTTATTTTACATCGTGACAGATAATTAAAATTACCAAGTTATTATGATTACAAGTTACTATATATTACAAAGTTGTAATTCATTTTTTGATGAAAATTTTAGGATGGTGCTCATTTCTTTTAAAGAAGGAGATGGACAAAACTAAAATTAACATTCCATTGATTTACATTGTTATTCATTCATTTATTCTCCCTAGTGGCATTTGCTAAGCATCTATTCCAGCAAAGCTTTGAGAACAAATATTTGCATAAGATACCATGATGGGAATAACGTAAGAGGGAAAAAGTCATGCTCATAGAGTGGTGTTTTATTTCTAAGGAGATTATTAGTAGCTGAGAATTGATGGAAAACTTTGCAGACTAGAAAACATGTAAAGTCTAAGCTTGCAGATATGGCAAGAAAACACTTCCAAACGTGAAAACTCAGTTTGATAAATGACTTATTATATGATACCATATGTCAGATTTTTCTTAGACTGGCATAGAGGGTGTCTGGAGGGAAATTATAGGACATGAAGAAATTAAGGTGGTATCGTAGAATAGGGAACATTCTGTGTCAAGAAGAGTTCAGTCATTTTTTTAAATGGGCAGGAAGGAAATATTCATACTAAGTAAGACTGTCTACCAATTGCTGCAATAATTAAATCCAAAGTAAAGCATTTCCAAATTAGATAAGTCTTTTCTATTTGCACTGAATAACATTTCATTAAGTATATATCAAACAAATGGCAGGTTTACAATTTGTTTAATAGTGGCATATGAGCATAAAGCAATTGAAAGAAACCAGTGGTGGTGTGGATAATGCTCTTATTTATGCTTTTAAATGTATTTATAAATAATAAATTAGCTCTCCATTAAGAACACATGAGATCATGTTTTGACTGGGAGTGAAAAGGGAATGAACCAGAGCCTGGGTAAGCAATAATCGGCAGTCAGTCTGAGCTGAGCAGAAAAATGTCAACCTTTTTGTGTGTGTGTGTGACAAATGTATATTAAAAATGTTTTTCTGGTTTGTGCTGACTGATGAGTTGACTGGATGGGTCATTAGCAGTAGAAATATGATCTCCTTTACTGTGTCCTTTTTCTAGTAACTATTGCTGCATAACAAATTAGCCCAAAACGTAGTGGTGTGAAACAACTGTTTTATTTTGTTCATGATTTTTTGGATCATGAATTCAAGTAGGACCCGGGTAGGCAGTTCTCCTGGGACCTCGCACACAGTTATAGTCAGACATTGTCTGGGCTGTGGTTATCTGAAGTTTTGATTGGGCTACACATCCAAGAGTACCAGCTCATGTGGATTGACTATTGATGCAGGTAGTCAGCTGGGGACTCAGCTGGTACTGTCAGTCAAAAACCTACCTATGACTTTTCAGCTTGGTGGGTATAAAGTATTCAGATTTATATGGGGACTGGCTTTCCCCGAGCAAGCATCCTAGGAGAGCCATGGGAATATGAAATCACATGGCACCCAAGACTTAGCCTTGGAAGTCACTCAGGATTACTTCTTTCCCATTGTATCATTAAAAGTAGCTCACTCACATCCAAAGGGAGGGGACATAAAGCCCGTCTCCTTATGAGAAGAATGTTAAAGTTTGTGGTCATTTAGAAATGTGTCATGGGCTGGGCACAGTGAAACATGCCTGTAATTCCAGGGACTCTGGAGCCTCAAACAGGAGGATCACAAGTTTGCAGCCTGCCTCAGAAACTTAGAAAGACTGTCTCGAAATAAAAAAAGTAAAAAGATCTGGAGATGTGGCTCAGTGGTTAAGTGCCCTTGGTTCAATCCCTAGTGCCCATAAAGAAATAAAGAAATAAAAATTTAAAATGCAGTGTTCCCCATTTTTACCAAATAATAACCGATTATTTGCAGAGTAGATTTAGTTTAAATATTTTGAAGCAAAAATCCAATCAACAATTAATCTGTCTTCAGCATAAATTCATTGAAATGCAGGTTTCCAATAGTTGCCTTTGTATCTAATGCTAAATGAAATCAGGAATGTAACATATTTCATGAACTCTAACATGCAATCGATTTCATGACACAGCACTACTTTGTGTACCATTGAGAAAAAGATGGTCACACACAATTATGACGCTAACTCCAGAGTGCTAATATGCCCAAGAATATTAATTTTAGAATTGGTGAAATAATATTTTGAAGTTTCAGAAATTTATCTGTGAACTCTTTGTTTCCCTTGAGATACAACTTACACATCATGAAATTGATCTTTTTTTTTAGTCTATAATTCAGTGGTATTGACAGAACCCACCAAGAAAAAAATAATTCCAAAACATTTGCATCATTTGTTTCCCGTCAAAATCCTGTACTGGTTAGAAGACTACATATTTACCCTTCTCTCCAGCCCACTAGGAACTATGAAACAACTTTCTGTCTCTATGGATTTATCGATTCTGTTCATTCCACATGCATTGATTCAAATAAAATATGGTTTTTTCTGTCTGCCTTCTTTCACTTTGCATAATGTTTCAAGGTTCAACCATGTTGTAGTACATATCTATGTATTCTTGAAAGTCTTTATTATTAATACTTTCATTAAGAAATAGTTGATTCCTTGTTAGTATAGTAATCCAAAAAACATATAGGATATTATAGTTTTTTTAAAGAAATGATCCCCATTATCTACGTTTAGGATACAATAATAAAATTATGTGAGCAAATCAATATTCAGCCATGACTCAGAAAGCTTGATTTGAGTGGAGAGGCAGCAAGGAGTGAAACCTTAGAGTATATCTGTCATGTATGAAAAAGGCATCATGCACTAACCTCTACCTTTGTCTGATTGGCATGGATATGAAGTAACCCCAAAATCTCAAGTGGTGAAGATTTGGTCGCTAAGGCAGTGTTCAGAGGTGTGGTTCTTAGAAAGGAATTGATTATAAGAGCTTTGACCATATCAGTGGTTTAATCCATTGAGGAATTCATAGCTGATACATTATTGGGAGGTGGGGTGGTGAAAACTGTAGAAGGTGGCATCCACTTGGAGGGAGTAGATCCTTGGGGATGTGACTTTGTAAACTATATCCCCAGCCCTTTCCTCTCCCTCTCTCTTTCTCTACTTATTGACTGCCATAAGGTGAGCGGCCTCCTTTTCCATGCACTACGGCTACCATGATGTCTGTTTGCCTCATATTCAAAGCAATGGAGCCAGACAACCATGGACAAAAACCTTTGAAACTAAGAGTCAAAATAGTCTTTCCTCCTTTAAATTGTTTTTCTCAGGTGTTTTAGTTACAATGATGAAGAGCTAGCACACTAATCATCTTCATATTGCCTGGATCACACAAAGTCCTTTATTTAATACAAGGTTTTAAGTAGGGATCCATGGTCTCTAAATCCCACAGTTAATGCAGAATTATGTAGACTGATTGCAGCTTTCCAACTCTCCACTCCCACTCCTTAGACCTAAGGATATGTTTGTACTGAGAACTGGCATTTGGAGGGCCTGGATGGTTAGTTTGTCTGGGCAGAAAGTTTGGTGAGGTTGAAACCATGAGTGGAAGAACTGGCACTTGTAGATCCTGCATGCCTAGGTGAGCAGCCATGCTGAGCAGTGTGGTAGGTGAGGGAGACATGGAGAAGGATGCTCCTCACAGACAAGGACTAATTTTACCAAATGAAGTCTCCCAGCTTAGTTCAAAACAAACTTTTGCTACGAATAATGAAGGCTGAGGAACCTCCATAAAAACGTAATTAGGATTGTTTGAATGAACAGGATTGAGGCTCAGTAACTATGAGCATGTTTCTGAACCTCTGTTGTCCTCAAATATCAAGTCAGGAGATAAACTATTACAAACGTTCAGATCAAAAAACTATTACAAAGGTTCAGATCAATTCAGTGTGATAACTGGGTCAAATGGTGGTTCCATTCCAAGTTTTCTGAGGAATCTCCATACTGCTTTCTAGAGTAGTTGCACCAATTTGCCATTCCACCAATAATATATGGGTGTACCCTTTTCCCACATCCTCACCAACATTTATTGTTACTTGTATTCCCAATAATTCCCATTCTGACTGGACTGAGATAAAATCTCAGTGAAGTTTTAATTTGCATTTCTCTAATTACCAGAGATGTTGAACATATTTTCATACATTTTTTCACCAATCATATTTCTTCTTCTGTGAAGTGTCTCTTCAGTTCTTTGCCCATTTATTGATGGGGTTATGTGTTGTTGTTGTTGATGGTGGTGTTGGTGTTAATTTTTTTGAGTTCTTTATGTATTCTGGAGATTAATGCTCTCTCTGAGTTGCAGGGGGCAAAGATTCTCTTCCATTCCCTAGGCTGTCTTGTCACATTCTTGATTGTTTCCTTCACTGTGAAGATTTTTAATTTGATGTCATTCCATTTATTGATTCTTGATTTTACTTCTTGCACTTTACAAGACTTGTTGAGGAATTCAGTTCCTAAACCAACATGGTGGAGATTTGGGCCTACTTTTTTTTCTAGTAGATTTTTTCTCTAGTCTTAATACCTAGGTTCTTGATCCACTTTGATTTGAGTTTTGTGCAGAGTGAGAATAGGGGTTTAATTTCATATGAATTTCTAGTTTTCCCAGCACCATTTGTTCATTAGGCTATCTTTTCTCCAATGTATGTTTATAGTACCTTTGTCTAGTATGAGGTAACTATTTATATGGGTTTGTCTTTGTGTATTCTGTTCTGTACCATTGATCCTCATGATGCAGATACCATGCCATTTTTGTTACTCTAGCTCTGTAGTATAATTTAAGGTCTGGTAATGTGATGCTTTCTGCTTCTATTTTCTCACTGAGGATAGATAGCTTTGGCTATTCTGGGCCTCTTATTTTTCCAAATGAATTTCATGACCACTTTTGCTATTTCTATGATGAACTTCATGGAATTTTAATAAGAATTGCATTAAGTCTATATGTTGCTTTTGCTAGTATGACCACTTTGACAATATTAATTCTGCTTATCCAAGAACATGGAAGATCTTTCCATCTTCTAAGGTCTTCTTTAATTTCTTTCTTTAGTGTTTTCATTGTAGAGGTCTTTCATCTCTTTTGTTAGATTTATTGCCATATATTTTATTTTATTTTAGGCTATTGTGAATGTGATAATTTTACTAATTTCTCTTTCAATTTATTTATCACTGATGTATAGGAACACAATTGATTTATGATATTTTCTCCACTCCACCCTGATCTTTGGACTTTAGCACTTGTTTTCAGAAAACACTGATAGTTCTCAAGGTCCAAGAGTTCTAAAGGAATAATTAGAAAGGTACCGTCACCAAATTTTAAGACACTCTAGGTTAAGGAAAAGGCCATTTTTCTTAGCATTCCTGAGTTCTTGCCATTGTTTGGGTGATTGGTTAATAGGATAGAGGAAATTAAAGGAAGAGCCCTGACTTGTTTTATGTAACAGTGACCTGGATTCAGAAACAAAAAAATGTAGCTTGGGATGTGACTAAGAAAAATACACAGAGAGGTGAAATAGAAAGGGTAGATAGATTGAGTTCACATAGGAGACAGTTAATTATATTAATCAAGAAGAGGGATGAGTCTGGGGTCCTTAGGGTGATACGGAAGCCGCTGGCATGATTTTAGTTTTCATGTGTATGATTTTTTTTGTCAGTAGTTAGTATAATGTGTTACCAGGAAAAAAAGACAACATCTAATTTGTGGTTTTATTGTTAATGTTCTCTTGGAATAGGCAAATAAATAATAGGTTACTTTAAATTCATCCTAAATAATGATATTATGTTAATAATAGGTAGAAATGGCCCAAATCATGAAGGCAAGATGGAATCAATATGGGTGTATCAGTCTGAACTCTCCAAAGAACCAGAACAAATAATATGCATGTTTATATATATGTGTGTGTGTACATATGTACCTATGTATATATACATATATGTGTGTGTGTGTTTGTGTGTGTGTGTGTGTGTATATATATAGATAGATAGAGAGAGAGAGAGAGAGAGAGAGAGAGAGAGAGAGAGATGAGGAGGGAGTGTTGATTCTGTTTTAAAAAAAAATTGGCTCACATAAATATGAAGGTTGTTAAGTCCAAAATCCATAGTGATCAGGCAGATTGGTAGGCTGAGAATTCAGGTAGGGTTTCTAGTCTTGAGGTAGGATTCTTTTTTTGTTGTTGTTCCAAAGGAAATCTCAGATTTTGCCCTCAAGGTCTTCACCTATTTGGGTTGAGTCCACTCACATTATCAAGGGTTATATCTCTTACTTAGGTCAACTGATCTTGAATGTTAATCACATCTATAAAATATCTTCATAGTAACATCAAGACTAGTGCTAAACGCCAAACAACAGGGCACCATAGCCTAGCCAATTTGTCCTGGAGATTAACCATCACAGTGGGAAACACAATTAAAAACATACTTTACTGAATCTGGGTTTGCAAATGTTGAGTTGCATGTGCAGATGGATCATGAAGGAGGAATTGCTCAGCAGAGCTTTAGAAATATAGCCATTCATGAGCAATCTCTCTGCCTTCACTTGATCACCATTTTTATTCACAAAGTTACCTAGTCTGGAAAATTTCTTTCATATAGTTGCATGTCCTCTTGTTGAGTAAAGAGGTATTTCAAGGCCTCTCCTGTTAGGTTCATTTTACATAGTTCTTTTGTAGCATTACATTGGAAGTGTCTACCATAAAGGTTTGCTAGTGATTGCCTTTCATTTGTATTCAGGTGGAAGCAAAGAGAAGGGAAAATACACAAGCAGGAGTCTTGCGATTATGCTACATAAAATTATTAGGCAATTTAGAAAATTGTTGGTGGGAAGCTGCCCATCATGCATATAAGTAATTTTGATTTGATGTAGATAGTTTAATGTGAGAATGTTTGTAGGAAGACAACACTATTAGATTTTTCCTTTAATTATTCAAGTGCATGGAATTTGTTTTAAAGTTGGGTTACTCAAGTCAAGAGAATCCTTGTTTGACTCTGTGACAAACTTCATTTTGCAAGATTTGTTGTGAATGTAAAATTGTCCCAACAAGAGAGAGCATTAATCATGTCCTTTTCCCCGTGATCAGAACTAAAAAAGAGTGAAATATTTTCCTAGAGACTGAATATATGTGTTGTATGTGTATTCTGGTTATTACTGGGCTTATCTATTAAATATAGAAATAATATTAACTATTTTTGGTGTACACAGTCATTTATTCAGATATTTGTCAATATAATGATAAATATGTTCTATTATAAAAGTCAGTTCATGTTACAGATGATTTCTTGCAAATTTTGAACTAAATATAGTCAATATTTAATCAAGGTTCAGTTGTATTTTAGTGATTATAAAACATACCTTTCCAGATAATGTTCTAAGTCTTAAGTGTGGCAAATGCAGTTGACCTATTTTGGAGTACCTTTCCTGAGATTCCCCCATAGGAAATTAGTTAGGTCCTTTAACACCTGTCTGTACCACGTGGTTCTGCATCCTGCTGCATAGTAACAGGATTACACCATCAAACATACTCATCCCCTCTTAATGGTTTGAATGAGACCAAGAAATCGCAGTCCTTTTATATAAAGAACCAGTCTATGAGTGTTAGCAGATATGTAAACTCATGTTCAATTGTGTGAGGGTTGTCCAGAGAATACAGAAGGATGGAAGGAAAGGACCTTGTAGACCCCCACAGAAACTGAGTTGAGGTTCCTCTGGACAATGAAGATAAGTCACCTGTTCTTTGCTTGAACTGACTTGATCACTTGATCAGGTTATTTGCTCTGATGGTCAACAGAGCCCTCCTTACTCACTAGTCTTACTTGGTTATCTCAACCTCATATACCAATACTTTTTATATCACACACTCTGGTCATATGAATGTTTTTGGAGTGAGTCTTTTTCTTTCATCCATTCATGTTTTTCCTGCAGAAGGATTTCTGTAGTTCAAAAATGATTCAGTAAAGTCAGATCTCACTTCATCTACAGACTTAAATCATGACTTCATTTCTCAGATTTTTCATGTTAAAATGGAAAAAGGAGCCCTTTAGTGGGTAGGGTCATAGTATAATTAAATAAGATATTATTATTATAATTACCATAACGGTGCCCATCATTTAGGTCATTCTAGTATTTTACCATAAAACTGAGGCAAATTCTATTTCAATTATTAATACTCCATTCAAGTGTTTTAGTCAGCATTTACATCACTATGATTAAAAGAACTGACAAGAACAACAATTGGGGAAAAGTCTATTTTGATCCATGGTTTTAGAAGTTCAGTCTATGGTCAACTGACTCCATAGATCTGGGTCAGAGGTGAGGCAGAACATCATGGAAAGAGGTCATGACAGAGGAAAGCAGACCAAGACATGTCAACCAGGAAGCAAAGAGAGAGAAGAAGAAGAAGGGGGAGGAGGACGAGGAGGTGGTGGAGGATGGGGAGGAGGAAGAAAAGAATAAAAGAGAGAGAAAGAGAGAGCACTCCATTCACCAGAGACAAAATAAAAACCCCAAAGTCACATCCCCAGAGACATATTTCCTCCAGCCACATCCTATGAGTTTCTACCCAGTTAATTTATAACTGTGTGTTAATCCACTGGTTAAATTGCAACTGTCATAATCTAATTATTTCACCTCTGAACATTCACACACGAGCTTTTGGGGAATATCTCATATCTAAACCACAACATTCCACCCCTGCCCCCAAAAAACTTATGCCCATTTTACAATGCAAAATGCATTGAGTTCATTTCTAAGAGTCCCTATAGTCTTAACAGTTCCAGCATTACCCAAAAGTCGTAGTTCAAAATCTCATCTGGGAATCAAGGCAAACTCTTAGATATTTTCCCTGTAAAGATTAAAAGCAAATTAAATATATCCAATACTATAATGGCAGACTAAACATTTCCATTCCACAAGGGAGAAATGAGGCCACAAAAAGAAGGAATGAGACCAAAGCAAGACCAAACAGACCAAAATCCAGCTGGGCAAACAAGTCCTTTAGCTCCACCTTAAGCATCTGGTGCCCATGGCATAGTGATATGTTCTTCAAGGGACTTGTGTAGCTCTGCCTGAAGGCCTTGTTGATTACAGCCCAAGTCTCTCTCCCTTGACTTGTCTCTGCTCCATTCCTATAGCTTTTCTCAGTAGACATTCCATATTATTGGCATCTCTTAATCTCACTTCAACTTCGGCTTCTTTCTTGCATTTTCATATATCACCCTCTTAGACTTTCTGCAGGGATTCCAACTCTGCTACACTTTGTCTAGCCTCATGGCTGCAGCAGCCTCTGCGTGCTTGACTGACTGAGAACAGTGAAAAAACTTCCTAGGAGTCCCTGTGCAAGCATGGTGCTGCATAGTCTCTTCTTAAAGGAAGGTTTACTTTTATACCCTTGAGCCTGAGATGGGTGTGGTTTCTGGGTCTTTCATCCCTTTGGTGGCTATTTAACAACACTTAGTTCACCCATTTTACTACCACTTTTCTGACCAAACTGCAAGTTTTCCAAATCATTCTGCTCCGCTTTCTGCTCCTGATTATCATAGTAAATTTCAATAAAAGCCATCTGCAATAGCCATGGCACCCTCTAAATACTGTGGTACCCTGAAATTTCCTCCTCTAAATTAATTAGTTCATTACCTTTAAATTCAGCTTCACAGAAAGTATCAGGACAGGGACAAAATATGGACTCCTTTGCCAGAACATAACATGAATGGCCTCTAATCCAATTTCCCATAGAGTCTTTACTATTTGCAGTCGTATCAGTATTCTGGTCTTCTGAGCTCCCACCAGAATTACCCATTAAGTTCCTCCTACATTTTAAAGCTTTACCAGCTTGGGTCTCTAAACTTTTAAAAATTTCTCCCCCAGAAAACCAGCTCCAAGATTCTAACCCACATGGTCAGTTAGTCACAGCCACAACCCTACTTCTTGGTACCAATTTGTTTTAGTTAGCTCTTCCTTGCTGTGACCAAAATACCTGATGAGAACAATTTAGAGGAGAAAAGGCTTATTTTGGCTCATGGTTTCAGGGCTTCAGTATGTGGTCAGCCAATTCCATAGCTCTGAGCTTGAGGAGAGGCAGAACATCCTGGTGGGGGAAAGCAGGAGATGCAACCAGATAGCAGAGAGCTGCACTCACCAGGGACAAAATATAAACAACAAAGTTTTAGTCAGCTTTTCCACAGCTGGGACTAAAAGACCTGATCAGAACAATTGTAAAGGAGGAAAAGTTTTTTGGGGGGTTTACGGTTTCAGAGGTCTCAGTAAATACAGAGTAGGCTCCATTCCTCGGAGTTCAAGGTGAAGCTAAACATCATGACCAAAGAGTATGGTGGAGGAAACCAGCTCACACAATGATCAGGAAGCAGAGAGAGAGACTCTGCTTGCCTGGTAACAAATATAAATACCCCAAAGGCATGCCCCCAATGCCCCACCTCCTCCAGTCACACCCTATCCATCTTCAGTTACCACTCAATCTCATCACTTGATTAATTCACTATTGGATTAAGGCTCACATAACCCAATACTATCTCCTCTAAACCTTCTTGCACTGTCTCACACATAAGCTTTTGGGGGACACCTGACATCCAAACCATAGCAAAAGACAAACCTCAAGTGACCCATTTCCTCTAGCCACACCCTACCTGCCTAGAGTTACCATCCAGTTTACTCATATCCATTAGCTAATCCACTGATTAGGTTAAAGCTCTCATGGTCTGTTTCACCTCTAAACTTTCTCGTATAATCTCAAACATGAGATTTCGGGGGAGAAGTCATGCCTTAGTTGAAATTTAGTTGTTGAATAGTAGCAAAATGAACAGGATTTCAGGCAAAATACATGGAATTACATTCCAGCAAAAATGTGTAAAGAAACAGTGAAATAAGGCTCTGCTAGATGACCAATGTCGCTGAGTTGAGAATTTCCACCTGGATTTTGGTAGGACATGTAGGGCACAATGAACAGGGTTTGTTTATTGTAAAATACATACTAATAGAACAACTTTTTGAGTAATTCCTACATGATAGATGCTCTTTGTAGCCTTCCATATATTAAATTATGCTATTATCCCTGACCCTATGTAGTAGGTGCTATTATCCCAACTTTATAGAGCAGAAACTGAGGCAGAGAAAGTTAAAGTAACTCTGGAATGTTCACAGTTAGTGAAATGGTGCAATCTGGATACAAACTGACACAATAGGGACCAGGGTCCTTACTCGTTAACATTGTGCTGCCCTCTTTAATGAGTAAGGGGACTGCTGGGTGAGTGGGTTCCCAATCAGATCGGCATTAGCGGACCAGCCTTTTAACATCAGTGTGGCCGCAGAGACAGCTGATTGGAAGGAGGCCAGAGGGGATGCTGAGACCAGTTAGCTGGAATGCAGAAGTTGGAATGAGTGATGACTGTGGTTTGGACTAGAAAGGTTAGAGAGTGTTATTTTGTGAAAGGAAATTTCAATTTAACCAGAATACCTTGAAGTGAAGGCTTTGAATTGGAAAGGAGGTTTAAAATTGCTATCAGAATTTGTCATTTTAGTGATTGAAACATTTCAGGGCCAAATGTGCCATCCTGCATGGTTATGGAAGGGACTATTTGTGGGAAATAACTGCTGGCTCCTACAGTATATGAACCCTGAAGTATGGGTTCAGAGGAAAAGGCAATTCACCTTATCTCCAGGTGAGGTCTGATTGCGATTTTGAACAAGTGGGCTTGGGGGGGCATCTTCTAAATTTAATTAGCTGCTACTTGTGAACGAGTGAGACTGAATGATCCACATGGGAAGTATTTTAGAAACTTTGTGTAAGAATAGGAAAAGCTGACTTTGTGCTCCAAAGGTATTGTAGACATAATAATAAGAAAAAAAATGATTATAAAAGCCAAAAGAGGAGAGTATTTATATTATTGATGTAAGAATTGATAGTGTTGAAAATATTCTTTGTGCTTATAACTTTACCTTTAATTTATGCTACTTTGAAAGCAACAACAAAAACAATAAACTCGAAAGTAAAACCTTTCTTTTTTTAATGCAATCAGATGTTTAAGCCTCACCAAAATTTCACAGAGATTTGCTGAGCTGCTTCTTTAGACAAAAAAGACATTCTGTAATGAATGGACTCTGAGAAACCAAAAAAGAAAAAAAGTTCATTTTTTACGGACCCAATTAGGCAGCAGAAAACACTGGTCTTGAGTCTATATGAACTAAGAACATCACTGATATTAAAAAATAAGAAAATGTAATTAAGCCTTAAACTAGACTATCTTCCATTGCTGAACTACCCTGAGTTTAATGAAATAATCTATTTTGATAAAATGGAAATGATGTAATAATTTTAGAAAAGATTAATAGATGATATTTTTCTTAAATTTAAGGCAAATTGAACGATTGAGAACCTAAAAAGAATATCTTGAATAACTGAAAGAGAATTTAAACTTTATTTCAGAAATATGTTTTCTTTTCTCTTTCTCTCTCTCTCTCCCTCCTTCCCTCCTGCCTCTCCCTTTCTTCCTTCCTTCCCTCCCTCCTTCCTTCCTTTCCTTCCTTTCCTTTCCTTTCCAGGGCACTGAACCCAGGGCCACTTTACCACTGAGCCATATTCTCAGCCCTTTTAATTTTTTATTTTGAGACAGGGTCTCACTAAGTTTCTGATGACCTCACTCAATTGCTGAGGTTAACCTCAAGCTTGCAATCCTCCTTTTCTCAGTCTCCTGAGTCACTGGGATTATTGGTATAAACCACCACTGCATTTTCAAATGGGAGAGTCTATCTGGATTTGGAATAATGCAATTTCTTTGTTCACTCACCTAAAACAGGAACTAAGAGCCACAAAGCACATTCACATTTTATAGGTGAACTCACATAGTACGGGTTCAGAGAAAAAGGCAATTCACCTTATTTCCAGGTGGGGTCTGATTGAGGTTTTGAACAACTGGGCTTGGGGGGCATCTTTTAAATTTAATTAGCTGCTACTTGTGAACTAGTTTCTAAAATCAAAATTCTTTCAGTTAAATAATTTGATTTTAATTTGTTTTTCACTTGATTAGAAAGACATCTGTATTTAATAAATTATATTTGGTTTGTTAACTGAATAGTTCTTCATTGCAGACTTACATCTTCTTAAAGAACTATCCATCTTTTGTAGAAATGATTTATATGCTATCTGAACACAGTAGCACAATATTTTAGTTTGTTTTCAGTCTTCTTTATATACTTACTTCAAGTTTTTCTGCTCTATTTGTTCTTTTAGGTTTGTTTAAAGAGTTGTAATATAACATGTATCGGACAGAGGACAGTTTGTACACATGTGACAGAAACACTAATACATGCACAGGAATCTGTTGGCCTGTGTTGTTCTCCTGGGGAGGTTTAATCCAGCAATTCAACAGAAGTCATTAAGGTCTCAATTTCTCTTCATCTTTTCTTCCTTTCTAAGTGAAATCACTTGTAAACCTGTCTCTCATTTCCACCTCTCCTTGACCCTCTCGGCAGCACCCTTCCCTGTTGGAATACATGGCCACAGTTGGCTGAGAGTTCTGTCTAGCCTTCTGAGCTGTTCACTACATTTGTTTTGCATGCAACTTGGTGCTCTTCACCACTGTGTCCTAGTAATGGAAGGATACGATCCCCAGTGATCTCATCTTCCTGAGTCTGTTTCACAATTTAAAACATTGTGTAATCTGGCTGTTCTAGGCAGAACAGAACTCATAATTAGGGAATGCAATGATTTCACACTAAAACCATAGTTATGTAGCACATAACTGCATCTTAATATTCATCAATTTTTATCTTATAGTGTATTTATCTCTAAGGAACACAATAACCAAGTGAATTGGATTTAAGATACAAACAGCTGAATTTATTTAATATTCCCTTTCTCCTGCTATTAAAAAAAAATCATTTTATCTTGGGTAAACTAGGTAAGAGTATCTTTTCCTCCTAAATGCTATATCTGCCTTTATACTCAAATCCAAATTATGCAAAGTGCTACAGCCACTCTGGATAACATTTTGACAGTTTATTACAAAGTTAAATATACAATTGCCATGTGACCATGCCAGCCCACTTCCAGGAAATTATCATAAAGGACTGACATTTAGGTTCTAAATAAATTTGCACAATTATATTTATAGCAGCACAATTGCCCAAAACTGGAAACAACTTAAACGTCCTTCAATAGGCAAATGGATAAATATACTATAAAATGGAATGCTATTCAGCAAATAAAAAGGGAGAAGCAATAAAAAGGACATACAACTGAATCAATCTCCAGAAGCATCACTCTCAGTGACAGTAGCCAGATCAAATATTTTCTCATCCCATTTATGACATTCTCAAAATGCAAAACTGTAGGAACCCATTGGAGAATGCCAGGGGAGGGTGTGATTAGTAAAAGTTCAGCAAGAGGGGCTTCTTTGTGGTGCTGGGATTGTTCTGTATGCTGTTTGTGCTGGTGGTCATAAGAATCTTTGTATACTTTAAAACTCAAGAAGCCACACATGAAAAAAGTGAATGTTATAATAATCTAAATCACCTGTGAACAAGTCCTTGCTAGTTCTACCCCATGAAAATAAAAATAAATAAACAAAAACAGCTGTGACTTGTATCTGTTATCACTTCCCAGTGCTCTGAAACCCATTGTGACATGCTTGGTTTTCCAATTAAAAGGTGACACATATGGAAGTCTTGGAACCACTTTAAGGAAGGAGAAAATGAGTTTAGATGCTGTATCAGGATGAGTTAACACTTACCTTGTTAAATGTGACATATAAGAGAACAGAGCAGGCTGTGGCAACAGCGATGGAATCTGCCTGACATGTGGAGGCTTATGGAACTAGTCTAAATGAAAATTTTTTACAGTCTTTGCACTTCATTAAAAAAAAAGAAAGAAAGAAAGAAAGCAAAGGATAGGCTATTAGTTAAGCAATCTGAATCACCCCCAGCGATGTAGACTTCATTGTTGAATGCTGTCTACCTGAAAAGACTGAATTTTCCAAATGCTTTTTAGAGCTTATTCAACTCTACTTAATGAAATTTTATCATTTCATTACTTTTATTGCTTTATGTGTTGGTCAGAAGTTACAATGGTATTAAAAAATGGGCTTAGCCTCTGTTCTGTGTCTGCTTACTCCTTTAAACTACTGAAAAAGCATGTCACTCAATAGCAGTCCCCAGATACCTGTCATTAATGCTTTAGTGACATTAGCAAGGCTTTCAAAAAGGATCTCCTTCTACCTTTGGAGCACTTTTAAACTATTTGCAAAGGAGCAAGAAGCACTCTGCAGGGAACTACACTCCTTCAGGGTAAATCATTTCAACTATGGTCAGTTTCAGTTCACACTTGTTGAGAGAAAGCACTAAACCATGCCAGCAAGCTTTGAAGTTCCAGAAGGAACTTCAACCACATTTGCTTTTGAGAATGTGATTATTCACAGGAAATGCACGAATCTTCAGTTAAACACCAGTACTACAGAGGATCTTCAGTTTAGCCTCATCCTTTAATTGAACAGCCATGTTTTCCATGCACTTGTTTAAAATTTATGGACATGATTCAATCAGCAAGAAGTTATTTTTCACTATCTGGGAACAGATTAAGTTTAGAATACTACATGATACTTTGTAAGTACATTTTGAGGAAGGGGATAAGGAAAAGGTAGAAAATAAAAAAAAATTTCATGTTGTCAATAAGTTCAATAAAAACTAAATTAAACAAATGGAAGCAGTATTTTGAGTACTTGACTATGTTAATACTTACTGCGACTTTCTGAGGACTGATTCTCATGAGGGGTGATTCTCAAACCTCTGAGTGTGGAAGCCTCTATTAATTTCCCCCAGAAAACTATGTAGCTCTAGTGCTCTGCTCTATGCAATTTGCAAAATGTTTGTATGACTGATAACAAAAAAGATCATTTTGCATTTTTTAAATATGGAGCATTGCTAACCATGCTGCATACTGCCTCACAGCCAGGGAAATTGCAAACAGTGACCAAAGTACTATTTGCCAAGCTGCTGGTAACATATGGCCTTGATTTCTTGAATTATTTTTTTAAATTAGATTTTAGCTATATCAGTGGTAATCTCCAGAGTATGTTAGGATGCTGGATGGGGACGGATACCAATTGATTTTAATGTTTGGAAGAGCTAGATGATTAAGGCAGCTTTTCTATGTAAATTATTTTCTATGCTTTGGTAAAAATTGTCAATTAAAAATGATAGATTTACAACCAGAATTTGTTGAGAATGGCATGTCCTGTGCATGTATATGTTCCCTGCCCTAGATAAAATGAGTACATGATTCCTATAAATTACATATTGGCTTTTAATACTTTGAAGGGAACATCAGTATATAAATACAGTTTTCTTTCTGTCACTAAGCCCATGTATTATTGATACCTCTACTGTTAAATATAGTGCAGGTTTATTTTGATGAATAAATTAACTTTTTAATTCAGGTGTAGAGATTGTGTATATTGGTAGAATTTTGTTCAAGTAAAATAAATTTTAGGTTGAGAATTAATTTCTCGAAACAAATGTTAGCTTGTCATTTAATATGGTTTTTCTGATGTCTAAAACAAATATTTAAACTCAGTATTGATGTAACACTCTATTTAAAATAATTATGAATTTAAACTGTCTTAGGAAAATGTTATTTTATTCATAAGCCACCTGAATTCTTCAGCCAGTCTGTAGTCCACTGGCATTTTGGCTTAAAATGATTTGGTATATATACTATCATTATAATTACATATACCTATAATTGAAACAAGAGAACTGAAGTGTATATATTGTGATTGACAGTTAATCTGGATTAAGTGTTTGGTTATATATAGTTCAATGCATTCTGGCTATGTTTGGTTTTGGAAAGAGTTAAAAGTTTAATTGATTAGTCACTTGACTGAAATGAAACTTAGAGTATTTCTTTTTTCTTAATTTGACTAAGATTGTTAGTTTTCTCTAAATCCTTTAGGCAGGGGGGCGGGGTGAGGGGTGGGACGTATACTAGCAAACAGTAATAACTATTACAAATGTATCATGAAATTGCTGTGGCACTTATTTTTAAGTCTTTTTTTCAAAGAGCTCTTAAAGAAACAATTCACATACCATAAAATTCCATTTTTAAGATCAATAATTCAAAAGATTTTATTATTTTCACAGAATCTGAAACCATCACCATTATTTAATTTTAGAATATTTTCTTCACTACATCAAAACACCCATGCTCATCAGTAGTCAGTCCACTACCCTTTACCCCTCACCTGGAAACCAGTAATCTACCTTTTGAGTCTATATAGGTGCCTAATTGGGACTTTTCACACATACAGAATCACTCGGTATATGGCATTTGGTGCCTGACATCTTTAATTAGCATAGCTTCAAGCTTCATTCCTGTTGTAGCAGGAATCAGTATTATATTCCTTTTTATGGCTGAATACGATTCATTGTAGGATATATCAAATTTTGCTTATTTACTCATCAGTTGATGAAAATTTGGTTTGTATCTGCTTACTGGTTGTTATGAATAATGCTTACATGAACATTTGCATATTACTTATGTATGGGTATGCATTTTCAGGTCTTTTAGTCATTTACCTTGGAATGGAATTGTTGGATTGTATGGTAATTCTGTTTTTGACATTGTGAACAACTGCTGTTTTCTAAAGTATCTGTATCATTTTATAAGTCCACCCTACAAAAATATGAAGGAATCAAAAATATGAGGGGATCAATTTCTCCAAATCCTCCATATGAGGGAAATCCAAGTCCCCTCATATGAGGGAAAAATGATCCCCTCATATTTTTGTAGGGTGGACTTATAAAATGATACATATATTTAATATTTGCCTTTTTGATATTTAATATTTGCCTTTTCGATATTAATCATCCTTTTGGATATGATGTGGAACCTCACTGTGTTTATGATATGCATTTCCTTAATGAATGATGATGTTGAGAAGCTATTAATGCTTGTTGGCCATTTATGTATTTTTTAAAATATATACAAAATATTTGCCCACTTTTGAAATTGAGTTGTCTTTTTGTTGCTTAGACATTTTATATATTCTGTACACAAGTCCTTTATGAGGTAGATGATTTCTAAATATTTCTCATTTAGGGAGATATCATTTTAATTTTCATAATTTTATCCTTTGAAATAGAATTTTTCATTGTGATAGAGTTCAATTTGCCTGCTTTGGTTTTTGTTGTTGTTTCTTTTCATATACTTTTATTGTTATTTCAAGTAAAACATTGGCTAACCAAGGTCACAAAATCGAATCCTACATGTTGTTTTAAGAATTTCACAGTTTTAAACTTTACATTCACTTGTATGATGCATTTTAAGTTAACTTTATACAAGGTGTGAGGTCAATTCCACATCCATTCTTTTGCATGTGAATATGTAGATGTCCTAGCAACATGTGGTGAAAGGACTGTTCTTAAACCATTAAACTGTCTTAGTGTTGTTACAGAAAGTCAATTGATTATAAATATGGAGAATTATTTCTAGACTCTCAATTCAGTTCTATTGATCTCTATGTCAGTCCACATACTGACATATAGTCAATAAGTCTTGAATATTGCAGTTTTTGAACAAGCATCAGGAAGTGTGGTTCTTCTATGTTCTTTATGTTCTTCTTTTTTAAGATATTTTTGGCTATTCCAATTCACTTGCATTTCTATATGAACTTTAAAATCACTTTGTTGTTAATTTTAGCAGAGGCCACCTGGATTTTTAATAGAATTTCATTGAAACTGAATTTGGGGATGATTACCATCAAAATAGTATTAAGTCTTCTGATTCATGAACACTGAATGTTGTTCCAATTATTTAGATTTTCTTAAATATTTGAGAAATATTTTATTGCGAAGTGAGAGACTTGTACATTTTTGTAAAATTTATTTTAGTAGTTTTTAGTTATTTTTTTCAGTTACAGTCTGTACTCTGTGTTCATGGTCTCTGCATCTGTGTATTCAACCAACAGGGGATCAAAAATGTTTGGAAAATCATTGTTTCAATGTTGAACATGTACAGTACTTATTTTCCAATCATTATTACACAATGCATGTAATAACTCTTTAGATTGCATATTCATTTTATTAGATATTACAAGTAATCTAGGATGATGTATACAAACATGCATAAGTTATATGCAAATACTATATTATGTTATATAAAGGATGAAGATCCTTGATATCTATGGAATTTCTGGAATCAAACCTCCATAAAAACTGCATTTTTTTTTTAGTGTTTCCGTCTCTCTGTTTACATTGCTTATCTGTTCTTGCATGTTATCTATTAGATTTCTTAGCAACTAATCATAGTTACTTTAGGTTCCTTGTCTGCTAATTCTAATCTGGTTCTGGTGTCTGATGTTCTGGTGCTTGCTTTATCTCTTTAGATATTTTTTCTCCTGTTAGTATGCTTGTAATTTTTGTTGAAAGCCAGGCATGATGTACTGAGTAGGAATTGAGGAAATTGGTCTTTTAAAGGGATATTTATGTTCATATGCTTAGGAGTTAGGCTTTGCTTATGGTTACCTGCAGTTATGGTATCAGGGACTAAAATTTCCTCTAATGTCCATGTTTTACCTGTTGTCTTTGGGTTTCCTTGAGATTTTTTTCTTAAATAGTGCCTGAATCTTGCAATTCTTTCATGTGTAATCCCTGTTATTATTCAGGGACAACTATGGAAGCTATGATAAGCTGTGGGGATAAGGGAATCAGTTAGAATCCTGTGATTAAGCCTCAATCTTTTAGTAAACCTGTATCTAAGAACTATGACCTTCATAAATACTTTATGGTTTTCCCTCTACCTCTAGCTAAAGGAAGGAAGGAAAATGAAGGCTAGAGTGTGCTGGAGTTGTATATTTCCTTTCCTTCAGGTTGGTGATGCTCTACTAAAACCAAATTTGGTTATTCTCTGGTGAAATTATTTCCTTTGAAGACAGACCATAGTTAAGAGCAGAGTGCTTTGTTTAGATGCTGAGTGTATTTCAAACTACAACATAAGGGTTCTTTTTTCTTTTTTTTCCTTTTTTTCTCCCATCTTCATCATCAGAACCTGGTAGGGCTCCTGAACATGAAACTAATAAAAGTATGTCCCACCTCCCCCAAGACTAACCAATAAACATTTTTTTTCCCTCCCATGATAGATAGTACACCCTCAGTCACCAGCAATTAGTTAATTCCTCTTTATTATTCAGATAATAGTGGTTCCAATAGTGGATGTTTCTGCTTCTAGTAATCTGTGATTCTCTGTATCTGTATTGTCTTTTCAGTTTTTATGGTGGTGGTATGACTTCTGACTTAAATTTTCTGATATATATGAGTTATTAATTTTCAGTTTGTGTGTATCTATGGACATGACAGGGATTGACCTCTTTTAAACTCCTATTTGCATGAGAAACTGGAATTCCTGTATGCAATTATTTTCTTAATTTCATTTTCAGATTTTCCTTACTAGCATTTAGAATAGAACTGATTTTTGTGTATTAGTCTTATATCTAGCAACTGTACAAATGTAGGTAGTTAAAAATGTGTGTGTGTGTGTGAGAGAGAGAGAGAGAGAGAGAGAGAGAGAGAGAGAGAGAATGTGTTTTGGTATATATACAAGATACTTTCATCTTCAAATAAAAGATTGTTTTACTTTTTTATTTCTATTTGGTTGTCTTTTATTCAATTTTTTTCTTGACTGTGTCTTGCTAAAACTGTAAGACATTGTTGAATAGAGAAAGCAAGGGCAGATATGACTTGTTATTTCTGATCTTCCATATTTCACCACTAAATTGATGGTATGTATTTTTTTATAGGTGCTCTCTATCAGTCTACAGAAGTTGTCTTCTATTTCTAGTTTCTGAGATTTTTAAAAATTATCTAAGGGTGTTTTTATCAAAATTTTTTCCTATCACCACAATTATCAAGCTTTTTGGTCCTTCATTCTTTTAATATGATGTGTTATACTGACAATTTTAGAATGTTAAATTAGCCATCATCGTATATGATAAATACAATATGTTCATTCTATATAATACTAGTTATGACTCCATAGCTTTTTCTTATTTTTTGTTTTGTTTTTCCTTGTGATGTCTTTGCTCCATTATTCTATGAAGTTAATACTCACATCACAGTGACTTAAGGTGTGATCTTTCTCTTTCTCCCATTTTTTTTCTGGAAGAATTTGTGAAGGACTAGAATTAGTTCATCTTAAATAGACAGAATTCATCAGTGAGACCATCTGAGCCCATACTTTTCTTTGTAGGATGTTTTAAAATAACTAAAATGACTATTTAATTTACTTATTTGTTACACATTTTTTCAAATATTTTATTTCTTCTTGAGTCACTTTTTAGTGTTTATGCCTTCCCAGGAATTTGTATATTTCATTTAAGTTACCTGATTTGTTAGTAAACAGTTGTTCATAGTAATATTTAAACTTCATTATTTTAATTGATAATTATGTATCTTTGTTCTTACTGATTTTAATAATTTATAGTTTCTGTCTTCTTGGTCTCTTTAGTTAATAATTTGTCCATTTTGTTGACCCATTTCAAGAATTAACTTTGGGTTTTGTTGAGTTTCTCTAATGTTTTATTCCCAGACTTAATATCTATATCTCATAATATTTATATTATTAGATATTAGATAATAGATAATATTAGATAATAATATTAGATATCTAATAATCTTTATTATTTTCTTTTTTCTACTTGTTTAGTTAGTTCTTATTTCTGTAGATACATATGGTAAAATTTAGATTGTATTTTTAAGATCTTTCTTCTTTTTTAAATTGGTGTTTATATCTTTATGTATTTCATTTCTTTATTTGATTCTTATGATTGCATATTTCTTTTTGTTTATATTGCCTTAAAATATTTTATAACTTTGCTGGTGATTTGTTTTTATTGTTTATTTATGAGTGTGTTGTATATTTCTACATATTTGTGGATTTCTTCAACATCTTTTCTAGTTTCATTGCATTGTGGTTAGAAATACCCATTGTATGTTTACAGTACAGATGGTCTTTAACTTTAAATGGATCAACTTAAAATTGTTCCACTTCATGATGGTATAAAAGTGAAATACATTAGTAGAAATCATATTTTTAATTTAGAATTGTGATCAGGATAGTAATACGTATATGAAAATACTTTCCTGCAGTGCTGAGCAATGGAAATAAGTTGTAACTTCAGTCAACTAGAGTCATAGAGGTAAGCAATTGGTACACAGATATCCTGTGTTGTTCTGTTGTTTAAGTACATTGAATGCAGTGATAACTTACAGTATTTTCAACTTACAATGCATTTTGGGGAACATAACCTCATTTATGTGTATAAAGGGAAAAATTTTCAATTGAAGATTGAGGAAGTTCAATACTGGATTTATTATTAAATATTCTCATAAACTTAATGAAAACCATATCCAAAGAAATGAAATAAAGTATGAGAATGATTTTTCTCAAACTGAAAATATTAATAAAAGTGAAGAAATTATAAAAAGGAAAAAAATAGAAATTTTGGAATTTAAAATTAATTTCAAAATAGTGGAAATGAAAAATTTGCAAAAAGAGGACAGGAGCAGACTTGAGCTGTCAGTGGAAAGAACCACAAATAACAGCACTAATCCTTTTTGAAGGCAGAGTCCTCCCTAGTGACCTCTTGAGGGTGGCACCTATTATAATGTTACAGTGACAATTAAATTTCAATATGCATTTTGGAAGGAACATCCAGAAAAGAATGAAATCTGTAATAATAAGTCTTTAATTTATAAGTAATAGATGACAATTATATCTTCACCTAACAACAGAGCCCTGAAATTCATGAAGTGAAAAATGATAGAATTGAAGAGAAAAATAGACAATTCAGCATTCATAGATGGAGACTATGGTCACCTATTTTCAATAAGGGATTCAACAATTAAGTAGAAGAACCAAAAAGAAGTAGAAAACTTAAACAAAACTATAAGCCAACTAGATCTAAAAGACATTTATAGAACACTCTTCCTAAACAATTCCAACATTCTTTGCAAGTTTGCAGAGAACATTCTTCAGGATAGACCACAGGGTAGAACATAATTCAAGTATCAGTGGGTTGATAAGTATGGGTGCCCCTCAACTTACAATGAGGTTACACTCCAGTACACATAAGTTGAAAATATTATAAATAAAGGATTAATTTAGTATACCTGACCTATCAAACATCATAGCCTAGCAATGCCACATTATAGAGTACCAGGTTGTTTAGTCTTGTGATTGCATGACTGACTGGGAGTTGCTGATGCCCAGTTTCACAAGAAAGTATTGTGCCACAAATGGATAGCCTGGGAAAAGATCACGATTTGAAGTTTCTACTGAATGCATATATCACTTTCAGCATCTTCATAAAATCAAAATATTAATTGTAAGTAGAAGCATTCTTTATCAGGAGACTGCCCATCTGTATTTAGGCCATATTTTCTTGTTTCACTGTGTATCCTTTTTTAAGTTCATATTTTAAATAATATAATAAGCTAATACTACAAATCCCCCACCCCAATTTCTTTCATTGTTGCTACTTCTAGTTTTTGTTTTTGTTCATGTTTGCTTGTTAGTGAATTTTATACTCTAATTCTGGATTCTATCATCAGTATTTTTAGTCATGGGTGGTTACTGAAGTCTTTGGAGGACTCACTTAGTGGTCAAATAATGATGAGATGGTAGATTTCCTTAAATCCCTCAGCCAGTGGTTTTCCCACCTTTGGACAGTGGGCTCTATGTTTTTGTTGGGGTGATTTCCATATTTGACTTTTCATCTTTGCAGCTCTGTTTCTGTTTCATCCTTTACTTGTTATATGTGGGAAGACTCAGTCAGCCAAGGAAGGAGATTATAGCTTCCTCAGGTCTTTTCTGGGAAGGTACAGAAATATACACATGGATATAACTGTCTAGACATCCAAGAATATGTTGATGCTTTTCAAAAATCTCATATTTTAGCTAGTTTGTGGCTAGCATCTTGTTTGCCCCAACTGTTGTCACCTATCAAATAGGTGGGGGGGAAGGGAAAAAATAACAGAATGAATCAAACACCATAACCCTATGTCAATGTATGATTACACAAATGGTATGCCTCTACTTCATGTACAGAGAAACAAGATGTATCCCATTTGTTTACAATAAAAATAAATTAAAAAAAAGAATAAAAAGAAAAAGGTGTGGTTTAAACAAGTGTCTCTGTTTTCAACAAAGTCCTACAAATACAGTTTCTCACTTCACAAACCCTGAGTCAAGGCAAATAAACCCAGCTTTATAAATGGTGCTTATCCATGAGGAAAAGCCAAAGAGTTCAGAGAATCAGTTTATAAATGATGGGGATGTCTGGGAATTTCCAGACTTCTGACCCTTCTGGTATTTGCTACCTTATTTTTCTCACACCTACCTTATTTTTATGGCTGCTGATTTCCAAGTTTAGGGAACTGAGGAGAGAGAAATGAGGATACATTAAGTTTCAACAACAAGAAACTTTGATGTTCTTATGAAGATGTATTCACTTTTCTTGAATAAACTGTAACATTTTTATAAGCCTTTAGCAAATATCGAGTTTTGACAAAGTAGATGTGGAAAATTTTTGCCAGTGTTTTAATATCTTTCAGGGAAGATTGAATTTTTTAGATGTCCTTACTCCACCATTCAAAAGATAAAAAAAGATTGATTTCTGCCCTACTCACAAATAGTTACATTTTCTGAAAATAATCATCAAAATTACAATATTAAAAATACAAGTTAACAGTGGGGCATGGTGGCAACTCAGCAAGGCCTTAAGCAACTCAGAGAGACCCTGTCTCTAAACAAAATATAAAAAAGGGATGGGGATGTGACTCAGTGGTTAAGCACCACTGGATTCACTGTTACACACAAAAAAAATAATAATAAATACTAATTACAACTTTTTTTTCATATTCCATGTTAGCATACTAGTGTTTATATTCTTGCTAAATGCACACAAATGTAGGAGGAATTCTTTTTCTTCTTTTTTTTTTTGGCAGGATTGGGTAATAAGGATTGAACCCAGGGGTACTTTATCACTGAGCTACATCCTCAGAGCTTTCTATACTTTTATTCCAAGTCTTTTATTCTTGGGACTTAAGTTGCTGGGTGCCTTGCTAAATGGCAAAGTTGACCTCTACTATCCTCCTGCCTCAGCTTCCCAAGTCTCTGGGACCGACTGTGCCCTGTGGGGGATTCTTAAGAATTAATAATGGCCAATACATATTATTGTGCGACCTGAATATGTTATTTAATAACTAATTGTGGACATCCTTCCATGGATAGGAGTGCACTTACATATATTTATTGTGAGGGCAAATTCATTCTTTAATTACTCTACTAATTCCAGATTTTGAGTCAGTCATTTCCTTGAGGTCATATATCCAGGTTTACATTTTTTAAACCTATAAAATCAAAATAGCCAAAAGATGTATTTACTGCTGCTTTTATTTCCAGAGTGAAGATGGGTTAGATTGAATCTACGTTTCTGCCAACATATTCCTGGTATTAGTGAATCAAATGTATGTGTAGATCCATACCCTGAAAAGTTACAGAATCTTTTACATTTACATAGTTGTATAAATATGATGTTGAAAAATTGAATATATTTAAAAATAACATTTTTTCTGTCTAAAATTAAGATAATTTGTTCATTCATCTGTTTACTAATGATTTGCATTTTAGCTTCTGCCTTTGTTTACATTAACCTATTTACATTCCATCCTAATTTAGGATCAAGTAGTTTTTTTTTTTTAATAGCAAGATTTATGGAAACATCATATAGTCAATGTCACTACCACCTTTACCATTTAGCTTCTCAAATTTCAATCTTGATTTGGACTCATTTACTCATTTGCTTCTCATATACTTGATAACATTATTTTAAAAATTATATATTTAGAATATATTTTTGACTATGGTTTGTTTTGAAATTATAGCTTTACTTTAGTTTGGACACCTAACAAATTCTACCAACACTTTTTATTAAATAAACATGATTATTTTCTCATTGAATTAAATCACTATTTTTATATATTAAGTTTTAATATGCCTTTGTTTTTCTTTCTGGAATCTCAACTTCTTTCGAAGGCTTATTTGTGCAATCATATGCCAACATATTTGTTGGTAGTAGTAGCTTTATAATGTTTCACAATCCAAAAAAAGAGGATATCCCTTGTTTGTCCTCTTTCTCAAAATTTTCTTGCCTACTCTCAAATATGTCTTCTTCCATATTTGCCAAATCATTTGCTTGATGTTTTTAAGATTGATCTTTTGTTTGAAATTGCATTACATTTAAATACCAACTTGGGGATATAATTAATGCATGCGATACGATGTCTCAGGAAACTGAAATACTGGTTGTGTATTTTTCTTCTACATGATTTTTAATACATTGTACTGGGTGGGTTTTGTTTTGTTCTGTTTTCAGTTATGTTGTAAAGGCCCTTGGAATGTAGCTAAGTACTAGAGCACTTGCCTTCCCTTTCCGAGGCCCTGGATTTGTTCTTCAGCAATGGAAAAAATTTATATCTTTCAATTTTTTATTGATTTTTCCCTTCCATATGTTTCAGAAAGGTGGATGACTATTGTAAAGGAATTTTTTCCATATATATAATATATATTACATATGTACATATATGTATATTTATATAAAACATTACTATATACTTCTCTAAATATATAATCATAATATGTATAAATAAAACTGCAATCAATTGCTTACTCTTCAGAGATATTCATACTTCTTTTTAAATTCATTTATCTTACTGCCCTAATTAAAATTCTTATTCCTGATATCTATTTTATTTTATTTTAAAAAAGAGTAGCTATTAATTTTATCAATTGCCTATTGGTGGTTCTCATTTAACATACTTTATTACTTAATTATTTATAGTTGTAAGGTTGAATTATCTTTGTGTCAACTCAGTCATGGCATTTTATTCTTAAACTATAGGACTCACTTTGCTAATATTTCACTTTGAATTTTGTTTCCATGTGTGCAAGTAATCAGTATATGGTGTTCTTTTTGTCCTCTGATTACTAGGTTTGGGTATCAAGAAAAAAAAAATTGTCATTCTGTTTTTTTGATTTTAGGTTTCATGAAATAAGTTTCAGAACCTCATATTCTTCAATTATTTGATTATATTTATACTATGACAATATGATTTCATATAGTAAGGTTAGTAGACCATATCTGGAAACTCATCTGGGCCTTAGGACACTTCATAATGGTAAATTATCTTTTCTATGATCATTGGACTGCTCAATGTGTCCATTTTAAAATAATTTTCATGAATATCTGTATGTGAGTAACATCTCATTTTTCATGTATAATGCACATTTTTATTTTTCTCAGTTTCTTAAATAATCAGACCTTCTAGAAATTTGTCAGCTTTATTTTCTCAAACAGCCCATTCACTTGTATTTATTTTTATGCTGTGTATTTTGGGGAGTTGCTCTATTAATTATAGGTTCTTATTTCCATAAGGCCCCTTTCCTGGTTCATTGTAAGACTTGCTGTGTTTCAGAGGTTTCAGAAAGAAATATGATCATTAATATATTTGGAATTCAGAGGCAATTATATATGCACAATATGCTCATCTGTAACCTTGCTTTAAAATAACTTTGTGGGACTCTTGTGGAGATAGTAAGGTTTCCCTAAAATCTTGTATTACTAATGAACCAATACAGCCATTTTATCTTTAATCCTGGTCATTGTAAGAGAATAAGTCCCTTGGTAAAAGGTTATAATTCTTGCATACATATACATAAAATTAATGTGTTAAACATTGAAGATGAGATACTCCATATTAGCTAACAATGAGCACTTTGCTTTTTCATATTGTCTCAGTCTAATTCTTAAGCCTCTATTGCAAATGTATTTTAAGTTTCAAGAGTGATTAAAATGGCAGTTTTATTGTTTACTGTGGTCATTGCTGACTATAGTAAATTGTTTGCTGACTCAGCTTATATTTAGAAAATGTGCACATTTTCTGGATTTCTTCCCAGAAAAGAATGTGACTTCAGGTCATATAAATGGAGAACAAATCCCATTGTATTTAGAAATCTGTGAATTTTCTAAGGCACAGCAGATTAGCAGTTAATCTTTCTTTCTTAGCAAGGTTTAAATCTTGGAGCAATTTTGTAGACTCTCAGAAGTGATATTTTTATCTGATTACTAGTTATTTTGCTGAAAATCAATAAATAAGGATTACAAAAAGAATATTTGGCTGGTATCAAGGAGAGAAATAGATGTTAACTTTAAGAAAAATGAAATGAATTAATTATACATAAGTCTTATCACATTAAAGTGTGAATTCAGCTTGTATATCTAGTATTCAGGTGGAGGCTGTAAACCCCTACTATACTTGTTAATGATTTTACAGAAAATTGTATTAGTGGCAGATTCCTGTCCTTGGCACCTGAGTATGAGGGAGGATGATTTGTTAGTCAACTGGATGGCAGTAGAAATAACTTCAGTTTTGGTATTAGAAGAAGCAATTTCAAGTTTGGAGTTTGTTATTTAACATTTATATTAACTAGATAATCCCTTCATTACTCTGAATTTTCATTCTCACATATGTAAAAAGTTTTAGCGATTCCCCAAGTTCAATGACTCTTTTAGTTCTGCAGGAAAAAATGAGCAGGTGTTCATCAATGAAACATTGCTGTAATACCAGGGTTAGAAAAGAATCCCATCAAGCCTTCCTTAAAAAGATGAATTCATTTCTAGATGGGGAAAACCAAGTGTGGTATATTGCTAATAGATGAAAATCAGGAAGGAATTAGTTACTTTGATAATTCTCAAGAAAAGGAAATTCTTCCTGAGTCCGTCAGAATCACATCCAGCCTTTAACTCTCTTTAAAAACTTTGGGGAAATTGGTAAGTTTTCATCAAGAATACCTGATGTTGATTGCTTGTGTATCTTCTTCTGTAAAGTGTCTGCTCAGTTCCTTCACCCATTTATTGATTGGGTTCTTTTTGTTTTTGGTGTAAAGATTTTAAGTTCTTCACAAATTCTGGAGATTAGTGCTCTATCTGAAGTTCATATAGAAAAGATTTAAGGGCTGGGAGATAGCTCAGTCAGTGGTAGAGTGCTTACCTTACATGCACAAGGTCCTGGGTTCGATCCCCAGCACCGCAAAAAAAAGAAAAGAAAAGATTTAGTCCCACTCTTTTCATGTTATTGATTATTTCCTTTGGTGAGGAAAAGGTTTTTTAGTTTGAATCCATCCCATTTATTGATTCTTGCTTTCATTTTTCCTGCTTTGAGAGTCTTATTAAGGAAGTCTGGTCCTAAACCAATACAAGTGATCAACAAATATATGAAAAAATGTTCAACAGTTTTAGTAATTATAGAAATTCAAATCAAAACTACCCTAAGATTTCATCTCACTCTAGTCAGAATGACAATTATCAAGAATACAAGCAAAAATAGACGTTGGCAAGGATGTGGGGTAAAAGTCACACTCATACATTACTTGTGGTACTGCAAATTTGTACAACTGCTTTGGAAAGCATTATGGAGATTCCTCCGAAAATTTGGAATGGACCCACCATTTGACCCAGTTATCCCACTCCTCAGTTTATATCCAAACAACTTAAAATCAGCATACTACAGTGATGCAGCCACATCAAGTTCAGAGCAGTTCAATTCATAATAGCTAGATTGTGGAACCAACCTAGATGTCCTTCAATAGATGAATGGATAAAGAAACTGTGGTATATATACAAAATGGAATATTATTCAGCCATAAAGAAAAATAAAATTATGGCATTTGCAGATAAATGGATGGAGTTGGAGAATATCATGTCAAGCGAAATAAGTCAATCCCAAAAATCAAAAGACCAAGTGTTTTCCCTGATAAGTGGATGCTGATACATAATGGGGGAGGGGAGGTAAGGGAAGAATGGAGGAATGTTGGATTGTGTAGAGGGAAATGTGGGGAGGAGAGGGAGTGGGGTAAGGAAAGACAGCGGAATGAGACAAACATCATTACCCTATGTACATGTACAATTACATAAATGCTGTGACTCTATATAGTGTACAACCAGAGAAATAAAATGTTGTGCCCCATTTGTGTACAATGAATCAAAATGCAATGTGTTAAAAAAAAAAAACCCTGATATGACAATAGGGGCTCTTGTCCCTCACGATGTTGCTGTCCTTCTTGAGCTGGAAAATTTGGTTCTAACATCTCTTATTCCAGGATTGCTATTGTGTTGTCCTCAGATAACTCACTTTTTGTTTCTGCATTTGTGAAATGGGGTGATAATGGTGCATCTTTAGTCAAGGTGAGAATTGTAGGAGATAGTGTACATTTACATTCATTAACCCTGTTCCTCCCATGCCTCTAATAAATGATTGATGCATATACATTACCTTTTCTTCTGATTATTTGGTAACTTTTCATTTGAAATTCCTTCCATAAATATTTATTAATGCTAATAACTCTATTCCAAAGACAGAGCTAAGTGCTTTAAGTGAAACAAGCATCTTAGTCCTAGTATTATAGAGCTTGCAGTTGAAGGAGGGAGGCAGATATTAAATCAACCATGTTAGCTAGTATAATTACAGACTGTAATTTTATGGCTGTTTATTTATTATTTATTTATATTTTTATTTTTAAAACTTTAATACATAAAATTATACATATTTGTGGAAGATAGTGTGATAATTCAACATATGCATATAATGTGTAATGGTCAAAGGGAAATTAGCATTTCCTTAAATATTTATCATTTCCTTTTTGTAAGGAAAGTTCAAATTTGTCTCCTCTAGTTTGCTATAAAATTTATAATCAAAATTGTTACAAACTATATTCCCCTACTGTACAGTAGAGCACTAGAACTTATTCATCCTAGCAAACTGTTTCTATACCTGTTTTACAATATCCTCCCATCTCTCCTAGCCTTTAATGACCTCTCTTCTTCTCTGACACCAATGTCTTGGCTTCCACATCTGAGAGAGAACATAGAATGTTTTTGTTGTTGGTGGTGGTGATTGTTCGTACCTCATCTATTACTGTTAACATAATGGACCTTGGGTTCTATCCATGTTGCTGCAAATGACAGAATTTCATGCTTAGTAATATGGAGTTTGAAGGACTGGTAGAAAGGACTGTGGCCTGCTATGAGGAGTACAGGACGCATTCATGGAGACATCCATTTGACTGGATTCTCAAAGAGTTAACTAGACCAAGAACAGGGATGGAGTAGAGAGAGGTACAGATGGGAGCAAGAGCTTGAGCAAAGGAATACATTCAAGAAGGATCCTGATATATTTGAGCCACTGAGGAAGGACCCATGTGGCTGGAGTCAGAGAGAATCTAGAAAGGTAGCATAACATGATCTCCATGCTCTTCTGGTTTCACTTCAGTTTAAAAGTTCAGGGTTATCTGTTTGGTGAAAAATAGTCTTTGGATTAACAATTTCAATAGCCAAAAAGCATTATAGCAGAAACAGAAAGGAAAGGCTTCAGGTGGGGACCATCAAGTGTTGAAGCTCTTATTTTGGTATGATTTCCTCGTGAAATAAGACTCATCAAGGAGGAATGTGCCTGGAGGTTGCTTGGAAGAGGTATCTAAAATGCTTGTTTCTGCCCCCAGGGTTTTAGTATTCAGCTGAACCCCAAATCAATATAATAGGGTTTGCAGTGTGTCTTCCTTTAGAGGGAGACAAGTCACACTAAATGACCTGCAGAGCTCTCTCTCTCAATAGGGAGTGTTGGAATATCTTTGACTTTTACATCTCTTCCCTGCATTTAGATTTGAATGGGACAATCAGAAAAGAAAGGGTTGTAGATCACAGCTTGAATGTTAAACAGCATAACTGTAGACCTGAGTAAGATAGGGGAAGGTAGAAAAAGAGACAGGAGACTGCCCTGGGATGACTTCTGTAATGCCAGGATCCAGGGAGTGCTTTAGGGTTTTCCTACTATCATTTCACTATCATGACTGATGAGTCACCCAGGATGAAACCACCAGCCTGGGTAAATTGGGTTGTCATTCTTGCACCAAATATTTATTGGGCACTTAACATTGTTCCAGGTGATAAAAAATGAATAATAATTTTGTCTCTTGCCTCTAAGAACTTCATAATTCATTGGGGTGCTAGACATGTGAACAATTATAATATTGTTGAATAGCATTTGGAAAATATATGATGTCATGCACTTTGATAAATGATTTGTACCCATTATTTCATCAATCCTTTTCACAACCACTTATTCGGGAAGGGTAATTGAGACTCCAAAAACTTTGGCAACTTGACCAAGAATCCAGAGTTTGTAATTATGAAACCTAGGATTGAACCCAATTTTCTCTTCTACCAAGGTTCATGCTCCTAATCAGAATTCTCTATTATTCCATCAAAAAAGTATCAATAGGTGGACATGGTGGCACATGCCTATAAACCTCAGTGGGAAGCTGGAGCAGGAGGATTACAAGTTCAAGGCCAGCCTCAGCAACTTAGGGAGGTCCTAAGCAACTTAGTGAGACCCTGTCTCTAAACAAATAAACAAACAGATACATAGATAGGTAGATAGGTCTGGGGACTTATCTCAGTGGTAAAGCACCCCTGAGTTCAATCTTCAGTACCAAAAACAATGTGTCATTAAAATTATTGCAAGATATTGAGAACATTGAGAGCACTTAGTAAGAATTGTGTGGTTCTGGCTGAAAGAATTTAGGAGAACTTTAAAGAAGAGGTGATATCTGTGCTCTGGCTCATTGTTCTTGATCTGGACCAATTGTCTCCAACCTCGGGAAATCACTGTGACTTTAGAAAGACTTCACCCATGGTGGTTGCAATATGAAGAAATATGAGGGGTGAGTTGGTCCTCTTTGGAGGGCAAGAGGGAACACTTCCATTATCTTGAACGGAAAGTGAATGGAAATTAAATGGAAAGAATCCATCCACCTTTTTCTAGGTGAAAATATTTGGGCTAACAAACAAAATAAGAAATGACAGATTTGCTGTTTCCCTTCCCCAATCAAACTATTCATTTTCTCAGTTATTCTGGTAAAACTGAAGCAAAGAATCCCAAAGCATTTATGAGCTATGCTGTGGAGGGTGAGACTAACAATGGACAAATGGCTAATACATAAGTTAGCTTGTAACTCAGACCTGCAATGAGGATGCACTGGTAGACAATAAGGTAAGGGAGGGGGAAGGGAGAGTCTTCTGGCTTAGGGTGGGTGCAACAGTGCCAGGTTGAAGACTCAGGCTGTGGCTAGCTACCGGAAGAGTTTTCCAGGCTGATGGAAAACGAGGTGTGAAAGTCCCAAAGCATGTTTAGAATATCAAAGACAGAGAAAATCAAAACAGAAAAGGTTTATTGAAACTATATTGCTGAAAGTTCATAATAAAACAATTGGAAGATCATTTGCTTTCATATATCTGAGTCCATTTTTCCTTCTGAAGATTTACAATAAAGAGTGCTATGGGTCAAATCCTTGACTGATCTTATTATCAAATTCTTTGTAAAATTACTTAATGCAAAATCAACAAAGGGGGATTTGCATAAGTAGTGATCTGAATGCATGTAATGTGAAATAATAAGTGTTGTATAGGCTGATCAAATATTTAAGGAGAATAAAGGGTTTAATTTAGTTTCAAAAGCCACGCCATACAGACAATTCAGTTGGTAATTAATATCCTCTATTTAATGCCATCACACAACCACACTTGGAAGACTGAAGATCCTTCTTTTCTTTAGCTCTTCTTCACAGAAGCTTGTCCCCAGGCTGATTTTCTTTGCTACCCTACAGACTCTCCCACAGCTACATAATTGACTCCCAGTGTTTGAACTGCTTTGGCGGATGACTCTCAAATTACATGTATGCCCTCTGGATACGTAGTGGGTGTTAACCAGGGGGTGGCAACCCAAGAGCCCTTAAGGATCCTGAATGTTTGAAGAAGGCAGTGGGATATATGTATTTTGATTGTGCATCCCTTGCCTACAGGCAACCACAATTATCTGTTCCACTTATCTATTTCTTTTTTTCTGTGCTGGATAAATACAACAGAGCTTTGAGTTTTACTTGACAGCATGATGTTACTTTCTCCCTTCTCCCCCAGACCCATCCTTTTAGAGATGTTACATATCTAAAGCATAATTTTTCTTATTAAACATCTTCTTTCTGCTGTGTTCCTGGATTCCTTATTGATGTAGCCATCAAAGTAGTTTCTCCAGCTAAAATTATGCAGGAAATATTTTGGATTACCTGCTCTTCTCACATTGCTAAACACCAAACCTTATTAATTCTGTACCTTAGGTATATGAATGGAGAGTAGGTCTTTCTGTCTGATTCCCTAATTTACTATGGTCAGATTATTTCCACACTTTTCTAATATCTGTTTCATTGAGTTGAGTCTCTCCAAAAAGTGTTCTTCCACCAGTATGAATTCACTGGAAAGTCTCATTTCACTACACTAGTTAAAAGTTTCTACTGAGTACAAAATACTCTTAGTTTTACATTCAAGCAGCTTCACTATCTAGCCTCAACCTACTTAACTCTAACATGCACTGTCAGCCCTGAACACTGAGACACTTAAATTGGGATTAATATCCTTCCTTGAATCATCGGCATTCCTATGTCTACACTCTCTCACCTAATACCCAGTCTTTGCATTTGATGTCCCAGGCCACCATTTTTCCCTGGCTACCTCCATCTCATTTGTTCATGACACAGCTTAATGTCAACACCTAGGAGAAAATTTCCTCTGCATCCCAGGCTGATAAAGTCACTTCCTTCCCTGTGTTATGAATGCTCTTTATTAATAATTCTACTTTAACATTTACTCAACTGAACTCCAATTATCTGCTTAGGAATCTTTCTCAAAGACAGGACCATGCTCTTCATTCCCAGTGGGCAGAAAGCATGGATTTTAAACTAGTGCAGTATTGGCATAAAGTGGTGCTTAATAATTATCTGTACAATGAATGAATGGATGAATTATTTGATGCACAGGTGAATTCCAAAAGTTTCACTTCCATTTTAATGCAGTTTTCCTAAATCAGAATGCCTTGGAATATTATAAGTATTTACTCTGTCTACTCCCTACCACCCTAGACACACAACACACACACACATCAACACACCAACACATACTTCTATGACTTTCAACTCTTTGACATCAGGAAATTTGCCTGAAACAAGCAGGTTGAATTGCTTTCTAAGATTGATTGGGTTGAAAATTTTAAAACTATTATTAAACTGAAAATACTCAGGAATTCTGTCAGAAGGGTTTAGGATTTCTCTCCAGGTGGTGCTAGTGGATGGAGAATTGCTTGAATGAGTATCAGAAATCTCCAGACTGGTCTTCATGTCACATACACTTCCGTTCAATATACCCACCGGCCACAAGAAAGCCAACATGGATTTCCTTTCAATAGATAAGTCTTGTCCTATCCTTTCAGTGTTGAGTGATGATAAGATAATGCTCCTTGAAGGGATAAATGATGGTGTGCTGAGAATGCTTTTCTTAGCCAAAACTAGAGGAAGCATTCAAAGGTCATCTAGTTTCCCCTCAAAATTTATATCCCCATGAAATATGAAGCTGCAGAGAGATTCCATTAAGTGCTTGAGGGGTATCCACAGCCATTATAATCTACTATTGCAAACTTTTTTGCAATTTTAAATGGTGTTTTGCTACACATGTGATTTTCTTAAAGAAGGGTATAGTAGTATTTTCCAAGTGTTTCCTGCAGTAGCTGCACCCTTTGTGTGGCCTTTAGAAAAGCTACAATTCATCTAGGAAGACAACAGTAGGGGAAAAGAAACCCTCTTTAGACTGAGTCACTAAATACATAATTTTAAAGTATTTATAAAAATTCTGCACCTTTTATTATCACAGTGTTATCTTTGGATCAGAAACTAAACACACGGTAAGTAGTTAGGCATAGTCCCTGTTTAGGAACCTACATCTTATAGATGTTAATATACTTTAATGGTTATAACAAATTTAATTTTTAAAGAAAAGAAACTTAGAGATCATAGGGATTTTGAATGTGTGCTCAACACACTGAAATCTTACCTCTCCTATGTGTGGTTGCTCCTTTTCCTAACTACCCTGCGTTAGAATTTTCTTACCCCTATCAGGAAAGTATTTCCTTATGGGTTCTGTTAATGATACCTTTTATTTTTCTTTTTCAATATTTTATTTTGTATATTTGAATTTGAACATGATGTTATGTTATGGGATTTGACAACATTTTTCCAAAAAAAATTTAACTTGTATTGCATTTATAGATTTGGTGAATTTATACATATGTGTATATGTATGCATGTATATATAAACTCATATTTACATAATTATATATAATCCAGAAGTGTTATATATATATATACACATATATATGCATACATACCTAAACATACTTACCTACAAAGATAAATAGATACACACAACGTATATACATGTAGAGTAATCCTTTAGTATTATGACAATTTGTTTGAAGAGCTCTGAGAATACAAAATGCTGTGGATGCTCAAGTTCCTTATATAAATTAGTGTAGGATTTGCATATAACCTATAAACTTCCTCCCGTATACTGTAAATCATGTTTAGATTACTTACAACATCTAATACAAATGTAAATGTCATGAATTGTTTCAGAAATGATAGCAAAAAATCTACATTCAGTACAGATGAATTTATTTTCTGAATATTTTTGATGCACAGCTGGTTAATCTATCTATATATTCTTATATATGTGTAACACTTGTCTTTACACATTCTATTTGTACCCTCAAAGCAACCAAAAAGTTGATTAAAGCCAGAGCCTGCCCTGAAAATCAACTGTCAACCCTTAGCTCTGTAGTTTCTCAAGAGTAATACAGCCCACGCTCTGTCATTCAGGGTGTAATTACTTTTTACACTGAATCAATAGGAAAATAGCAAGAGAATCAGAAGCACTGGAAAGTTGCCACCATCAGCCCCTTTGTTCTATTCCCTAAGCAGGACTCTATCTGTGGACCTGGACTGCACCAAAGATGTAGCTGCCTGGACCGTGAGAAGCCCTCTGGAGCAAGGCTTCAGATGAGGTGTGAGCTGAGGTGAGGCAGCAATCAACCTTCCCGAGAGCAGAGGAAGCTTTCTGAGAGGAGAGGCAGTTTGAACTGGGATTCTTGCCTACTAGATATTTTACAAGGACAGGAAGTCTGTTGGCAGATATCTGGAAGATCTTTGAGACCTTGGAGCAAATGGCCAGGTTTTCTTTACCCTTGCTTCCCTAGGCTGACTGGCGCAGGGCCTATTGCACAGTGAGTTCTCCCTTACTATTGGTTGAATGAGTGAGTGAATAAAAGTTTAAATGAAAGAGAAACCTCATTTTTTAGGGTGAGAACATATTTGCATTTGTCTCAGCTTGGAACTGATCTAGTTTCCCAGATTGCTGTGGATACTGAATAAGAATAGGAAAAGTTAGCACTTACAATCAATAATAAAGAAAGAATAACTTTAGAGCTATAATGAGTCAATCTGTGAATGAATTCATGCATTATCACATTCATCTCAGCTCGGATGGACTAGAGTGACCCTATAAAACCTATTGCCAGGGAGGTTACTCCCTCAACACATCAGGACTTTCTCACACTGGGCCATGTCAGGCATGAGTCTAATCATCAGGATCACATTCCCTACCCCGCTTCTTTTGGTGATCCAGTCACTTAATTCACTCCTTCAATCATATGCATTTTGAGTACCCTGTTTATATGAAGGACTGGATAAAGAGTGCTGTGATAAATAAGGGGGGTTATATGACTCTCAGTGTAGTAGGATAGATAGCAGAGGACTGTACTGTACACTCCTGCTGGCTGTCCTTGCCACTGAGATACGAACTGAACTTCTGACTTCCAGGAGGGGGTGCTAGTAATCAGTTTACAAAGAAGCTCTATAAAATAAATTTCTGTGGATTTTTGTTTGTTTGTTTAGACCAGTAGTTCTGCAAGACTATGCACAAAAGGGTGGAGTAGACTATAGGCAAATAAGTTTGAGAAATTCTGAATATTATCTCTCCCTAGTAAGTTAAAAAATGCCTTAATATGTTACAAGTTTGCAGAGATCCTACAATAAAGATATCTACTTCTTTTGTTTAACAGAGAACTTAATTACCTCCATGTGCCTCTCTTTGGGAAATGCTGCTCTATACGTTCTAGTGGGTTTTCTGAGCTGTTGTGGGTATGTAAGGCACAATGAGTACAGAAAATCCTTCCAATAGACCTCCAAAAGTCAGAACCTCTTCAAGATGCAACAAACATTGGGTATCATTTTGTCCAATCTTGTTGCCAGTGAACCTATTAAAAACTCTGACAGACTGGTCGAGGCAGCTGGCTACCCAGCTTCTCCTTGATAGGAACTTCAGTGCATTGTGTATTAAACCAAAATCTACAACTTCTGCCTTCTCTTTTGGAGATTGCCTTCTGAAGAAATCTGCCCACACCCTTTCCTAGAGGATATTTGAAAGCATCCATCAAATCTCTTGGTTGCCAAGGCTTCTTAGAAACATGACTCATCAAACCCAATGAAGTTTTTGAATAAAATTTTTCTCATGTTCTGCTTGGGTGGATTAAAAAAGAACACATATTAAATACATTTATTGATTGCCTAATTAGCATAGCTTTATTGTGGTCAACACAAAATCATTTGTCAAGTTCTACACTGATGTTTTTCTTTTGGCAAATCTTATTGAATCCAACAAAAATTGCAGTGTAGTGACAGCCTGGATAAAGTAGTTAGCAGGTACTCTGCCATATTTACTCTCTGTTAGCAAGTGTGCCTCTCTTTATCTGTGTTTCTTCCCTAGTGTTTAACTCTGCATTGTTTAATCATTAAGTTGGTATCGCAGGTATTTTTTCATAATATAAGCCTCATCATGTATTCAACCTACTGATGAGCTGTTTCTTCCTTGAATAGCAGCAGCAACAGAAATAGCAAGTAGTCCTATACCACTCACTATATCTTAATGTTCTGTCCTGTAAACAATTTAACTCATACAATCTCAGGATAATTCCAGAGGAAGATGAAATTGTGGGAAAATTATCCCTCATGTCATAGATGAGAAACAGAGATACAGAGAGGTTAAATATCTTGCCTGGATGATTCCAATAGCATCTCTGGTTGGAATCTGGATATGAATCCAACCACTTGCTCCAGAGACCATGTTCCTAATGACTATATTATATTATTTGTCTCAGTTGAATTAATATACCCTTGATCCTGGAAGTGTTGTAGTACAATTTATTTGGCTGTCAAATATTTAAAGAAATGAAGAATCATCTGTGAATATGAAAGGTAGGGTGAATTCATGTAGGCAAATATTAACATTAGAAAATTTACCTGATAAATGCAAACAATTTAGCAAAACCCAAGAGTAATGGCATGGGGAGCTGGGGTGTTTGTTTCTCATTTCACAAAATAAAGCAGCCAACCTTGCATTTGTCTCAACAAGTAGTTTGTTTAGTTTCTCACAGGAATAGTAGCAAATGTAAATAAAATCAATAACAGCAGCTGAAAATCTTAACAGGGAGTGTATATCAGCTTTTCTCTGTGTGCCTTAGCCTGTCGATTCTATTTCAAGATACGGCATACGAGATTTCTCATTTGGGTTTCTGAGACATATTGTGTCTCAGCAATATACACATCAAACAATTTGGAAGTCTGCCCCAAGAAGCAACGACCACTTGAATTATACATTGCTTCACAAAATGAAGATAACTTGGACCTACCTGCATGACTGTTTTTGAAGAATTCTACCTGAGTTTATATATATATATATATATATATATATATATATATATTCACACACACAGATATATCACACATATCTAATACATGTTTCCTAATTCAAAACAAAACCTGATATCTATGAGCTTTCACAATGGGTAGGTAGGATGCATACCTTTTCTACTGAGTAAGCAGCATGGCATCTTCTAGTGTTTTCCTGCCAAACTGTGAATGTCTTAATATGTTTTTCAGAACCAGAGTTGTTATCCTTGCTGATATCTAATAACCCTATTTATGACCTGCCAGGATGGAAGTAATTATTAGTATTCTCAGCCTTGTTCTATAAACTCGTAATGGTGTGTTTCATTGTTTGTGGTGTTAGCCTTGGGCTGTTAGACATAATTCTGTTTACGACTATGAAGTCAGGCTGTCCATCCAGAACATGACAGATTATATATTCACTACATCTGCTGAATCAGCTGGGTTTGTGCAGTGAATACTACATCCTCATTTGCAGAACTCAATGAGCTTCTGGGTGAACATCCATAGGATTTGGCTTGTAATGTTTAAAACACAATTTATTTCATTTTCTTCAATTAAACAGATCCCTTATGGTTTCAATTAGCCACAGTTTGTATTATGCTTTACAAGTAGAAAATCATTTTTGGTTTTGCTCTGGTATAATATCCATATAAGAATTTTCTTTCTTCACCTTGTATAGAGAAATACAAGCAACTGTTTTGTCCATCCACTGAATGACTAAGATAACACATTTTTAGTAAAGCTCAATCAAAATGTGCTGTGATCAACTGTCTTCTTATGGAAGTTTTTCTCCCACAATGAGAGTTCTAGACCTCTTAAGTATAATATATATGTATAGTATAAAACATACTTTATATATATATATATATATATATATATATATATATACCTAATATATATACTTACACACACACACACACACACACACACTCACATATATGTATTGATTCAAGAACCAGATTCCTTTGATCTTTGCACTCTTCCACTCATTAGGTAGTTTTCAAGAGTCCCTGAGTATCAATTTCTATTGGGCACCTGGGGAGGAGAAAATGTGGTCCCTTTCATGGTAAGGTTTGGAGAGTCTGTTTATTCCTTCTATTCACATGCTAGTAGCCACCAGTCAGTTATATTACACCATGTATGTGAAAAGTGTTCTGGAAAATCTAGGTTTTTGCTTGGAGGATGTTCAAGCAACCATTCTATACTCTTGAAATATAAATATAAATTGTTGGTAGAGAGACAACTTTACCACTTTTTATGATCTTAGAATCTTTCTGAGTTTCAGTTTTCTTGTATTTATAATAAGGAAAACTTAACTATATCAGAAGTTATTATTGTTAGATGAAATTATGAACATTACAAATCATGTGAGTTGCAAAATGTGACACATTTAAAATATTTTAGTATTTTCAGTAATAATAATAACAACAATCAATGACAATAGAATAAAAAGAATTCATTTTTCTCACCACAACCTAGATAATTAGGAGATTTCTCAGGAGCTAGGCCGCATGATAAGCAAAGTGTCTTTGTTGTCATAATTGTCCTTTATTTTTAGAGTTTCTTTTATTTCTGCCCAAGAAAGGCCAACATAGCTCATGGAGTCAAATCTTATATGAAGTAAAAGTTTGGATGTGTAAGAAGGTTGATCACCCTAGCTACAAATAAAGTTTGATGACTTTCTAGGCATATCTTCTATAACAATTGCATTAATCAAAGGTTAGCAATACCAGCCAAAAATACCACCTGATTTAAGCATCACACAAAGTTGTTTCAAATAACAACAGTTTCATGTACAGTAAAACCAGCATGCAACATGTCAATAGCACCTGGCTTTGTATGATGAGAATAGATGCTGGGAAGATAAAACACCAGTTAAAAGCATGAGGCTTTGAAATCAACAAAACTTAATTTGAATTTGACTCTACATTAACCTCTTGTATGAAATTCAGCAAGTTATTTTCATTTTTTTTATTTATTCAACAGAGAAAAGTCCATAAACTCACAGGATTTTTGTGATAGTTGAATTTGATACCTCTAAAGTATTAGCTCCATGGGAAGTCCACCTGGGGGATTTAGCCAAGTGCTGTTCATGCAGCATTCTTACTCTCATGGATTGCTATGGATTTCTAAGATTCCATAACAGGTAAAAATAAAACTGGGACTGGATTTCAGGAATGTCTGAATCCAAAGCTCATTCTCATAATTATTTTTCCCCCTCCAGGCTTAAAACTATGCCTGACCAAGGTAATTGCTCAATAAATTACAACAATTACCGGTAATATTTGTGTCTGTGTTCAGGTCAATTGCTAGGTGATGGTGGGTATTCGCTTCCCCAGTGATACAGATATTGGATACAAGTGATCCCCACAGTGCTAATGGAGCCTTGGAATCATAGCTCTTCTGGATATTTCCCTGCAGTGACACCAACTCTTAATGGGGGATGGTCAAAGTAGTCCCATTTCATAAATAATGCATAAAAATTTATAGGCAATATATTTCATCTGTATTATCTATTTTCATTGATTTCTAATAATTTTGTTTTTCTGTCTATGCAATTTGAATTATGGGTTTTTTCTCTTTTAAAAATCAATTATGAGGTAGAATAGGACAACCAAGAAGTTTCTGAAACAGAGAATGAAGGATACATGTAATGCAAATATTCAAACTGTTACAAAAAAATGAAAACAGTACTGAAATAATTTAAGAGGGAGATTGGGAAGACTACATGCAAAACTTCAAGAGTAACCATGTAAAGTATTATTAAGCTACTGTTTAGAATCAATGAGGGAAAGATCAATGAAGTGACATACACTGCACAGCCTTTCAACTGAAAAATAGCTCTTGTTTCATTTCACAACACTCAGCAAACACAATTACACATGGATTAATCATTTAAATGTATAAGATGAAACACAAAGGAAGCAGAAACACAGGTGACATCTCTAATATCAGGAAGGGGAAACACTGTTCTAAACAAAGCAAGCAATGAAAAGAACTATGGAGGCAAATTGTATATTTGGGTACTAAACTGCTAAAGAAATCTGTGTGTCAGAAACCATACTAAACAAAATGGAAAGGCAAACATTGACCTGGGAAAAAAACATTTGCAACATGTACTTCCTTTACTCTTCACATTATCTCTGTAAGGCAGATAATATTATCTCCATTTATACATGAGGAAATTGAGACCCAGACACTAAGTAATTTAGTAACTTAGTCAAGGTCACTCCACTATTGACTGGAATTTAAGACCTTGAAAACTGAGTGCTTTATCCCTTTCCCTCACATAAAAAAAAAAGTTCTATTATCACTGTATTTTGTTTTTGTTTTTGTTTATTTACTTGTTTGCTTTTCTCACAAAAATCAATCATTTACTTTCGGATAGTACAATTTAGGAATATTTGCTCTGATTTTTCCGAACTAGAATAGAAGAAAGCCCAATGGGTTTTTTTATTATTATTATTTTTTTATTTTTACAGGCTGCATTTTGATTCATTGTACACAAATGGGGCACAACTTTTCATTTCTATGGTTGTGCACAATGTAGATTCATACCATTCGTGTAATCATACATGTACATAGGGTAATGCTGTCTGTCTCATTCCACCATCTTTTATACCCCCACCCCCTCCTCCAATGTTTAATGCAAAGAAGCAAGCAAACAAACCATCCCTAAACCTTTCATTAGAAATACTGTGGTAAGCTGCATGCCTGCTGAGTCCAGACCTCCCATGTGGGCTGCCCCAGGTCTGACCACATGCAGGTGCTGCAGAACAGAAGCCTTTCCCCAGGGGTTCCAGAGTCCCCTCCTTTTTAGGCCTGTTCCCCCCACATGCCTTATAGCCAGAAGTTCCAGGACCCTCTGCTATGAAATATATAATTTCTTTTCCCTGGAATTTCTGAGGCCATCATGTGTACCCACAAAACTATCAAAGTTTAAGACTCTAGAGACAGCATTAGGATATCTTTGAAGTCAATCCTAGATTGAAATAATCATTCCTAATAAATAACTTCTGTACATCTGTTAAGGAAAATTGCACCATATTGTAATTTTCTGTTCACCTATCAGACTCCTCTATTAATCTCATCTATTAAGCCTCTAATTCTTCTGTTAGGCAACATTCTCATCTCTGTCTCCTGAATCCAGCACCCAGCTGGGAACAGAATAGCAGCTACATCAATACCTGGTAAGCTGAACCAAACCCCATGGTGAATCAATAGGGTTCTGTTTATTCTCAAATGAATTCCTTTGATTTCTATCCTGCACCATGTCTCATATGCCAGAAGACTGGAGAGGCAAGCCCTGACAATCCCCATTCTACAAGCCTCAAGGGAACTGATGACCAGTGGGGGTACTTCTAAATTACCATTTTCCTGTGGGAAACACATTGGTCATTAGAGTGAAAAGTTCAGAACGACTTTGGGAAGATAAGGTCAACTCCTCTTATCTACCTAGACCATTGTCCTCAGCAAGAAAGTCCTAAGGAGGGTTCAAGTCCTACTCTCATGGTTCTAATTTTTGTATAGTTTAACTACAGATTAAAAAAGAACAAGCAATTCAAATCTGAAGAAATCAGGAAAGGGGCAAACCATGATATTGGGAAGGCCTGGAAGCCAGGGCATCCTGTCAATGATCTTCAGGACTTTAGATATTTGGAAAGTGCATTGTGTATTTCCCAGGTCTTTCCTTAGTTAGTCCCTGCAAAGCAGGCTCTTAACAAGGACTTCATGGTCCTTCACATAGTTCTCATCCCTACCAGGGGGCAGAAGTTCTTGCTGTCCTTCCAGTCCACCTGGACAAAGGAAGCAAGAGAACCATGGTATATAAGCCCTTTAGAGGAATGAGAGGTTGAAAAATAAAATCTTACTCTTCCAGGGAGTATTTCTCCTCCTTGTCTTTATAATTTTGCCCTATTATTTTCATTATCAGTGATACAGTCATTTAAGCATCCACTCTTTCGGGAGTTTTCCAAGGTACCAGGGTACAAAGACAAGAACATCCTTAGAGAATTTATCACACCCATCCTGCAAAATGCACAGTCCAATATGTATGACAGAAGTGGGTGTGTGCGCACACATTAGGAGATCATTAGGAGATTGGCTTCTGAATGAAAGGCACAGAGATGGTGTCAGAGAATGAAGTAAGAGGGAGATTGGGAAGACTGGCAGCAGGGACTCAGTCCTAGCTCTGCTCCTTAAGAAGAAAACAAAGAAGAATAATTACATTTAATAGACTTTGGAGTAAGATAGACCTGGGTTTAAGTCCTTGCTGTGCTACTTCTAAGTTCCCAAATCTAGACTCAGCTGCTTGCTAGCAACAATTTTCTAATTTAAAAAAGGGAGAAAATATATTGATCATTTATTTTGCAGTAAAAAAGTTGGCATACTCACATAGAGTAGATCACATAGCACACTCATCTAAGATCTAGCCTTCTCCAGGTCTCAGCAGCCAGTGGGGAGACATGAGGACCTACTGTGTGTGCTGGCATTTCAGCTGTGTTGCTTTCACTTGAGAAAGTGGAAGGCTCTCAGCCTCCCACACTGACTCCATTTACCCATGTTATCTCATATGGATACAGTCCACCCATCAATGGTAGCCAGAGCATCATTGCACCATGCCATGACTAGAGCTACTACCAAAATTCCCTTCTCATCCATATTTCCATACTATACCCTGGGGTTGCTGGAACCACTGGGCACTTGGATCTTTGATTCTTTATTGCCATAACCCTGTCACCTGCATACTAAACTGAGTTACATCTGTGGTTGTCACCATTCTGGCATGATTACAAGCACTTATAATGCATGGCTATGGTCTGTGGGCCCTGCTGATGCTCCAAGTCTCTGTAATAAAAAAGCCTTGGTCTCTACCCTTTCCTACTACTATTAATACATTTATTTTTGTTGTCATCAGACTTTCTAGACTGATGAGATTGGGCTATAAGCAAGTGCACATACATGTATCCATCCATCCAGAATAACATCCACTGAACACCTACTGTGTGTTGAACATTTTTTTAGATAATGGTATGACCCAATCCTTGACTTCATCCAGAAGTTTATAGTCTCAAAATATCTTTACTCTCTTGCCTTTATACTTGAAGAAGAGAAAAATACAGACTCCCTCTGTCCTGTGCTGAATTATTTCTCAAGATCATAAACATTTAGTCTGTGATCCCCCTATAAATACCCTCCAACAAGGTCCACTAAATACAAGGTAACCTCCACCAAAAATAACAAATGTATTAAATCCAACTCCTGCCAGCCATGGTTCCTTGGGAATGCCATCTCACTCAAGCTGGAACATAGCAAACAGCAAGTTTCCCCACATCTTAGAATACTTTGGTTCCAACCCAATCATTTTTCAAAGGGAGATCATTCTATTTCATTGGCGAATTCCCATGGTCGTCAGAAGTGTGGTAGTAGATGGGAAAGACAGGGAATCATTCTGCAAAATGCTAGAGGAATTGAAAAAATGCCAAGGTCATTATTCCCTTTTTTTTGCTCAGGAGCATATCTTAATCCCATTTATTTCTCTGTAACAAAATACCTAACACTAGGAAATTTGTAAAGAAAAGAGGTTTATTTAGTTTGCAGTTCTGACATCTAAGAGCATGCTGCTGGCATCTGTTAACCACTGTTTAGGGCCTCATGGGGATGGCATCACATCACAGGGGCACATGTGACAGAAAGGTGACATGGTGAGACAGGAAGTAAGAGACCAAGAAGGGACCAGCATCCCTACCAGCCTCCCTCCCTACCAATACACTCACCCAGGAACTAGCTTGATGAGAGCTGAATTACCTAATTACCTCCTGCAAGGTCCCACCTATTCAAATTTCTACCATCTTAACACTATGACTGTGAAGACAAAGCCTTCTGCACATGGACCTTTGGGGACAAACTACATCCAAAATCACAGCAGAAGGGAACTTGCTTCCTGCTGCTCCCCAAGGAGGACAGGGGAGGCATTGTTCCCCTCTTCTCTCCCTATGCATTCTCACTTTCCCTACAAGTCCTCTTCCATTACTTCCTCTTTCTCCATCCCCCACGCCTAGTTTTCTCATCTGTAAAACAGGAATAAGAGCATTACTGACTTCAAAGGGTGTTTTAAAGACTGAATTTTGCACACTGGTCATGGAGCCATGTACACATTGAATGTTGAATAGTTAGGTGGCCAAAACATTGGAAGTTAGGATCTAGCTTCATCATACATAAATTGCTTAACCCCCTGGCTTACTTTTCATAAAATAAGGGAAAACAATATTCATTTTAAACATTGTGATAATGGCATAACTCATATCTGTATGTAGCACAGTGTCACACACGATGCAAGCTGCTAATTATCTAATGGATATTATTATATCTTACCTTTGTTCCCTTTGCCTCAGTAGTGCTGCTTTATTTGTTCTGTTTTGATCTTCTCTGCCTTTTAGTCAATTCTCTATTCACTTGTGTGCAGGGAATGGCTGAGATGAATAACCCACACAGTTTGGAGACAAAGCATATTCTGGCTTCTCTTGGATCTATGAGCTGTAGGGTCAGCAGTGTAGGGAATCTGTTAGGGAGCAGGCATGATCCCCAGCTGAGCAGGCAGTTCTGGGTCAGCACTGAGACCACATTGCTGTGGACCTGGTAGAGGGACTCTTAAGTCCTGTGTTACCTGAGGTCACCATGCAATCCAACTTCAGTGTGTGAGGACCCTCTCTTTCCCTGTATGCCTGTCCCTGGAGCAGACATCATGTGTTCCTTTTCACATTTTTTCTTCGGATTGTCCAAGAATTTCTGAGCTGTTTTTTTTGTATGAAGTGTCTCAGCTATGCTTCTGTACGTGCTCTTGGATTGGTGACTGACACCATTCACCACCGCCAACCACAACAACCCGACCACTGCCTCAACTGTGGATCAAACTTCTGCTTCTTTGGGACATTTTGCAGTCCCCTGCTCAGATTTTCACAACATTTCTCTTAGCTTCCTTAGATCCCATGTTTTCAACATGACATTTATCACACCCATTAGCTGATTTCTGGATCAAACCCAATGGAACATAACTCATTGATTGGACCTTACAACATCACTTAAATTTGACTAGTTTCCATTGACTCTGTCACATGATTCCAACCACTACTTACCTACCCATCCCATTAAGCTATTAGTTAAATGAGAAAAAACAGAGAAAACGTCTTTTACCCTGTTCTGAAAACACCTGGCACAGTGCTTTGTGTATAACTTATGCTTCCTAAGTATCATTTGAATAACTGAATGAGGCATATGGAAATTCTTTATGAACTCTGCAGCCCTATTCAAATATAAGAGGCTAATCCTGTAAAATAATTAAGCATATAATAATTCATTGCACTAGAAATATGACCTGGTTTTAGAAACTAAATTAGAGATGAAGGAAGAGGAAATCTGTGTGAGACTTTGCATCGTGAACTTCCAAATATGTTCCTGAGCCCTCTAAGGTAAATTGGGGGCAGCCTCAAGGGAGAAGCAGGAACACTTTCAACAGTCTTTCCCTTTGTTTACTCATATTGTGCTACCTTTATTTATTAAAAATATTGCATACACTTTTTAGGATCCCCATACTTATAAGAATTTGAAAATAGCTGCAGTGGATGTCATGGGAGTACTGCAGAATTATAGTCAGGGGACTGACCCGTTTGTATTTGCAGTTCATGAGTGGTACCGCAACAGCAAGTGTAGGTGATAGGATGGAGAGGTATAGGCTGGAGGATGGGAGACAGGAGAAGGTGACCAGAGATGTATGTCCTGAACTTTAACCAGGGGTGATAACTAGAGGAGGAGGTGGGCTGGACACACAGTAAGGATGCTATATCCCACTGAATGAGGGGAATAAAAGGGTCAGTCTGCACTGATCCTCAGACTGGAAGAGACTGGGGTCTTTGTGGATGCCAATGCCACTTCCTGATGCATGTGTGTAAGACAAAAGTCTTTGTGGGAAAAGATAATGAATCTGATTCTGAGCACATTAGGTGGGAGATACTGCTATACAAGTCTGGAATTGATCTTGCCAGTCACGCGCTCACTTTGTTTTCCTCTTTATTCGATGACATAAACTATATCAGGGAGGCTGTTTTAATGGTGGAAATAGAAAAGAGTCAAGTAGAAATAGAGGTGGTCTTGAACCTGGGACTACAGTGTTGCTTAATCTCTTGGTTAATTGTACACCTACTAGAATGTCCTATTGGAACTGAGAGACACCAGCTCCACATAGACAACAGCTCCCTCGTTCTTCTTGGCCTCCTTAGAGTTGAATTTACTGAGAGATTGACTAGTGAGCAGTACTTTTAAGATTTTAATTAATCATTAACTGGCTTGCCCTCCAAGCACTTTTTGCTCCTGCTTTGAATTTTTAGACAGATGGCAGGCAGTTATTTCCTCAGCCTTGTCATCCATTCGCATGGCAGATGAAATATCAAGCACAGACTCAGAGAGGGATCATAATTCATTATAATTAGTCTTCTTTGATCATTTGTCCTTTGTCCTAAGTACAGTAGCAACATTTAATTGTGGCTGAAGTATTTGTCTAGAACAGCATCCAAACTGCTCTTCTCTCTCTTCATAAGTGCCTGAGGCTACCATTGATGCTGGGAAGCATTAATCCAAGTTCTCATTTTCAATGGCTACAGAGCAGTGGGAAGATTGCTGGATTTAGATGCAAAGACCTGAGCATAGCCACCTTCCTTGATCATGTCTTTAGTTCATACACTGACCATTTCACATGTTGTAAAGATTTGGGTAGGAAAAGAATTAATCTTAACAGAGAGCTTACTCTGAAATGATCTCATTTGACCTTCAGAAGGAACCCAAGGTTGAATATCAAACAGCTATCACATGGAGAGCCATGAACCAAACACTCATCTGCCTGAGTCCAGAGCCAATGAACCTGTGTAGTCTAGCTTAGCTTCATCCTGGATTTACCTGACAAACCAAGTTGGATTATAAACTAAAAGAGGTCCCATCATATCAGTGTGGAAGCTTTGAGAAGCACTGATCTGAGAGAGGTTCAGAGGGTGGCAGTTGCTGGGTAACATGCTGTTGTGTTGTTCCAAATTAATTTCCTGTTCTTCCAATTAAAAAAAAATATATATCAAGTGAAATAATAATGTCCTCTAATGTTTGTTTTTGTGATTTAGACTTTCATAGTTTCAGAATCTTATGGCTTAGCTTTCAATCTTTATCCTCATTACCCAAGTCTTCTGAATCAGGTGGGGGAAAGATCAGGCCCATTTCATAGGTGAGAAAATGGAGGCTCAGTGGGTACCACTAACATGAATGGTCAGGTGACTTTTAAATCACCAGTTTTTAGACCTGCAGACTCATACTGCCCTTTCAAAGTGAGATCCAAGCAGAAGCAAAAGTAGGAAGAATGAAGCTCAGGAATTTGTTTTCTAAAAGGCTGACATTCACCTCCAAGTCATATGGTTAGGGTTTGCTTCTTTCCACTTTTCAATTTTTGACACTAAGTGATAATTATAGAGCCTGAGAGCACCCAGTGCATTTGCAGGAGCTAATTGACTCGATGGAGGGAAGGCTGATTGTGCAGCAGAATCCAAACTACCAATTAAAAGAGAAGAAAATCACATGCTCATGGTATCTTGGATATTTATATCACAGGGAACTAAAAGAGCCAGTCTTCCTGTCACTGTTGAGATAGCCTTGTAAGTGAAAGGGCCTGGCCCTAGGGTGCTCAGCTAGAGACCTGGGCCCAGCCAAGATCACAGCAAGGGCTGAGAAACCTACCTGGTCAGCAGCCCTTCAGACTTTAATGGATGCACAGAGGGCTTTGCTCCTCCAGGCTAAAAGGACAAATCTTGACTAACACAGACATTAGATTCAATGCACAATGCACAAGGAAATCAGGCAATAGGAGCTGCATCCCTCGATTAATTGCCAGAAAAATGGAGCTCAGAATGCACTATTAATAACAAACTTTTGTATGTTGCTTTGGAATTTACTGAGTTTTATGGCCCTCACAATAGTGACAACTTAAGAAGAAAGAATATTATCCACATCTTGCAGAGAGTAAGTGCCTGGCCCTAGCTCCCACATGTATTGAAGCCAGAGTAACGAGAAAGTAACTAGAGGTTTCTGACTTTCCTTCACAGCCCCCCAGGACTGCACCCACTGATGGGGACAGGAGACAGTGGTGGGGAGTATCCTGGGGTGTGGTTTGTAGCTGAACTATTTCTCAAAATTCCATTTTAGTGAAGAGTGTTTCTGATACAGGAGTGGCTGCAAGGTCAGTGGTAATGGGACCATTAACTGAATGCAGGCAGAAAATAGCAGACATGTCAGGGTCATAATTAGGCTCCAGCTGAAGCAGAGAAGCAGCACATTTACAGAAGATTTCTAGTTGACCAATCTGGTGTCAAATTAACAGTTTTCCCTCAAGGATGTTTCAAGTGGGCCAATTTCTCAGAAGAGAGATCTTACTTCCCCAAGGGATAGTTCCCTAGAGTGCATTAGCCCTGAGATACCTTTGTCTTTTCAAACTACCAGTTTAACTTTAGAGTATATCAGCAGGAAGTTCAGTGTTTCTCTTCCACTAATAAGGGTTGAAGGCCCACTGTGTACCTGGGTACTCAGGGTTGAAAATCACTTAGCAACCCAGCCAGGCTTTATCTGAGCAGTTGTCAGATTTGTAGCAGCCATTTAAAGGTGTTAGGAAAGGAATCAGGATCCAAGGAAATCCCAAGTTTGGGGCCCAGGACCTGGAAGTTAGGAGCTAGAGGAAAACAGAACAGGGTAGTATGGAAAGCAGATCTTGTGTTACATGTGACCTGTGTGTTTAACTGATTGTGGGAATAGATGCATTATGCCAATTTTATAGTCCTTTAAATCCCATTAAAATGGACATGCTCATTTCTATATCAAACTGAATCATAAAGGTGGGATAAAGTAGAGTGTGTGGTAGACACTACCAGGTACCAAGTAAGAATCTGGGAACATTAATTGCTTCCAAATATGTGCAGCCTGGGAGGATAGCCTGTAACCTCCAAGGATCTGATCTTGCCCAGAGAGTTCAGACTTGTCTACAAAGCAGGGTAGACCAGGCCCACATGTCTTTGCTTAGACTGAGGTCCCAAAGTGCCTGACTTCATGGGCCTGGCCCTCCTCAGCTCACTCCCTCGACCTCATCTATTCTTGTCCTGTCTTCCCAGCACCTGCCTCTGACCTTTCTGTCTGATGGATGATCCATGTACTTTCACTCTCTGATTATTCCTCCACTTCTCTAGTCTTTGTTCTTCCTTCTTGCTACAGCAGCTCTGACTGCTTTTGGAATAACACATTTCCCAGCTCAACCACCCACCTTTCTGAATGTGGACTGCAGACTCTCATTCCACCAGTCCCCCTTCAGGAAGAGAATATGCATCATGAAAGGCCCTTGGGTATGGAGAGAAGATCCCTGAAGCAGTATGCTATCCCCCAAGATTCTCTTGGGAAGAAATTAACTTCAACATCTACCTTCTATTGGAGGCTGAATTTTCTGATTTCATCTAGTCAGGTGAGAGTTAAATGAAACAGAATTTCTGGACTAGAAAAGTTCTTCTAAGAGGAAGCACATAGGCAGTTAAGATTAGGAAGCAAACAGGTAAACAATACAATGCTAACTAGATAGTCCATGCAGAAAAGTAATGAACAGTGACCTAGCAGGCAGGTGGAGCCAGTGGATTCTAGACCAAAGGCTAGGCATTCAGTACTGGAATCAGGTAATGAGGAGGTGACATTAAGATCAGGCCAGTTCCCTGTTGAAGTTGTGAAGGTATGGGGGTTCATGGCAGTGGCCTTAGTCCTAGAAGGAGTTTCAAACACAATGAGGAGGTGCGGTCAGGGAGAGGGTAGGGATTTGAAACTGAACTCCCATATTCTGGGCTCTAGCACCATGACAAAGAGCAGAGTTGGCCATACACCCCGAGGCAAATGAAGGCCAGATGGACAGGGGCCTGCAAAGACCTGTGGGTTCTTAAAGTTAGCAAGTTCATAGACTGACTTTGCAAAGCCTTCATAAACTCGTCAAAACAGATTATTATTGCAATTTTACCTGCTTTCCAGAAGAGACAATGAGTAAGATGGCATGAGAAAGAACCTATAAGTAGTGAAGCACTACACTTTATTGACAGGTGTATTCTGAGCATGAGGAACTGGTGTTTCCTGAGCTCATCATTGTACTTACTAAATGTTAACTCGTCAACTATTTGCTACTGTTATTGTGGCAGGGAAATTTTGAGATGTTTATTTACATTTATGCATTTAGTCTTATCCCCTATTCAGATGGTCTTTCTGGTTTGCAAGGTACTTGTGTTCCTAATTCTATCTTCTTCATACTGTCAAATTCATGGTGAAGATTTAAGAAAAAAATTTTTCTCTCTGAGGGAAAAGTGAAAATAGAAAGCTCTTTACTTTGATCCAAAGGTGATTTGCAGTCCTGGGAATGGGAGGAAGGATTATAGATCCTACAGAGAGGAAAATTGTACCCTATTCCCCAGATTCACACCAGGAAGGTGGCCTGCTTTCAGAGGGAAGGCTATGAATCCACACCAAGGAGCCCCAAGGATCTGAGTTGCAGGACTTAGTGGGAACAGAAGGACAGGGGCTATAGAACATCCATTGGATACCATGGAAATCCGATGGCCTCTGACTGATGAGCCAATGCATTCTGAAGAATTGTAGACCTTGTCCATTACCCTCAATTCTAAGTGTGTTTCATTTTTTTCTTTTCTTCTCCCTCTCTTTCTCTCTCTCTCTCTCTCTCTCTCTCTCTCTCTCGGTACTCGGGAATTCCTTTTCTCATTTATAGAGAAGGATATTGTGGAGTTAAATTCAACTTGATTTTATGCAAACAAATAACATGACCTTTGTGAACTTACAAACCCCTGGTGTGTGTGTGTGTGTGTGTGTGTGTGTGTGTGTGTGTGTGTGTGTTGAATGCCATATTTTTTGCTTAATTGCTCTATGATTGCACATTTCCTGAGGAAAATGGAAAAGAACATTTGTTCCTGCTTCCAGCATGCCACTAAAGCAATCAACATTGAAACTTTGAAATTACCTATGAATTAGTGTTCCCTTTATATAGATGATAAAATGGAGTAAGCTATGGTTAAATGACCTTATACCAGGGCAGGTTGTTCGTATTGGACTTAGATTTGAACTCAGGTTAGGTGGTTTCAAGGCCATCTTCCCTCCACCACATCATGTTTATTTTGCACACAGGAAGTTAGATGTGGCTTGCTCAGCTCTTGCAAGGGAACTGTGGGTAGCTGAGGCAACTGACTTTATAACTATGAATTGCAATATAAAATAGTTCTCTTGAATTTATATGAAGGGGACATTAGTGAGGGACTGAGTCATGGAGGATGCTGAGGTTTCATCAGAGAGACCTTCAGTGGACCTAGACCTGTTTTATTGTCCTCCTCTCCCTTTTTTTTAAATCTCAGCATCGAGGAGGAAATTGCTTTGGATATGTGGGCATTGTCCAGGAGACAAGTGATACAAAAAGACCTGACAGATTTCTCTGAGCCGAGAATTATGCGAAGAGGGTGCTGTATTATATCCAGGAATAGAACAAACTGCGGTGCTGCAGCTTTGGGGAAATGCCTCGCTGAATATCAGCAGGCGCTTCAGATCTATGGCATCTAATTGAATCTTCAGTGTGACTAAAAGAAGTAGATATTCTGACCCCATTATTCTGAAGAAACTACAAGGGCATGGGGAAGGGTGAGGAGTTATATCGAGAGGAGAGAGACAGAGAATCTATGCATTTAAATCAATGCAGCAGGAAGATGGGAAGAAAATCAAGCAAGTTCTTGACTTCTTGGTATAGCTGAGCAAGGTTTCTGGCAGCTCCTGAAGACAAACACCAGATCAGCTATGCTTCAGCTTCTTTGTGCAGTAAATGAGCTCACCTGCAAATCATCACACATGTCCTTCCATAAGTTCAGAAGACAACTACAGTTATCCATTTTCCCTGAGGAATTCTTGCATTTTGCTTTGAAGAAATTGGTTCTTAGAAGGAGACATGTGTCTCTCCCCTGCTGGTCCTCTGTCTCTTCCTCCCTACCTTCTTTCCTTCCTTCCTTCCTACCTACAATTTTTCCTTTATTCTCTTCATGCTATACACATTTATTGACCATCTGTGTATACCAGAGAGTGAAAATACAAAGGATATAGTGATACTCAGATACAAACAACTCAAAATCTATGCTGCAAAGACCTTGGTTCCATAGAAAGTCAAAGAAGCATGTGCCAAGCAGGAAGCTTATCAAACAACTTCGAAGACAAGTAGCATTTCAAGGGGCAGAGCTGCCTGGCAAGGGTGGTGATGGGTCTAATGTTGTTACAGGAGCATTCTTAAGGAGAAATTGCAATGAAACAATGATAGACATTAAGTCCAGGGTGGGATCATGTCTAGGCCATGGTGGCTGGAATAGGCATGAGTGTGTGCAGCATGTCTTGGACTAGTTGTGAGGTGGAAGACTGGTCCCTGAATGTTTTGGAGGCATTGTTAATGACTCCTGAGTGAGCAAGAAGCGTGACTGGCTTGGGAAGGCAGGCATGGAATCACATGTGCCTAAATGTACATTTTCACATTAGAAGGTTAAAACAGGTGAGTATCATCATTGCATTTATTTCTTTTTAATTACTTTCTTGGTTTTGGTAAAAATAAAACCAGGATTGCTCATTTTTTTTTCTTTTGCATCTTTGAATATGCATGTTAAGAAATGAAGGATTTTACATTCTCAAGATAGGGTCTGCCGAGGCATATGAGTGCCTAGTGATACTTTTTAAAGAAAGCTTATAACCCTCACAGCAGTTCCAAACACTGCATAGGACCCAGATGGGTAGAGGAGTAGTCCTGTGTCACAGTGACAAGGCTCCCTGTCTTCTAGCCACAGTCAAACTTACCATCAGCCATGACCCCAGTGTCTCCCACTGTTTGACTTCAGCTCTGATGTCTTCCTTCTCCCCACTGCTATGTTTTAAGAAACTAAGTCAGCTTCAGTTCCTGGAAGTGGTCCTTAATTGAGATGAGAGGTTTTCAATGTCATCCTGAAGTCCTCCTCCACTACTCAGTCCATCAGACCCTCAGTCTGCTGCCAACACAAATTTCTCATCTGCCAGTGCCCTGTCTCTCTCTGCCTTGGTCCCTGAGTAATATGCACAAGAGCTGACAGAGATTCCCAGTCCTTTGTGAACTAGAACACTTACTTAGTCTATTCTGACCCTCTGCTCAGTCTCGCTGAAAGTCTTCTCTGGCATATGATTGCCTGCTGGCCACCAACACACCTAAACTACTGAGAAATCCTGGTCATTCTGAGGGTATCTGCTAATGTTCCTCCTCTGACCCAGTTCAAATAACATCTTTTTTACAAGACATATTGTATGTACATATATTTTAGTTAACAATAGGCTTAAACATCCCCAAAGAAAACTTGTCAGCATAAGCTTGGTGAGAATAAAACTGAAATGATCTTACTAACAACTGAGGTTTTCATATTCCTCAAAGTTTGGAACTGAATTAAAATGAATTCATTCAAAAAGTTTCTGGTGGGTGTCTGCTTCATGAGGGGTTATGAAATGCCACGTGGGGCAAACTGTCAATGAGAATGGGTGGTGGGGACAAAGTCATATTGGAAATAAAAAAAATATATAATAATGCGATAACAAAAGCAGTTGTTCTATGTACCACTACTCTTTAAATCTTGAAGCTAACCTTGCCCAAATTCTTAATATGTTTTTGCCATGTCTAAAATGACTGAAAATTATTTTAAAATCAAATAGATATCTGGAAACTCAAACTTGGGGCTTTAAAATAATTTGTTCAAATATTCTTAATATGGATGTGTACTTGTTACATATAGATACACACATCTCAAGATGAGAGATAACAAGGAAAGTTCTCAAAATCTATTAATTAAATGATGGAAGAATCCTTTTCTGCAAAAACCACATTAAGAGGCATAGAAGTGATGATTGACAGTCGAGTTATTTATGATTTTGAGAGAAGAGGGAAAGAGATAGACAAACAGACATAGACAAGGGGAAAGAGAGAGGGGGGAGGAGGAGGAGGCAGGGGAAGAGAGAGAACAATTAGGAAAGCAAGGGACTGATTTAGAGAATTGTGCTGACTTCCAATGTCTTCTCCCCTCAAAATGCTGTCTTATAATCTGGGCTACTTAATATTATATTTTCAAATGGTTATCAAACATTTCCATTTTATGGCAATTCCCTTTTGAGTATCCCTGTCCAAATAATGTGCATTTCTACTTGACTAATTCATTTCTGAGGACAACAGACACCTCAGGGGAGGCATTTAACTTCTTTCTTCTGAAGGACTCCTGTGTGTGGTAATGAAAGCCAAGCATGTCTCCCCTTCTCTCCTTTCTTTCCCCATTATCTCAGATAATAGGAATTAATTAGCATCCTGCAGGCTTTTACTTTAAACTCATACTCTTCAAACTTTGAGTGACTCACATACTCAGTGATTTTTCTTTTCTATTTTTTTTCTTTGTCTTCTTGTTTTGTTGCTGTTTTGCCTCTTTCCCTTTTATTCTTGAAAAAGGCAGGGATGCTCCTAGAATCTCTTGAAGATGCCAGACCAACAATAGGAGCAAGGCTACTCTCACTCTCTGAATAAATAGCCACTCTTCTCTGAAGGGAGAGGGGGCGGAGGCATTGTGGGGCAGCGGGACTCCTTTTCCTTTCTGGCTGATGCACCGTGCTGGCTGCAATTTCCAAACACAGCCTGCTAGCCTAATAATATACCAATTTCAACAAAATCACTGTAGGCTCTCTGTGAACACACCCAACTGTTGACACCCAGTCCAAAGCAATGTTGTGACTGTACAGCCAAAGAAAGTGGTAGTGATGCTCCTGGTACCTAGGCACAATGACTTGTGTGTCTACAGCTTTCAATTCATCAAGCTACAATTGAGTGCCTGTTCAGAGCCAGGCCTGAGCTGTGTTTTAGTAGATTAAGAAAGGAACTGCTCTATGCCCTTGAGGAGTTTCGAAGGTGACTAGAGTATTTAAGACAAGCAGAAGATAAATGGGTTATAAAGACAAAATGTAGCCAGGATCATGGGGAGGTATATAAAATGTTTTAGGGGTGAAAATATATGTTTTGGTTTATAGGAATCAACAGATAGAGGGGCACTGATAAGAAAGATTTCCCCATGGAAATATTGAAACAAAAAGAACAACACCACCAACTAGAAACTGACGAAATAATTTTATAGGAGCTGCAGAAGTAAGTCATGGATACAGCAACCAAACACTAAATCAAAAAAAAAAAAAAAAAAAGGAAAAGGAAAAGAAAAGAAAAGAAAACAGGCACATTCTAAGTAACAGGAAATCATGTGGCATTTTTACCTGTTATTTCCTCAGCCTGCCCCAGTGCCAGGCAGCACATTTCAAAGGAGGTGACAGTTCAGTGTCCATTTCCCCTCTGAGAACTAGAGATTGTAGAGGAGACTGAATTTGCAACAGTTTAACCTGCAGTCAGACTGCCTGAGGGACTGGTCTCTGTGTCACTTATTTAGAGACTCAAAAAGCGGAATGAGGCGTGGATCTCAACCTCTTGGTCTAGAGGAATCCATGGGAAGCAGTGGTCATGGCTCCTAAGAAGAGCAAGGGAGCTACCTGCAGGCTTCTGAGGCAAGACATGACATTACCTGTTAATAAATAGAATTGAACAGTTAAAGCCAAAGGAAATCAGAGAGATGCTGAGAAAAATTTATGGCATTTATAAAACATCATGTATCTATAAGAGTTTTGGTGAAAAAAAAAAAAAAAAAAAAACACATGTGCAGACCCAGGAAATGAACATGTCTAGAACAGGTCAAGGAAAACTCTCAGTCTTCATGCCAGCTGATGAGCCTTTCCCTGCATGGACCCAGTTGGCAAAGGCTGGGAGAGGTTTGTTTTCACAAGTTTTCGATTTTTAATCAGAGATCACAAAAACAAGAGGGATATATGGCCCATTCACAGGAATCAAATAAAAATCTAGAAAGTTTCAAGTTGTCTTAAATTTTCTCAAACAGCTAAATGAAAACATGAGAAATGAACTAAAGTCAGGAAAATTATATATGAATAAAAAGACAATATCAACAAAGATACACACACACACACACACACACACACACACACACACGTACACCTGTCCTAACATGAAATTATGGGAGTAAAAGTACAATAATTGAATTGAAAATTTCAGTAGAATTGTTAGACTCAAATGGGCAGACCATCCAAAGTTTGAGGACAGAATGAATATACAAATACAAGAAATTCAATGAATTCCAAGTAGGTTAAATTCAGAGAATGTTTCCACACCAACACATTACAATCAAATGTTAAAGACAGAGTTTCTTGAAAACAGCAAGAGAAAAGTGACTCTTCTTGTACTTTCTAAATACATGGTGATGTTTGAAATTATCAACCCATTTCTTGTGAGAAATTTTGTAGGCCAGAAGACAGTGGGATGATATATTTAAAGTGCTGAAACTAAACAAAGAAAAAAGAAATGTCAATCCAGAGCTCAAATCAAAAGCCTATCTTTATATCTTAGGATATAGAAATAAAGGTAGTAGAATAAGAAAAGTAATAAAGATTAGAGCAAATATGTACTGACAGCAAACAGAAAAATAATATAAAAAACAAGAGGTTTTCCATAAAAATGATCAACAAAATTGACAAAACTTTACCTAGATTGATTAAGAACTAAAAGACTGATGATGAAATTCAGAAATGAAAGAGGATAGATCTACCACCAATTTTATTGGAATACAAAGGATTGTGACAGCATTGTGAACAACATACACAAATTAGATAACTGAGGTGAAAATGATGAATTTCTAGAATAAGCAACCTCCTAAGACTGAATCATGAAGAAATAAAAAAATATGAGCATACATACAACTATAGGAAATTCAATCAGTAATAAAAATTTCTTTACCAAGAAAAACCCAAAAGCAGATTGTTCTATTGGTGAATGAAATAGAAGCCAAGAAGCCTAAACCTTTACATATAAGGTGAGATTTTTATAGTTACTATGACATGTAATGAGGGAATGACAGTCTTTTCAACAAATGGTGCTGGGAAAGTTGGATATTCACATGCAAAATATTGAAGTTGGATCCTTATGTTATACAATTAAAACAAACAAACTTTTTAAATGGATCAAAAATGCATACATGAGTTAAAATTATAAGACTAAGAAGAATATGTAGGGGAGAAGCTTCATAATGTCACAGGAAAGTGGGGAGCTGAAACTCCAAACTCAGCTCTCGTGCTCTGAGGAAAGGAACTTTAAAGTCAGACACCAGAAGAACTTTATTATAGGAGAAAGTAAAGTGAAAATAAAGTAATATAAATTGAGTCTCAAGCAGAGAGCACTCAAAAGAGAGAGGGTGGGTCATCTCTGAGCAGAGAATGACTAAGGAAGGACACAATAGTGTCTTCAAATTTATTACTGTTTGATATTTACCAGGAAAACTGGGGACCACCTTTGGCACTCTTTGCCAATCAGGTGTTCAATTCCTCCTTGCTGTATGGTGGTGTTTTTGACCTTAGTTGGTCTTCTCCAGAACTCTCATGGTGGCCATCCTATTTAGGATAGCTTCATCTACAAGTCAATCCCATGTTACTGTGGGCACTGGGGCCAATAGTTGATTAGAAGTTACCTTAGTGCACTTGCACTACTAAAATAATCTTCCCTCCCAGGCAAATGGAGGCCCCAGTAGCCACAATTCCTAGCTTCACTTCAACCTCAGTGAATCCTATCAAGAGTTAATTCCATTAATCCTTTTCTTTTGACATATTTTCCAATTAGCTCCTTTGCTTCTGTTTATTTTCTACATATTAACTACCACCTTTTGCTTACTCATTCACATTGAAAGTAGTTTAAAGAAGACCCTAACTTAATTTAAGGAACGCTTGTGACATTTCCATGTATCTCACTGCTCATTGCTCGCTACTACTTAACAATAAAATTGAATTTGGCCATGATCTCAGTTTCTTGGATAGGACACCAAAACATAGGCAACAAAGAAAAAAATGAATAAATTGGACTATATCAAAATGAAAGATTTTGTGTCTCAAAGGTCACTATCAATAGACTGAAAAGGTAACTAACTGATGGAGTGGGAGAAAAGATTTTCAAATCATTCATCCAATAAAGCAGTGAATATCTAGCAATATACAAGGAATTCCAACAACTCAACAACAACAAAACAAGTAACTTAACTTTTAAAATAAGGGGCAAAATATTTGAATAAACATTTCTTTGAGTAAAATATGCAAATGGCCAATATGCACATGAAAAGATGCTTAACATCGACAAAGGGTCAGGGTCAGGAGAAACAATGGGTTTGATGAGGATGTGGGTGAATTGGAACCTTTGAGCTCTGCTACTGAGGTTGTGAAATGGCACCTCCACTAGAGAAAACAGTGTGGCTGGTCCTGGCAAACACTACCACATGATCCAGCAATCCCACTGTTTTCCATAAATTATTTTCCTAATGGATTTCAAAATAAGCTAACGAACTAAAAAAAATTTGAGTCCATGCCCTTGACCACTTACAGAAAAATTACTGGGTATGATACAAAATATGGAGTCATTTTGACCACAACTTCAAGGACTACCCTTCAGATTATGGTATTTATAGGGCATTGTGGAACCTTAAACGTTTTCAGCAACAAGCAAAGAGAATAATAATTGGTCTGCAAACACAATTTGGCAACACCAAAATAAAATAAATGAATGAAAAGTGGACTGCAGTTAGGGGTATCAGTTTGGGAACAAGGGAACAGACATAAACTAAGATGAGGGGGCAGGAATGGAGTGTGTGAGTTCAAATATTTGAGAAAGTTGAATCAATTGGCTTTAACTACATGTTAACTAAATAAAGCAGGCCAGTGACCCTGGTGAGGCTTACAGCAACTCTGGGGAATCCAAAATTAAGATGAAACAAAAAAACTCAATTGTAAAAGAAAAATGGAAAGAGAGGACTAATCCGAAGTGGTTGGAATTGATTGTCAGAAATTCCCAGTCACATCTCCTGTGGAGATTGAAGAATACATTTTTAAGTTGCATAATTCATTTGAAAATAATAACGTGAATCCAAAATGTTAGGAATACCTGTATTGCAGAAAAACCTCTGTTAACTAGGAGTGATTTTAGGTGTTCAGCAATCACAGGACTGATCCAGCTATTTGAGATCAGAGTGATGCCTTGTGTCTGTCCTGAAAATTACTTTGAAGTCCTTTAAACTTATTCTATTATGTCCTTTTATATGTCTTACCAGTGTAAACTTGGAAATAATTAAAAACAATAGAAGAGAACCGTCTAATCTTTTTTTTAGTATTCTTTTATGTAGGGAATAATTGATTGGGTGAAGTGGATTACATTTCAATATTCAGACAGGCTCCTTTTGTTATTACTTTCGACTTTTTATCTGCTTTTTAAATTACCTTGCCTGTTTGGAAAGCACAGCACCATTCTCTTGTGTTTCTTTTTTGGTGCAAGACAATGTAGAAAGGCTCATGGCATAAAGTTGAAGGATACCCACTATCCAATTTAATATCCTTAGATAACTGACATTTTTAGAGAAATAGACCTTTGAAATTAATGAGTTGATATGATAGAGTGGAAAAAAAAAAAAAAAACAGAAGTCAAACTGACTTGATTTTCATTATTGGTGCTGGCACTTAAGAGCTTTAAGACTGAAAGTGAATTAAATTGTTGCACCTCAATTTCTTTTTCTGAAACATAGGGCCAATGCCTGTAGTTCAGGGTTATTGCAAGGCATGTATGCACACACACACAAGCAAACATTTCCTACAAACCACACTCACATATATAGTGGCTTTTATGAGGCCTGGCATATATACCCATGTATTTGCTACATAGTAAAAGAAAAAAGTTGAAGCACAGACAATGGCTTTCTCCATAGGACCCCTGAAGCTCAGGAAATAATGCCAAGAATTAATAAATGGGACAACATCAAATTAAAAAGCTTCTGTATAGCAAAGGGAATAATTTGGAATGTGAAGAGCAAACCCACAAAATGGAAGAAAACCTTTGTGAGTTAGTCTTCTAACAGAGTATTAATATCCAGAATATATAAAGTTTAAAAAACTTAACACCAAAAAATCAAACATGCACTTGTGTCCATTGATGGATGAATGGGTAAAGAAAATGTGGTATATATACACAATGGAGTTTTATTCAGCCATAAAGAAAAATGAAATTATGACATTTGCAGGAAAATGGATGAAACTAGAGACCAACATGTTAGGTGAAATAAGTAAACTCTGAAGATTAAGGGTTATATGTTTTCTGTAATATGCAGAAGCTAGAGAGGAAAAAGCAAAACAAGGTAGGGATGGATCTCCTAAAAATCAATGGAAGATCAGTAGAGGAAAGGAACCAAGGGGTGAGAGATAGGGAAAAGAGGAAGTGCTGGGGAGAAATATTGGTCAATTATTTTGATATATTGTACGTGTGTATGAAAATGAATTAAGAAATCCCATCAATATATTCAACTAGAATACACCAAAAAATGTGGAAAAAAAAGGTTGACATTTTTTAAAGAAAGGAGTTTCTGTTCTGAAAGTAACTTATGTTTTGAAGTTCCTCTATTTTCATAAGTTAAGACAGATACCAAAATGCATATTATATGACTGAATTCATTAGAAATGTCAAGGATGGACAAATACACACAGACAACTATGTTGTCTATGCCCTTTTTAGGGGTGATAAAAATTTAGATTGTGGTCATGATTGAGCCATTCTGTAAAGAACCATTGAATTGTACATATTCAAAAAGTGTATTATAGCTATATTAGTTATATTCCAATAATGTTATTTGAAAATAGGATGATGGAATTTCTATATACTGACATGAATACACTGAATAAAATTATCAGTGCCTAAGGAAGTTAAGAAACATCATTTTTGCCTGGGGTGGAGGATATTGTCTTATACTTCTTTGTAAATATCTCTTTGTACTGGTTTGGTCAGTTTTGTTTGAATAGTGGAATAGACAACTCCCTGAATCACAGTGGTTTGTAACATTTATGTTCCTGTTGGCATCTGTTGAGATATGTTTGTTTCTTGTCAGTGCTACTCAGCTCTGCTTAGCACTGTTTGCCTGTCTTCTCATTTTTCAAGAGGCCACTACATAAGCATGCTGATTCTCAGGCACAGGGAAAGAGAAGACAGAGTCCATCTGTCATTTCTGAAAGCTTCTTATAGACAATATATTCCATAGCTGCTTACATATCACTGGTTAAAGCAATTCTATGGGTCAACCTAGGGCTTGCCTTCTGTACAACAGGGCATTATGAATGTGACCCGTGACACAATCTAATGGTGCTGAAGGAAACTAGGACTAACATTCTTACTTGACCCTCCATTAATGCCTTTGATCTCTTTCTACTTTCTTAATATCCAAGTGTGTATCTCAGTCTTCTTCTTTCCCCATTGCAATTTATGGTAAACCAGGTTCACCCCTGCAGTGAAATATTCCTCCAAGGAATTCACTGATATCCATGGTTACCACCTTGTGCCTTCCATTCTTTGTACTGTAGAATTCACAATTAGGACCGGTTACTTTAATAATTCTCTACCATATTTAATGTTTGTATTATGATGTGAACTCTCTCGATCCATGGAAATTGCTCTTTTTAAAGCATCCAATGGCCTTAATTACTAACTTCAATGACATTTCTTCTGCCTTTATGTATTGATGGTGGTGGCCTTTGTATTGTAAACTCCTAAAATATCAACTTCAGGACCCCTGTTTTCCTACCAAGTTCTGCATTCTTCTCCCTCTTCTTCCCTTCCTCGATGGTCTCACATAGTCACATATATTCAGTGTTTGCTACTGCTGGTGGAGCTTCCACATGTACATTTTTGTTTCTGACTTTCTTGGAAATTAACGGTTAAAACAATCGCTGTATTTGATTGAGCACATCCATTTTGCATGTTCCTGTTGCTAATCTCTTCTTAAACAGAATGGAAATAAAAAGTATATCTCTGAGAAATTATAATTTTTGGTTTAATAATTTGGTCATGAATGTTACCCTATATATCAAAAGTGTTTTATAAATCATAAAGTACAATTTTGTGGTAGAAAAGCAGCATTATTTCCAGAGGTGCAGCTTTGCTCAATGCATGCATCTAGTGATTTCCTCTCCATTTTTTAAGACAAATTTATAATAAAGGGAAATATTTAGAGATGGTATAAAAAATAAGAAGTGTTATGTTGACAAAGGATCTATATGTAGAATTGTACAAAAAGGTTGAGCAAATATATAGCACCAGTACTTATTAAATCACCATTTTTAGTTATCCTGTGACTTTGACCACTGAGCATTCTTAGTGGGAAAGGAGTCACACTGTGCACAGCCTTGCCATCTTAGGCCAAAGTTGTTATTCCTGAATAGCTGTTACTGCTACTGACCCTATGAGTAACTATGAATTTCCAGCAGAGGTTCAATTGTGTTCTGGATATAAAAATAATATTCAGGTCTCCTTTTCCCTTTTATTAACATTTAGGTAAGAGTTTGTCGTACAGCAGTAAGAATTGGGAGATTTGAAATTTCTGGTCCTGGCCCTGACCTTAGAGCAGAGGGACTTGGGGGAGATGAGGTACAGACAAATGGGATCAGTCTGTGCTAGGCAATGTGTGGTCCTCAAATAGGAAGCATCAAAGGCAAGAAGGAGCTTGGTAAAAATGCACATTTCTGGGCCCCATCCAGACCTACTGAATCAGAGCTTCAGAGGGTGAGGTCCAAACATCTGTGTTTTAATCAACTTCTGATGGCTCATATGCTCCTTCAAGTTTGGGCAATATAGGACTAGTTGTCCTTGCTTAGGCAATGCTAGTTTGTTTATTTTCCTGGGGATGCTAGCAGCAAGGGAACATGGGAGTGAGTAGTTGATAATGAGACACCCAAGATATTACAGTGTGGGGACAAGTATCAGGGAGTTGGCCATGTAGTCTAGGGGTCCCAAAATAAGCCCTGGAGGGAGGAGACCTTCCTCTAAACAAGTACCAGATTCAACACCCAGCATAGGTCCTAACAGCTGCAGGTTTGCAAGAACGTTTCTAAACAAATTAACAAGTTCAGTTCCAATAAATCCCCAAAATTTTCTGTTCAGAAAAGGCAAGATGGAAGGGCTTTGACACAGAAAGTACATTGGTGAACCTGGATCAGAGGCCTGAATGGTGCAGAGCTGGATTTAAAGTCCAAAGGTTCTAACTTCCTATGAAATACTCAGGATCTGCTTAATGAGGTGGGTGCCTGGTGTGTCATGGTGATGGAAGATCCCAAATGGTGGGCAGCTCTCTGCTCTGCCTTCTAAAGGATCCACTGACTTCTAACTCTAAGTTCTTGAAGCAACTTCCAGGTCATTTCAGACCCTATGAACTGAAGTGGAACATAAATCTCTGCCTCTCAAAAGAGAACCCTTGTAAGTATTCATAAAGATGTTGTGATATGCACAGGCTGATGCTGAGATGTAAAGAAGCAACTCCAGAAGGAGGCGGATTTTCCTGTTTTTAATGCAGATGACTTTCCAAAAACTCCAAGACACTTTTATATAATATAAAGGTAAATCATATTCCTTTTATTTTTAAATTGACACATAATATTTGTACATATTTGTGGGATAAAGTATGATACATACATACAATTAGTGTGTAATGATCAAATCAGTGTAATTATCATTTCCCTCTCTTAAAACATTGTTTCTTTGTGTTAGATACCTTCAAACGGTTTTTACCAGGTATTTGAGAATATATCATAAATTGTCACATACTATAGCTTCCCTCCTATGCTATAGAATGCCTTAACTAATTTCTCCTAACTTTATTTTGAGACCTATTGTCTAACCTTTTCCTTCCCTACTCCATTCCAATCTCTAGCAACCACTATTCCACTTTCTTCTTCCATGAGAATGATATTTTTTAGCTGTTAAAAATGAGTAAGAATATACAACATTTCCACTTATGTGTCTGCCTTATTTCACTTAATATGAGGTACTCAAGTTCAATCTATGTTGCTGCAAAGGACAGAATTTCATTCTATTTTATGGCCAAATAATATTCTATTGTGTATATATGCCACATTTTCTTTACCCATTTATTATCAACAGACATTTTGGTAGATTCTATATCTTTGCTATTATGAATAGTGCTGCAATAAACATGGACTTCAGATATCTATTTGATATAACCAATTTCATTTATAGATAAATACCCAGTGGTGAGATTATTGGATCACCTGGTAGTTTTAGTTTTAGTTTTTCTGAGAAAACTTCCATACTGTTTTCCATAATGGCTGTACGAATTCACATCAACAAGTTAGATCAAAGGGAACATACCTCAACACAGTAAAGACTATATGACAAATCCATAGAAAATCACACTGAATGGAAAAAATTCAAAGCATTTCTTTTTTAAGTTCTAGAATAAGACAATAGTAATCAATTTCACTAATCTTATTCAACAGGTACTAGGAGTTTTAGAGCAATTAGGCAAGGAAAAATATAGTAAGGGTATTGAGATAGGAAAAAGGAACTCAACATTAGCCCTATTTATACATAACATGATTCTATATGTTGAAAAATTAAAATATGCCACCAAAACACTATTAAAACTGATGCAACACTGATGAATAAAATTAAATAGGACACAGAAAAGATGCAAAGATATCCCATGTAAATGGATTAATATTGTTAAAATGTCCAAACAATAGATGTATAGATTCAATGAAATCCTAACCAAAATACCAATGACATTTTTCATAGAAATAGAAAAATATTTAAAGTTTATATGCATTTATAAAGGACCTGGGACAGTGAAATAATCCTGAACAAAAATAGGTTAAAACTGGAGGCATCATAATTCCTGACTGTAAACATAAAAAAAAAAAAAAAAAACTATAGTAGGGAACTGGGGTGCCCACCTCACACATGTAAGCATTGGGTACGATCCTCAGCACCACATAAAAATAAATAAATAAAAAATAAATGTATTCATCCATGTACAACTAAAAATATTTTTAAAAGTGCTATAGCAACAAAATCAGAATGGTACATGAAACTGACACAGATCAATTGATCAGAATAGAGAACCTAGAAATTATTACACATAGGTATAGTCAACTTATGTGCAACACAGATGCCAAGAATGTACATTGGAAAAAGGATCGTCTCTTTGAGAAATGGTACTGGGAAAACTGGATACACACATGTAGAACAATAAAACTAGACCTCTAGCTCTCAACACACTACATATAAATAAGAACACAAAATGTATCAAAACCATGAATGTGGAACCTTAAACTATGAAACTACTGAAAAAAGAAAAAAAGATAGGGAAAACCCTTTGAGACACTACTGTTAAACAGAGGTTTCTGGGATAAGACCCTGAAAAGAGAAGAGACAAAAGTAAAAATAGACAAATGGGATTATGAATTAGGAAGCTTCTGCAACTAAGCAAACATCAATAGAATAAAGAGACAACCTTAAGGGTGGGGGAAAATGTTTGAAAACTGTTCATCCAAAAGGGATTAATATCCAGAATATAAAAGAATTCAACATCCAAAAAAAAAAAAGAAAAAATGACCTGGATAAATGTCTCTCAAAAGAAGATATGCAAATGGCCAACAAGTATACAAAAAACACACAATATCACTAATGATCAGGGAAATGCAAATCAAAAACCACAAGAAAATATCATTTGACCTTAGTTGGAATGACTATTGTCAAGCAAACAAAAACTAACAAATGCTAGAAAAGATTAGAAAAAAGGGATACAGGCATACATTCCCTTTTTAAAGAAATCTTCTCTCTCTGTCACTAATGGAGATTTTCTAGAATCACATCTTGGTTGCTCAAGGTGGATTTGATAACTATACATATTACACTTGATTTACCTGTTAGCATTCAGGCATAACAGTGTTTCAGAGTTTAGAAAAGGAACAGATTCTGCTTTGAACTCCTATGAATACTCTAAAACTTAGAGGAAATATATGCATTAGATTTTAATATGCTATTCAAATGCAGAAACTATGTGGAAAATTATAGTTTAAACTTTTATTCTCCAGTGCCTGACAATTGTTTTTAATTTTAAATTGTATTTGAATCTAAGAACATGATGCTTTTTTTAAAAAAATAATGACTATTTGGTTATCAAGAAAACAATGTAGTTATGAGAAACCAATCACAGACTTGCCCATTCCAACACAAATTAACACTTAGAATCTTTGTACAGTTCAGATAGTCAGTGAATGCCCATAGGCCTGTTTACCTTTCTGACTTTCAAAAGATATTTGTGTTCATATAGGATGAGAAGTACAGTTCCAGAGTTAGTGTAAGATAGTTTTCAATCTAGGCATGCTACTTTTTTTTTTAACAATCTTTTTTATTTGTTCTAATTATTTACATATGACAGTAGAATGCATTTTGACACAATATACATGATGGAATATAACTTCTTATTCTTCTGGTTGTACATAATGTAGAATTACGCAGGTCATGTAATCATATATGCACATAGGGTAGTAATGTCAGATTCATTCTACTATCATTTCTACCCAAATATCCCTTCCCTCCCTTCACTCCCCTTTCTCTAATCCTAAATACCTCTATTCTTCCTTAGCCCCCCACCTCCCCATTGTGAGTTAGCATTCGCATATCAGAGAACACATTTGGCCTTTGATTCTTGGGATTGGCTTATTTCACTAGCATGATATTCTCCAGTTCCATCCATTTACCTGCAAATGCCAAAATTTCATTCTTCTTTAAGGCTGAGTAATAACCCATTACACGCACACACACACAATTTCTTTATTCATCTGTTGAAGGTCCCCTAGGTTGGTTTCCATAGTTCAGCTGTTGTAAATTGAGCTGCTATAAACATTGGTGTGGCTGCATCACTGCAGTATACTGATTTCAAGTCCTTTGGGTATAAACCTAGGAGTGGGATAACTGGGTCAAATGGTGGTTAGATTCCTAGTTTTCTGAGGAATCTCCATACTGCTTTCCATAGTGGTTGCACCAATTTGCAATACTCGGTAAGAAAAGTAAAGCAGGAGGCATCACAATACCAGACCTCAAACTATACTACAGAGCTATAGTAATAAAAACAGCATGGTATTGGCACTAAAACAGATACATAGACCAATGGTACAGAATAGAAGACACACAGACATGCCCACATAAATACAGTTATCTCATACTAGATGAAGGTACCAAAAACATATATTGGAGAAAAGATAGCCAATTCAACAAATAGTGCCGGGAAAACTGGAAATCCATATGTAGCAAAATGAAATTAAACTCCTATCTCTTACCCTGCACAAAAATCAACTCAAAGTAGATTAAGGACTTAGGGACTAGAACAGAGACACTGAACCTAATAGGTGAAAATGTAGGTCCAAAGTTCCACTACATCGTCTTAGGAACTAACTTCCTTAACAAGACTCCTAAAACGTAAGAAGTAAAATCAAACTAAAAAACTTCTCAACAAAGGAAACAATCAGAACTTGGAGAGAGAGCCTACAGAATGGGAGAAAAATCTTTGCCACATGCACTTCAGATAGAGCACTAATCTCCAGGATATACAAAAAACTTAACACCAAAAAACCAAATAACCCAGTCAATAAATGGGCTGAGAAACTCAAGACACTTCACAGAAGAAAATATATAATTGTTAAACAAATATATGAAAAAATGTTCAACATTTCTACAATTAGAGACATGCTAATCAAAACTACACTATGATTCCATCTCACTCCAGTCAAAATGGCAATACCAAGAATACAAGCAACAATAACTGTTGGTGAGGATGTGGGGGAAAAGGTACACTCATTCATTGCTGGTGGGCATGAACACTTTCTAATGCTGTGTCCTTCGTCAAATGCTTCAAGCTCAGTAAGCTTTAGTTTTGTTTCTGTGTAGAGTGGTGATTATTATAGCTCTGTTTCATTGTTTGTCTTGAAGATGAAATGAGACATGTAAACAATTTAGCAGAGTATCTGGTACATGTCAACAGTTAATACCTTAGTTTTTCTTATCATTATCATAGATATTATTTTTTTAAAATTATACCTATGATTCATTGCTATTGTTATCATTATTAAATTCATGCCTGCTTTTATATTAAATGACTCATTCATAGTGTTGCTACCATATGCCGATTCCCAGTCATCTCTCAATCTAATTTGTTTTGCTTCCAACTCCTGTGCTTTCTGCTCTGTGCATAAAGGCTAAATTTTTCAGTGTTTTCCTTATGAAGTGCCTTGGTGGAAAGGCCAAAGTTTTTTATGAAGAATTCTCCCTGTGAGTAGCCCTTCTTGTAGAAATCACAGTGCTGGGAAGGGATGTGGTTGAATTATAGAACTGTTCAGATGCTCCAGATCTGGGATTTCTAGACCTCTAAGATCTCCAATAATAGCAATGTCTGGTCCTGATTTTGTGTCAGGTTTAATATTTGTGACTCTGCCAGTTTTCCTCAGAATATTCTCCACTACTAACTTAAACATCTTTCTGTGTTAATTATCTGAAAAAATGGAAATAATATCAGTTTACATATTACAATATAGGCATGGTACAACAGGAAGGACATGTTGTAATAAATATAAACAAGTACTATGTTCATAGCACCTTTATAGTATATTCTGCACATAACAAGCATGTTAAATTGTCTCCTGAATGCTATTGTGGAACTTGTCCATTATGACCCTAGTGTAAAGCTTGGAAAAATCTTAACTACACAAATGTGTTCCCACTGTACCCTTGCTCCATCCAAATAGTCTTATGAACTTCTATACATTAAGTGGATTCAAAGATTGACCAGTTTTAGTGAACTGGAAAAATAATGTATCCTTAAATGAATTCCTTGTTCATAATTTAGAAAACACCCTTATCCAAATTGATAATGATGTATGTTTGAATAATTCAAGAAATAAGATGTCAATAGCTTTAGCATCAGGTACCAAGAGAGCTTCTGCTTTAGAATATTAATTTGACTAATTTGGGATATTAGGCCATTTAGCATGGTAAGCACATATGCAGAGTCGTAGGATTCTTGAAGGGTAATTTAATCCTAAATGGGGACATCTAGCATTTTTAAAAAAATGCAATAATTATCCTAGGTCTTCCAAGAAATAGTCTGTAATTGATAAAGAACAGGATACTCCAAGTAAAATGTCAATGGGCATAAACTGAAGTATTGAAATGCTTCTGGAAGGAATTAGTACCAGCCTGCTTTATTTGTTTTCCTCTTATTTATACAAATAATTTATTAGTTTGATTTCATGGTTTGATTTTTTTCAATTTAAGACACCAAAGTATAGGGAATAATTAAAAAAAAAAAAAAAAACAAGGGAAGGTGGGCGAGGTGATGCAGGCCTGTAATTTCAGTGGTCAGGGAGGCTGAGGCAGGAGGATCACTAGTTCAAACCAGCCTCAGCAAAAGCAAGACACTAAGCAACTCAATGAGACCCTGTCTCTAAATAAAATACAAAATAGAACTGGGTATGTGGCTAAGTGGTGGAGTGCCCTTGAATACAATTCCCTGCACACAAAAACAGTGAGACTAAATCAAATTATGAAACTTCTGCAACACAGAAATAGATACAATAAACAGAATGAAAACCAAATATGGAATGGGAAATTTTTTTTGCAAATCACATATCTGATAAGACATTAATATTCAGAAAAATAAGGAACTCCAAATAACCCAATCAAAAATGGTAAAGCACTTGAGTAGACATTTCTCCAAATAGTCAACACTTAAAAAAAAATGCTCTACTCTGCAAGTCATCAGGGAAATGCAAATCACACCTATAGGGAGATACCACCTCACATCTGTTAAGGTGCACATTATAAAACAAACAACAACAACAAATTGGAAAATAACACCTTAGGATGTGGAGACACTGGAAACTTTGTGCATTTAATTGGCGAATACAAAACAATGCTATTTCTATTGAAAATAGTGTGGATATTTCTCAAAAGATTTAAAATTAAAAAATTGAAATCAGTTTTTTGAAGAAATAATTTACACTCCTGTTTTCATTACATTATTCAAAATAGCCAAGAGACATAAACTGTTTCCACTGGCAGATGAACAAGGAACATTAAGCATGTAGGAAATTTGGTCAAGTGTTATAACAAGGAGGCGCCTTCAAGATATCATACTAAGTGAAATAAGCCCATCATGGAGGACTGTTCTGCATTATTACACTTACACAAGACCTCGAAAGTAGCCAAATTCAGAGAAATAGAAAGTCGAATAATGGTTACTTCATTAGAGGGACTGAGGGGAAGGGAAAAAATCAATATATAACCGTTTCACTCATGCAAGACCAAAAAAGTTCTAGACATTTACCGTACAACATCGTGCGATAATTGACAATATTGTATAGTCATGTGAAAGTTTTAGGAGGCTAGATCTCATGTTAAGTGTTATTTACCAAAATTTTTATAAAATCCTTGGAGGACATATAGTTTTCTTCACCAATGTGCTAGACTGTGAAGATATAAAGCACAAACTCTTTTGTTTTATTTTCATGGAATAAAACCATGTCTGTACAAACAAGCAAATAATGTAAGTCAGTATAAAAGTCAGTGATTTATCATCCTGCAAGTATGTAAATACATTTAGGGAGAACACTTTTACAGGGAATTAGTAGAGTCAGCATTTCTAATGATAAATTTATGTTTCTACTGGGTGCAATATATAAATCTAGTACATGTTTTCCATCTTTTCTTTTAATACCCAGTTGGGGTGTGGTGGTGCATACTTATAATACCAGCATCTTGGGAGACTGAGGTAGGCGGATTGCAAGTTCAAAGTTAAACTCAGAAACTTAGCAAGACCTTAAGCAACTTAGTAAGATCCTGTCTCAAATTAAAAAATAAATAAATAAATAAATAAAAACCTAGAAAACAAAAACCAATAAATGAAAAGGGCTGGGATGTGGTTCAGTGATTAAGGGCTCCTGGGTTCAATCCTTGATACCAAGAAAAATAAAAAATTACAAATTAAATATTTTCATTAATGATATCAAAGCCCTATTATATGTGCACCAAATCTATTTCAAGTCTATTGAACATATATCGTTTCTAGTAAGAAACATAGAACAATTGTCTTTCTTTGCATCTTTCTACAGTTCAGTGCTGTTTCTGTAGATAATGCCAGGTAGAGGCATTTGCAATCTTGTATCTGGGAAGGTCAGAAAAACTGAAGCATGGACATATTGAGTAACTTGTCAAAACTCTTAAGGGACAAACCAGGTTTTATACTCAGTCTATCTGATTTCAAAACTCTGTTGGATCATTTCCATCTCATAATAACGTTGTCAATTCTCATGTGTGACAGTTAATCTGATTAAATCAATTTGATTAGGCTAAGAGATGCCTAGGAAACACCTAGGATTAAGAAACTTCTGAATGTGTCTATGAGGATGTTTCCAGAGAGACTGACAGGTGGAACAGTAAACTGAGGGGACAGACCCACAGTGAATATAGCTGGTGGATAATATAAAAGGCAGAATAAATGGAAACCACAGTAGATGCAAGCTCAGTTCTTCAATGGGTAAATGTACTGCTGTTGCCATTGCCTGTGGACATTGGACTCCAGCTCCTTCCTGCTTCCAACTTGGATTCTCACCAGTGATTCCCCAGGGAGTTTTCAGGTTTACAGTCTTGGACTAGGGCTGTATTATTGGTCCCGCTTGTTCTAAGGTTCCAATTTCTTAGACTGAGCAGAACTGGTTTCTTTGGCTCTCCAGCCTGCCTATGGTCATCGTGGGACTACATAGCTTCTAATTATATAAACCAACATATAAATCCTCTTTTATAATCACAAATGTACATATTGTGCTGATTCTGTAACTCTGGAGAATCCTGACTAATTCATCATAAAAACAAGTGTCTTTTGAGCCAACAGTCTCAATCCACTGTCACCCTAATGCTTTGCACCCCTTATTCCAAAACTCTGCAAAAGATGCATCTGTGCTTGTGAAAATGAGTTGCTCTACTTTCATTCTTATAACTTTTTCCAGTTCAGTCACACCTTCACTTTGACACAGAGATCACCCTGATCCTAGGCTGCTGAATCCCATGGTCTCTTCCCAGTCCTCTGAGTTCCATCAGCAAAGCATTCCTGTCCTCCTTTTGAACACACTTTCTTCACTTGGCTCCCAATGTCATATACAGGGTCTTGATTTTTATTCTACCTCACTTGTCTCTCATTCTTACTTTGCCCCAAGAATTTAACGTGGGAGCAGCTCCATCTTTGATCCTCATCATGACTTTGGTGGATCTATTCTAGGTTCATGGTTCTAAATGTCTCTTAAATTTCAACAACTTTCAAAATTAGAGATTTGTTCAGATCTCCTTTTCAACTCAAGACTTTTATTTTCAAATGTCTATCTTGGCTCACAACTTAAATGTCTAGTAAATATTTTAAATGAACCATTTCCAAGACTTACATACTAGTTTTCCTCCCAGACCTGTTTAACATAACTAGTTATGTTTCCCATTTCAACAATCTGCCTGTTTTCTCATTATACCTACTGCTTTCACATTGTCCCAAACCACAAGCATTATTTGCCTGGATTATTTAAAATAAGTAATAAAAAAATTAATTATTTTACAAATTTTCCGGTTTCAGTTTTTGTTTATAGTCTCTTTTCGATACGGCAACCAGAGATACCAAAGCGTAAGTCAGATGATGTCATTCCTCTGCACAAAACCCACCCAAAGATTTCATGAGGAGAAAAAGTCCAAGGGTTTTCACTGGTCTGTCTCTGAATCTCTGATCTCCTCTACTCTCCTTTGCTCTTCCCTCATTTTTTTCTTTTCCAGTTCACCATTGCAATCATTCTATAGGACATTGGTTCTAGATGCTTCCTTGAGCTGAATTTTCCTTTTTCTCAGATAATAGCTTTATCCACAATCAAATCTCTTTTAAGTCCTAGTTCATATTTTAAACTTTTAGTGATCTTTACTCTGAGCTGTCTATTAACTCTGTAAATCATGGGCCACCTCACTTGTTTTGTTCCCAATTAAAAAAAAAAATCTGATAACAGACAAGGTAACTTATTTATTTGTCATGATTATTGCTATGGTCTAGTATCAGGTGTCCTCCAAAAGCTCATATGTGAGACAATGCAAGATAGTATAGAGGTAAAATAATTGGGCTATGAGAGACTTAACCTCAGCAGTGTGTTAAACCCCAAATAGGGATTATCATCTTGTAGTCTGATAGGATGTGACTGGAGGAAATGGATGTATCATTGGGGTATGACTTTGGGTTTATATTTTGTCCTGGGTGAGAGAAGTCTTTTTCTCCTTCCTGGTACAGTGTCCTCTTCAGCCATGATGCTCTGCCTTGCCTCAGGCCCAGAGCAATGGAGTTAGCCCTCTGTGGACTGAGATCACTGAAACCACAAGCAGCCAAATTAACTTTTCTTACCCTGATTGTTCTTTTCAAATCTTTTGGTCACTGCAGTGAAAAAGCTGCCTAAACAATGATTATTTGCAATCTGCCTTTCTCAGCTAAGATATTAGGACAACAAAAGCAGACACATGGTCCTTTTCCCCCTACTTTATTCCAAGAGCCTGGAACAGTACCTGAGGCATAATGTATCCCAGAAAACATTTGTTAAGTGTGCAAATGAAAAACAAGTATATAGCAAATCTATTTTAGCTATTTTTAACTTGGTAGAAACATAAGGTTAAAGTTGTTCTCTGAAGTATCAAAGGATGGAATCATTTTTCTCTCATTATTTTATCTATCTAACTAAAGTCTCACTTTGTACCTATTAGTCATAGGTCTATGTAAATTTATTTCAGGTTGCATATAAATCACCAAGCAGTTCAATGATATTGATCTTTGTTGCCATTTACTGGGTTGGTCAGTGATTATCTCCAGGCATGACTTTGAATCAGCATTTGATTGTATGCCCTCTGGCTTGTAAATAACTGGAATAATGTCTTTTGGCTTAGCTTTTGCAAATTGGGGAGCATTTCTTGCCCTTAAAGGTCATCAAATGTTTATCAGTGGGCTCTTTGGTTTAAACAAAAAAACAATTAGGACATAAGGAAGAATGAGAATCATTCATAAATATTTTGTTCAACTTTAATTGTCCTGAGGTTAATCTCTTATTATGACAGCAAAGCCTCACCCTTCTAGGATTCTTTGAACACTGTAATTCAATAATTTGATCTTCATGGGCATCAAATTTATCTGCCACAGTCAGTTTTCCCTTCACTCTTTGAATCAACTGGCATTTACCCGTATCAAACACCATTGGTCCATTGCTTCTAAAACCCTTGAAAATTTCTAGCGGCTCATTGGAGCTGGGTGTGAAGGTTGACATGGATCATCTATTCTCTCCAGAATGACAAATAGCTTTACATGGTGATCCTCACATTTTATCTTAATTTCTTGGCAAATGTTAATTTAATTTTCTGCTAAATGGTTTCAATCTCATGCAGAACCAAAGTGAACTAAGTAACTATCTCGGAAATATTCCCTGACTTGTCAGGATATATTTAATTTCCTTTTAAATGTGAATTAAGCAATACTTAGTGGTGATTTTTTAAAAATCATCAACATAATTACTAATGTCACTTTGAACCTCTGAGAAATGTTCAACTTGAATTTCCCAGGAGGCTCTGATATAGTGGAAAATAAACTATATAGTGGTTATCTAAATTTATTTCTTCAAGAGAGGTTGGAGAGAAACAATACAGACTGAGAACATCTTGGAACTAGAAATAGTCTTAGATATTATCAAGCCCAAGCATGATACAGTTTGCAAATAAAGAAATTAAAGCTCAGACAGGGAAGATGAATGCATAAATTCACATGTATCAAATTGGGCAGAGGTCAACTGTCAACCCTAATCTTTTGACTTAGTCTTATGAAGTTCTGAAATTATATCCAAACTTCGTTCCATGTGTGCAGAAGAACCATTGTTTAAAGATGGTATACATAGCAATTGTACACAAAGATCATTAATCTCAATAAACTTAAGTACCAGGTTCTACCTTGCAATTTCATGGACAGAGTTGGTCCCTTTTGTAAATTTAATCCCAGGGACCATGTAAAAGTAAATTGAGCTCTGTATTCAGTTTCAGACATTGGTAACTTCTTCCCCACTGAAGACATTGATAAATGATTTAGATGTCACCCCCAGAGCTTTGGATTTCTGTGACTTCAGCATTTTCTGAGCACAAGTGCAATCATTGAAACAAAATGCTAACTGTGTTGCCAGGTGCCCATGTGGGGATGTAACAGAACACCTGAAATTTAATATTTCTAAATGAAGAAGAGAATTACATTTTTGCCTTCTGCTGACTTCTATCTCCCCTTGGCAGAATTACAAGTAAAGACACGTATAAGTAAGAAAATCCAAATACAGTCTCCCTTTCTAAAAAATTCATTATAGTATTTTAAAATAATAGAACACATGATAAAATGCAATTAAAATTTCTTTCCACTATAGGTTTGAGACTGCGTGTATGTGCATGGATGTGAGAATCAGATATCAACTTCAAAAAATTTTAATTTTTTCCTTGATATGTTAGAAAAGTATCATTTTAAAAATGTGTCATTTAATATGCAAATATATGTTGTATGGAAAAAAGCGTTGATGTTCCTGCTTTACCACTAAATCCATCACCCCAGGCATACCAGCTCTCTTACAGACACCATTTTCCAACTGTAAGGTGAAATGATTGAACTAAATTGCTGAAGTCGTTGTTAATCTTCAATATCTATTTGATGATTTGCTACCAAACTAAAAACTATAAGTTTCTGTCATCATTTTCTGAGACAGAAATTGTAAGAATTATTTTCTGTGTGATCCAAAATAATATTCATCTAAACCCTGGTAAATAAAATCTGACTACTATACATGTATCAGCCCCAGATGGGTTGACCCCTGCTACTTCTTAATCAGAGTTTTGAACAATTGTAGTCCATAGTTAATTCCTTTTCTGCTCCTTAAGTTGACCTTTCGGGATCATAAAAAATCGTGCACACTAGGATTTTCTAGTAGAGAAAATACCAAAGTCAGATTTTAATTTCTGATTTTAAGGCTCACCAAAGAGAACTTGGTCATACTTGATTGTTTTTGTCTCAAATACTTCCCTTCCATTTCTCTTCTGTTCTTCTCTCCCTTCCATTTGCCCAACTAGGTCTCTCATATCAAAAACCAATGTCAGAAGAAACAGATCTGTGTTCCCCTCCTACAACCAATTTCCCAGAGTAACCAGGGAATGTTGTCTATGTTTACTTGATGATCAAAATATTGTGGGACATTCTTCTTACACAATGTGAAGCATCTTTTTTACACAATTAGATATCAAAACACTGAAATGATCATGGAAGAAGCTCCAGGCAGATGAGGAGCCCAGTGGTTAATCTTCATCAATCTCCTGGTAAATCATCCCCTGGCCACCTCTGCCTGAGTGTTTACCCCTGTGTGCTCCAGTGTTTCAGCACAAAAAAGGTGAAAAGCATGGATATCTTATCCCTTCGCCTTCAAAGGCATATGGTAATAAAAGTACTTTCTGTGACTTCTTGCCTGAAAATGCAAAAATACTCTCTTGAAAGCTGCAAAGGACAATTGATAAGATTTTACTGTTTTCTTCATTAGACTTTACATTTCTTGAAGTTTATAAAGAAGTTGAAAACTGCCTAGAATACATAAGCCAGTGTGGTGTCTCTGACAAAATGCCCTCATGGACAAAATGTTGACATTAGCATAATGCATATGATTTATGTAAAATATTCAGACTTATTCTTACAGTAAGGAATAAAATGTTGCTTTAAGCTTACTGCTACATTAAAACAATTGTAGGCTTACAGAATGATCCTTAGTGATAAAATTTAGAGAGAAATTAGGGGTGAGAGAAAAAGTAATTGACCTCCAGTAAACACCATTCAGTGTCAGTACAAGGCAAGAAGACAAGGTCAGTATTCATATTTCTTAAGACTAGTAAAAATGACACTGTAATCTGCACAGCTACTTTGTATATGAGATGATATTCTATTTCTGGGACAGTCAGTTCTCCTTCATGTAAGATATCCTTCTCTTCCCATGTACAAGTTATTTATATTCATTTTTAAAAAGAAATAAAAAGAATTATGGAAACTATTGCTCATATTCCCAGAACTCTCTGTGGACATGATTATTTTCCTTCAGTCCTTATTATTTTTATATGTATTTACTTAACATATTTGAGAATGGACTATTCATATCCTTTGTTCCTGGCTTATTCTTTGCACATATTGCAATGCTAACATATCGCACTGTAAATCACCTTTGGGCAAATGTTCATACTAACTACCAAGTACCAAGTAACAAAGTTTACTTAACTTCCCTCCCATTATTGGATATTTAGGTTAATTCCAAACTTCCCTATTAACATACACTGCATTAAAATTTTGTGCATAAGCTGTTTTTGTATTTCAGATTCCATTCTTAGGAAAGATTCCCAGAAGCAGAATTAGACTCCAAGGGTTTGAGTCTTTTTCTTTCTTAAAAGGTTTTTTAAATACAGTGTTCCAAATCACAAACCAAAAGATGCTTTGATTTTCATGTTTAAAATCTAAATTTGTGAATGATTCTATTAAGCTGACTTTGACATTTTTTTTTTCTCAGTCTCTGGTTAAAAGTTTCTTTTTCTCTCAGTTATAGGACTGATTATCATAGTTGGACTGACTACAGTCATACTAGGTGAAACCATCAGATTTTAATTCTGTTGACTATCACACATCCAAAGATCTGAGTATTCTGTGGGGCAAACTGACTATTCCATCCTTCCATGTGATCTCCCCTATCATTTTGAAGTAATTGTGGGTTTCTTCCTAATGAATAAATAAACAAATATCAAAATAACAGGCTTTATGAGTATATAGCATTTCATTACAATTAACTTTTTGATGTGATATATACCCTTGAGCAGAATGAGTTATAAAATTCCATTATTCCCCCCAACACCCAGCCTCTGACATCCACCATTCTATATTCTGCTTCTACTAGAGCAACTATTTCAGATTGCACATACATGTGAGATCATGCTGTTTTTGTGTTTATGCTTCTGACTTATTTCACCTAGTGCAACATTTTCTAGGGTTATCCATGTTGTCACAAATAACAGTTTATTTTTGTAAAGACTTGAATAGTACTTTGATTTTTATACATACCACAATTCTTTTATCCACTCTATGGGTGCTTAGTTTTCCATGTCGTGGTTATTGTGAATACTGTTACACTGAACTTATGAGTACAGCAAGATCTTTGAGGTAGAGACTTTATTTCCTTCGAATATGTACTCAGAAGTAGGATTACTGGCTCATATGGTTAGTTCCGTTTAAAATTTTTTCAGGAAGCTCCATAATGTTTTCTACAAAGGATTTGCTAACTGACATTTTTACCAAAAGTGTACAACAGTTCCCTTTTTCCACTGAGGTAATACCTCTTTGTGGTTTTGATTTTAATTGCTTTGATGATTAATGATGTGGAGTATCTTTTCATATCCTTGTTGACCATTTATGTCTTCTTTGAAAACATTTCTATTCAGGTTCTTTGTTATTTGTTTTACTGCTACCGAGTTGTGTGAGTTTCTTAAATATCTTAGCTATTAATCCTTTATCAGACATAGTTTGCAAATATCCACACTCCAATCTGTAGGTTGTCCTTTCATTTTGTTGATCATTTCCTTTGCTGTAAAAAAAAAAAAAAATCATTATTAAGATGAAGTAAATAAGGTGATTCTTTTTCTCACTTTTACTTTTCCAAAATTTGTGGTGACATGAGCCTAGTTGTGCAGGTACTGATAAGATTTAAGGGGGAAAAAAATAATCTTTCACTACACCTTTGGAATGAACTCTTGCTTTGGGCAAGAGCAATATACACAATTAGAGCCAACATGTTTTTACATGTTTTTAGCTCGAAACAAGGAAACAATTTCATGTAAACATCACTTGTCTCTTCATCAGAGACCAAGTGAAGTCTTGGTAGCAAGTTGCTAAAGAGTGTTTACCATTGATAGGTGGATATGTTTCATGACTTTAAAATTGCCCTTCACCTTTGAAATTTACCGATTCTTTCATAGCTGGGAGGCAGACCTGTCTGGACTGATGAATGGCTGAGGCAAAAAGGGTGCAGAGATTTCTAGGAGAAAATGTATCATAAAAAAAGAGTTAATCACAAGAGTTTGGCCTGGGATCAAGCTTTCATTCTTGGTCAAGAGTCCTGGTTTAGAGAATGGCTCGTTGAATGTCACTCAACATTGTCTCAGTCCAGGTTTTCATAATACACCGTGTGGGTTCTTAAGAAAAAGGAAAGAAAGTATGAACAAAAACTAAAAGAAAAATTTTTGGTAAAACCATGTAAGACATTATTGTGCAATAAGATGGATGGAACTCATTCCATGGTCCACAGCTCAGTTTAGGTACCTTGAGGACTCCAGATGAGACTGAAGGGCATCAAAAGAATTGGATGATGAAAGCAGCTCATTGCCTTATAGAGGAGGAAACATGATGACTAGCAGGATACAAAAGCCCATTTGAAAAGGAAATGCCAGTAGACACTAGTGGTTCTCAGAGGAAGGCAAGGATGCCCTGAGAAAGAAAAGAGACTGGCCTAGTGACGATTAAATGAAATGATGTGTGAATATGTCCCCTGTATTGTAGTCAGACAGCAAGAGTGTTGAATTCAATTTGAAAAATAATTCTCTTCTTGGGAAAACTCTATACTACTAGAGGCAAACAGCTAACGTTATGAACTCTGTACAGTGCTGAGTCGTAACTCAGTTTGACTTTGCTTTTCCAAACAGTTAAAAAGAGACTTGGCTGATACTTTCGAAGGGGAAATTGAAAGAGAGAACAATTCTGGAGAAGGAATATTGCATTTCTCAGGTTCATTTGCTATGACTGCCTAACAAAGCAATTATAGGCAAACTTTCCTTTCTTTCCTAGAAGATAATAAAAATGATAATTAGCAATCTGCTTCTCCATTTCTTCACATGTTCTTGACCTTGCCTTGCTATTTAGGGATTATCATTTTGCAGATAATTTTTAGAAAGAATATGATTTGATGTGTTTGTAAAAGCTTTATCTTCTTAAATATAAATGTTTTTCCAATGTTCTCTAAGCAAGAAGTAGAATAATAGAAAAGTCCCTGTTAGTTCCATTTTTTTACATTCCAGAAAGTTATAAATAAGCATGTACTTTAAATGATATATTTCAAAATTTTTATTGGAGAATTATGAATTATAAATAATCTGTAAGAGTTTAATTAAATTTATTTCATCTTTAAGATCAAGTACAGGGCACAAACACAGGTTTTGATGTCTTACTAACCTGCAGGTACATTCTCACCCTGTGTTGCCCAGGCTAAGCCTCAGCCTTCCCGGCTGGGAAGTGGTGATAATCTACCAAAGGCTTCTTGTGAAGATTAATTAGGATGAAGGCTAGGAAACAACTTGCATTGAACTCTCTGATCTCAAGAACTCTGCACTATGAGTATAAAGTGGAGGAAAAAATGACCTTGAAAACTATATTAATAAGGGCTCAAGTATCAAACTGGACTGTAAGTGCTAGGGAAGCAAAAAGGAGACAGCTCTCAGAGCTGTTGAGTTCTCACTGGAGAAGGAGAGGCAGGGACTGTAACTGGAGGAGGACAGGATGAGTAGGTCATCTCTGAGCCCCCAAATCAAGTCCTGCAGAATTTAGCTGATACTTGGAATGACCAGTGCCTGAAGTCTTGCAAGTACCCCCCACCCCTTGTTACTTCCTGGGTACATTTCATGGTCATTGGTTCCAGGTAGTGGTTGAGTAAAAATTTCAGTAAGCTAGGAGTTCAGCCCAGCTATATTAAACATATACACCTACATCAGCCTTTAAACCTCTTTGTCAGTATCCCCATTGCATACACTTGGCAAGCCCACCAGAACCTATCTTGTAATACTTATGGAATCTGTCCTTTCTCTCTCGATTAATTTCCTGTGCTGTGTTTAATGCTGGCCGTTTTAGGTTTTAATTATTTCAGCAGTTTTGTTGTCCTTGCTCCACAATTGTGCATGATTCATACAAATAGCAGATCGCGCTTTCTAATTTGCATCATATCCCTGAAATCATTTCAGAAGGTCATTAGAATGTTTGTCCCATGGCAATAAGGAAGAAACAGAAGAACAAGAAACTGTTTGTTTCAAATGATGACTCTGCCTCCCTGGGTAGGAATAATGGGGCCTAACCTCAGCTTTTTGCACATGTATTTTTAAGCGGAATCATTCTCTCTTCATTTTCAAATTAAACTCATTAATTTCTTACTTTAACAAGTTCAAAAAGCTGTCTAGTCATCCCTTGTTTTACATGGCAGATTGGTTTCAGAATCCTCATGGATGCCAAAACCTGTGCATACTCAAGTTCCTTATATAAATGGTATAGCATTTTGCCTATAAATACTACATGATTTGTACCTCTGGAAAAATATGAGAATGTTGTAAACTTGGGAAGCAGCAATAGTTAGTAGTAAAATGGTAACAGTTTGGGTCTAAAGTGGCAGATGGTTATTTGAAAAGGTAAGGCTAGAGCATGATTTACATTTGTACATAGACCAGTGGGTGGATGATACAATTGACTAAGAAATGAAATAAAATCAGTCCCCTGTATCCATGTGTTTATCATCTGTGGTCCAAATTAACTATCGATCATGATCATGAATTTGGGGGGAAAATTTGCATTTGTATTGATTATGTACAGACTTTTTTTTATCTTGCCATTATTCCCTACACAATGTAATACAACAATTATTTACATGAAAATTGCATTATATTAGATATTATAAATAATCCAGAGATTATTTAAAGAATATAGAGGATGTACATAGTTTATATGCAAATACTGTACCATCTTATTCAAGGGACTTAAGCATCTACAGATTTTGGTATCCATGAAATCCTAGATCCAATCCACCACGCATAACAAGGGATGACTGGACAACTTTTTGAACTTGTGAACATGAGAAATTAATGAGTTTAAGTTGAACACAGAGACAGATGTGGGAGTGACAAGAACATTGATGCTGTGCAAAGGAATTCATGGAAATGGATGGAATTGATACTAAGGACTCCCTGTCCAAAATGCACTGAAGGTAATACTGTGGAACAAGCTTTTGCAAAAGCTAAGAGCTTTAACTGTGAAGTCAATCAGCAAGGAGTTCAGGACAAAAAGCTCAATTTAGCTTCCTGGATCAGTTAGTAGTGAGGGAATTTATAGGAAGGGAGTGTAGAGAAGCTGCTTATTGATTGGACTGTGCGGGGGGAGAAATTTTAGGGTTCCTCTGTGCAGGTGTAGACAATCATCATTACTCTTCACATGTGTTTCTTTCGAGGGAGTTATTGTGTTCTTCTGTGATGTCAAAAAATCATATCAGACAGAGCTGGTTTCTGCACATATCCATTCTTCAAAACTGGCTTTGAACCATCATTGAGTGGATTCTGAAGGTACTTCCTAAAAAACTACTTAATCACTTCTTATTTAAGGAATTTATGAACAAGAATTTCTAGGTTTAACTGATTTCAGTCTTATCTGAGCACAGTCAGTGGGGAGAAGGAAATGATTCAGGGAGAGAAGTGTCATCTCTCGGACAGACTTGCATTCACCTGCTCCTGTGGCACTGCTGATTCTTGCCTTTGTCCTCCTTTAGTATGCATTCGACTCAGCAACATGAGTAAGGTTTTTTTTTCAAATGCAGTTAGCTCACCTCTTTCCCCTGATCAAAATCTTCCAGAACCCTGTCTTACCCAGATTTTTCAAGGTACCACAGGCTTTGTGACCAGCTAACCCTTCCCCACATGCTCCCTAAACTCTTCTTGTACAGTTTACCCCCTCACTCCATTCCAAAGCACTGTCTCTCTCACTCTTCCTCCAACATGCTGGCAATATGCTTACCTCAGTCTGTGCAGTGGTTATTTCCTTTGCTAAGAATATTATTTTCCCAGAAGCAGCATGACTGGCTTTCAGATCCGTGCTAAATGGTGACCATTCATCAGGTGTTTTTAACTGCATTTAATCAGCAATCAATTTCCCTACCACCAAAATGGACTCCACCTTCCTGCAGTCCTGATTCCTGCTTTATTTTACTCCATAGCTGATAGTCTTGTCTTTTGTTCTACCTATTTTGTTATCAGACTATTGCCTTGTTCCCCTCTTCAAGTGATTAGGATAACCTGGTGTCCCTTTTGTTCACGACTGTACACATGATCCCCCGCAACAGTGCCCAGTACATAACAGCTACTCAATGAGTCTTCATGAAGGAATGGATGAAGAAGGGAATGAATAAAACCTGGAGTGATCCAGGCTCTCAAGCACTAGGAAGAAGAAAGGGAGTCTATTTGAATGAAATAGGGATAGGGTACCTGTCAAAACATATCTGGGTGGAGTTGAAAGGGTTTTGATGGCTTTCCTCAGTTTTATTTATTTATTTTTTTCAATGTCATCAGTAATGGTGAAGTCTCAGCAGTGAGCTTACCGGTTCCTGGCATCCCATTCCTCACATACACATGGGTATGTGGCTGGCAGGCTTGCTGAACTTTTTCAGGGCAGCAAGCAGCATTCTTCACTCACTCTGATAATTTCAGACTCCTGAAAAAACAATCATTTTAGCAGCATGAATTTCTACCTGCTTTTGGTGTTTGTGCTGTCCCTCAGCTCAACTGTAGGAGACTTTATTGTAAGGGTAAAATACGTCCCTTCTTTCTATACCCTTAAGGACTGGGCACATAAATTAAGACCAGTTTGCTGGAAATCCATTTATTTCTTATGATAAATCTTGTTCTTTCTGATGAAAGAAAAAAGAAATTCTAGTTCTGTGTTTTGGTAAGAACAATAGCGGTGAAGCCAGAAAATCGGACTTTGAATCCTCAGTCTACTACTTTTCAAGTGTGTGACATTGGAAGAGTCACAATTTCTTTATGCCTTAGTTTCCCCGCTGTTTGTTTTGTTTTTGATTTTGTTTTCTGTTTTTTGTTTTTGTTTTTTGGTACCAGGGATTGAACCCAGGAACATTCTACAATGGGGATGCATTATCAGTCCTTTTAAGTTTTTATATTGTGACATTGTCTTGCTAAGTTGCCCAATCTGGCCTGAAACTCCTATCTTCCTACCTCAGGCTTCCAAGTCCTTGGGATTATCGGTACTGGCCACCACAGACAGCTTCCTCACTAATTACATGGAATAATAATATCAGTCCTGCCTCTCTTCATATAGCTGGTATGGAATTTAATGAGGTTATTTGGGAATTAAGTTCTAAAATGTACAATTTATGAATTTTACCTATTATATAACAATCTCTAAAGAAATTGCTTTCCTCTGAGATTTCTTTGTAGATACTATAAATCAGACAATTCTAGGTCTTAGACTATGAAATACACTTATTTTAAGGTCGACTGATTTAAAATGTAATTCTGTTCCAGGATTAGCATTCTTTTGTCTTCCAATTCCATTTGCCTGATATGTTGTGAAGTGTATGTGACGAAATGATTATAAGGTAGATTTGGAGTTGTTAAAGGGTGCTTCCTCTTTCAATGGAAATAACCATTTCATTTTGTAACTTATCCACTTTTACTAGAATAAAGCTGGGAAATAAATCAGAGTGTGTCAATATTCTGTATTCCCTGATTGATTTTAAAAATGGTATTCTTAATCATAGTGAAATAGAAGACTGAAATTTGTAAGGGGTGTAAATATTCCCTCATAGAAAGAAATAGACTTGTGAACTTTAGCATATGATGGACAGATACCTGTCAGAGGCATGACCACAGTTAATGACAAAGGAAGAAGACTCTATAGATCCACAGAGGCTCCTTGTTAACTTGGTGTTTTCAGGAAAGAAGAGTCAGTAGAATCTTCTGAAAGAAGAGATTTGGGTAATAGAAGGGAGTGTGCTTTTCAGGGAGGATTTGAATTCAATTCCTTTTAAGAACACCTGTGACAATAGCTTGGGAGGCTGAGGCAGTAGGATCACAAATTCAAAGTTGGCCTCAGCAACTTCACCAGTCCCTAAGCAATTTAGCAAGACCCTATCTCAAAATAATTTTTTTTTTAAAAAAAGTGTTGGGGATGCCCAAAAAATCAAAGGCTGAATGATCTCTCTGATAAGCTGATGATGATACATAACGGGGGTGGGAGGGAGGCAAGAATGGAGGAAGGATGGATTGTGCAGAGGAAATAGAGGGGAAGGGTGGGGGGGAAGGAAAAATAACATAATGAGACAAAGATAATTACCCTATGTATCTGTATGATTACACAAATGGTATGACTCTACTTCATGTACAACCAGAGAAACAAGTTGTACCCCATTTGTTTACAATGAATCAATATAAATAAATCATTTTTAAAAAGTAGAAAAAAAAAAAGTGCTGGGGACAAGGCTCAGTGGTTATGTGCCCCTGGGTTGTTCAACCGCTGGTACAAAACAAACAAGCAAACAAAACAAAACAAAAAATAACCACTTATACCTGTGAGTTTCTCATTAAGAAGGCTACGACTGGAACCCAGAACTCATCATTATTTTTGTGCATCTTTTCTCACAAAACCATTAACTACCTTCTCTCTCCCTCAAAGTCCTAATGTGTATTTTGTTCTCCAATTTTTAGATAGTCCATTTTTTAAAAAAATAAGCCAATGTATGCTTGCCTCTCTTGTGATGGAGAAATAATTATAGAAAGATGGCTGATCTGTCAGTATATGGTGCCCTAGTAGGTCACCACATTTCTGGGCCTGAGTCTTTGTCTTAGAAGTTCATTGAGGCCATTATGTTACTGCACCTAAATACCAGGGCATTAGCCCCGCCCTCTCCAAACTCACATGAGTCAAGGAGATGATTAAGATGCCAAGGCAGAAATGAAACTGCAGGAAGAGGGTACTCATAGCAGCTGGGTTACACATTCTGCTTTTCCAGAAAACCTAGGTGAGACACCAAAAGCAAATCTGGTGTCTCTTTGGGGAATCTGGATACAAAATTAAGAGAGAAGCCAGTTCTATGGAGCTGGCACCTGGTACATCCACTTGTACCTTTGAAAGGTACCTCTGCATTGTTATGACCTTCATATACAGGTGTTAGCTTCCCTCTGCTATGGCCTGAGATGGGGATTAACTACTTATTTCACATTTATTAAGAGCTATGCACTGAGCTAAATGTGGGCACTTTGATGAATATAACATTATGATGGAAGATCCCTCACGGGAACCTCAGCCTACTCAGTAAAGTAGTTTCTAGGCAAATAATTTTAATGGTGTCAAGGATATGGCAGTACAATATGAGATGCTATAGGATAAGCCAGTAATGGTACTTAATCTGACTTGGGGGCTCAGGGATTGATTGCACCAACCTTGGTTCTTAACACATGAGATTCCCCAAATCCAGGTTTTGTGAAATCTGAGACTGAGTCCCTTTTCTTCAAACACAGTGATACTGTGGATGACAGCACTGCTTTTATTTGTATGTAGTCAAGCTATGTTGTCAGACACCTCCCTTCCTTTTTTGGACTAATGTAGTATGACAAACTTTTGCAGAACAAGATGACATGGCCAATAGCCATGTATAATCTCTGAACACCATCTTTTAAATGGAGAAAATGTCATCCCTACCTCCCAATTTGCTATGAATATGAACCGAAATACTGCCTGTAGAACACAGAAACAAAGAGGGCACTTCCAATTTTCTGAGCCCTTTACTGCGATGCTATCATTAGCTCTTGTTTGTGGATTTGGTTGTGGTTTTTGTTTCACTTTATAGAGAAGGTTAGTTTCCACTTGTCTGGGCTCTCCATGAATGACCAGTTAGATACCTTCTAAAGAAGTTCTCATCTTGTACACAAATGCAAGCAAGATGAATAATATCTTTGGCTCCCTTCCTGGATTTTCTTATATTGGAAAGAGTGACTTTAGAGTATTCCAGACAGACCAGTGGGATGCATTGTGATCTATCACACTGATCTCAACATATCTGTAAATGGTACTTTCCCAAGCATGGCACATTTTCCTGGGTATGTGGATGAGTTTCTCACAATATAGGCTAGTTTAACTTGTCCTATTAATGAAAATCACAGCACTATGGATGGCAAGGCCTGATAATGCAATTCTAAATGGAATTCTAATGTCTGAAAGATAAGAAAAAGGTGACACTGAGGGCAAATTGATAATTGTGGCAAGCTCAATGCTTCCCACCAATGTATAGGTATAGGTTAATTTATATTTCCCCACAGGTGTTTGTCTGATAGACTGATGATGTTAAGCAGAATAACAAAATCTGCATTTAAATGAATGTATTATAAAAAGGAAAAGTAGATCCAGAATACAAAGTAAGCACCAACATGTTTGGGATGATAACAAAGTATAGTATCTTTAGAATCCTCTGGGAAAACACTTGCATGTGATTTATGAACTTCTTAGGGAGTGGCTTTTAAAGTTAGTCCCTCTTGGAGCCTATACATCATACTTTGTTATTTTCTTTACTATGGTGTAGAAACACTAGACTAATGTTTCTAATAAATTAGGAAGAATGCTAAGTAAGAAAAGGCACCGAAATGGAAAATACACTGAAGCACAGACTCTGTGGGTCAAGACGCAGATTGCTTTTATTAGTTTTTTCTTTAAGACCCTGGTAAAAGTAATTACCTAGCTATTTAGAAATTTTTATTTCTTCTAATTAGTTATACATGACAGTAGAATGCATTGATGCATTTTGATAAATCATACATAAATGGAGGGTAATTTCTCATTTGTCTGATTATACATATTGTAGGATTACATCACTTATGCAGTCATATATGTACATGAGGTAATAATGTTTGTTTCACTCTACTGTCCTTCCTACAACTACACCCCTTCCCCTCACTTCACTCCTCTCTACCTAATATATAGTTACTCTTCTTCCCTAGCACCCCCCACCCCTTTTGTGAATAAACATTGGCATATCAGAGAAAACATTCAACCTTTGGTTTTTTGGGTTTGGCTTATTTCGTTTAGCATGATATTTTCCAACTCCATCCATTTACCAGCACATGCCATAATTTTATTCTTATTTAAAGTTGAATAATATCCCATCATATATACACCACATTTTCTTTATCTATTCATCTGTTGAAGGGCACATGGGTTGGTTCCATAGTTTAACTATTGTGAGTTGGAAAATTTGGAAGGGAATCACCATTTGACCCAGCTGTCCCACTCCTCAGTTTATACTCAAAGGATTTAAAATCAGCAAACTACCGTGACACAACTACATCAATGTTTATAGTGGCTTGATCTGGCTGTTTTTATTTTAAATATTGCACAGATAATTTTGGAATCTAAAGGGAATCCAATTATTTTTGAGTTCTAGTCTTTCCTGAAACTTAAATAGAATCAACAGTAAAATCAAAATACTTAACTTTTATAACCAAAAACAACTAATCAGAAAGAATGCCAACCATAATATAGGAGCAGAATCCTAGTAGTTCCCTGATATAAGGGTGTTCATCTTCTAATTTTGCAATAGGAGAGGGATCTGGGAACCCAGAAAAAAAAACTGAGTGATCATGGTGGTGCTCCATGACATCCCGAGAGTTTATGGTTATTTAACTACTGGTAAGAAAGTAATAGAGAATTTTAACAACTTATATCACTGTACTTAGCATACTAGCTTAATATCAGTCCTGAATAGAAAAATCATTGACTCCTGTTTTCTTGTCAAATTGGGCAACAGGAAGTCTCAGGCTAGTGGCCATCTGCCATTCACCAGCTGTTGAGTTTGCAAGTCAATTTCCCTGGTTGCATTTTTCTTCACAGTGGTATAGAAATACCATTATTGACTTTGTAGGTCTGGTGGATGGGTACAGTTAGATAATTACCTGGAATACTACAATGCAAAAAGTGGAGGTGTGACAGCAGTCTAATTATAGAGGGCACCTCCTGACATTGCTTTGTGTAGGTTCCATTTCCTACCCTTGTTTTGAAGAATTGCTGGGGCATCCTGTAGCCATGAGTGGGCAGGAAACTTAAGCTAGGAGAAATTCATACTCTCTCCAGTGCAATTTTATTTTGAGAACAGCACTACAAGGGTTTTTAATGGTTGAAGCTAGTTTATCTTGAGGAGTGTCACTGAGTGACTGTACAAGGGATGCTACAACCTGCTTCCAGCAATTCTGCACGGCTCTTTTCAGAGACAAGGGAATCTGCCTATCCCTGTGATTCTTTCCAAGCAATCCCTTCCAACAATTTCGTCTTTTGCTTAAATCTGACAGTGGAGATTTTGTTACCTGAAATCACAGTAACTTAACTGACAACAGTTGATTGCTATTTTTGTAGAGAAGTGACCCCTCAGTTTTTGGAGAAACATAGATGCTGTTCTCTGGATCTTTTCCCTAGTCAAAGGAAATTTCCTTTTCTTCCTCCCTTCTTTCCTTCCATCTGTCACCTTTCTGTTTTCACCCATGATGTATAGAATCAATTTTGTATCTTTTCAACAGATCAACTCCAGTGCAGACTCCCAGTTCCATGGGGACAATGCAAGCATGAGCAAGCAATGCAATTATGTATGCACATAACCAGGAAATACACAGAATAAATAAGTTACTTACGTAAATGAATGTTTACATAAAGTTCAATGCTGTGTGATAGTTTACCTGTATGCATAGTGTCTACTTACAATTAAGTAATTTTCCACATTCAAACTGTGATCATGTCTCAGGGCTTTCACCCAGCCTCTCAGGTGGTACGGTTTCTTGACCAATTTTATTACCTTGGTGTGATTATTAGCAAAGTTACACACAGCAGTTCAGGTAAGACATGTCTAAGGACCGCTGTTCATGTCAAAATGTAACCATGAGGTGGAAATTGTCTTCAGAACAATGCTGTCCCAGACCTATTAAGGAAAAAAATAAAAGAATACAAGGGAACAAGGCAATGTCATAAAACCTTGGATAATGATCTCAAGTCATGCTGAGCACTGACTGCAGAGTGGGTAACAGGGATTAAGTTGCCCCCCACCCTTTTTAGACTTGTACAGCTAATTTAGTGGTAGAGGCCTCTCCTGTCATGGAGCTGACAGTACAAGGTGCCAGGTCTGAGGGCTTCAGTGAGATCTGGGCATGGGTTGATATAGAGTAGTAAAATAAGGGAAGAGAAGGGAAGTGGGAAGAGGAGACATAGTACATACCTGGACTTGTGGGAGTCAAAAAAAGAAAAAAGAAAATGGGATCAGATCCCCAGTACAGCAGATCAGCTACAGTCTCAATCTTTAAGCCTGCAGGAGTAGGTAGTGCAACCCACACCGAATCAACTAGCCCAGCCCTGTAGTGAAAGGGACAGAGCTGCAACCGGAAGGCACCCATCGTTGCTGCGCCTCACTCTCCTTAACATAGCAGACACAAGGGTGAGGACCACTGGCCTTTTTAGTTAAGTTCTTCACCAGGGAAGTTTAAAGGTACTGGGCCAGACTGGAGCTGACAGCAACCTTAGGGGTAATATTTGGGACTAGGGTTCTTATACATCCTTTCTGTACTCTAGAAACACACAGAAAATAATTCCCTGATGAATGGAAGATATATGTAAAGATGCACTGAGTTTTTTTTCTTGTTTCTCTGCTGACCAAAGACAGAAAAATTATAAAATACAAGATCTGATAAGGGCAACTCAGATTATGATAAAGGGTGTTCCTAGACAAAATGTCAAGTTATAGTGACCAACCTATCCAATAGCATTTTCCTAATGGAATATTTCCCCAAGGGATTGTTTGCAAATGAATCAAACAGAAGGCTTTGTAATGAAATGTTCTGGGGTTTAAACTGGGTCCTATGGGGTTTCTTGTGCATTTAGTAGTTTGGTTATTTTTCCACAATAAATCAATATTTTCCTAAAACCTGTGAGAATGTACTAGTCATTCAAATGGAGTTGATTAAAATGTTAACATGGTGCAGAATGCAAACACAACATGGGATGCATTGTTTTCATAAATGGCTTGACGATCAGAATCTTACATTGGCCCTTGATTATGGAGAGTTTAAACATAACAGTTATGATAAATTTGTGTTTCTCCCCAGATCAAATTAATTTTAGCCTGTTAACATCAAACTCTCAAGCACCTCAATTTATGAGTAAAGGTGAAAAAGAAATACAATGAAGGGAGTTCAAACACTATCATCCTAAAGCAGTTGTAGTAAATACGAAGCTCTGAAAACAGACATCAGCAACAAAATATCCAAAATACAAAGAGTCGAGATGACTCCTAATCAGTATCCAAAATGTTAATGAAAATTCACAGGAAACAGATCCTAAGGAATCTTTGAAATTTGTAGTATTCTGTAGAAAGGATATATTTTGCAGACACCAGAAGCACAGATTCATCAAGGTTCATGGACTTGATGTACAGAGATCCACATTTAGACTTGCTGGTCAATTCCTCCTTAAATGTTCTACTCTCTTAACTTGCAACCATAACTTTATTGTTTAAATTGGACACTTTTTTCTAGGTCAAATGCTGAATCAGGTGGGATGCTGAAATTGTATGCTCATGACTGGCTCTATTCCAGCCAAACCAGGACAATGTTAACCTAATGATTTCTGGGTCCTTCCATCATGATTGTTCTTTATCATTCTTCCTCACCTACAAGTCTTACCTTGGGTCGCTTTTCACATGTGGAGACTTCCAGGTGTCCTGTTGCTATCCTTCTTCCTCACTGACAAGCTTTTCCTGGTGATATTATACACTTTCAGTTAACAACCTACTTTGTTTCTGATGACATCCAAAGGCATCAGTACTCCTCTTTCTCTTTAAAACTCTAGGCTCACAGGTTGCTCATTATCATCACTGAACTCTTTTCCACAAGAAACTCCAGCTCAACATTCCTAAACCCAAGTAATCACCCTTATTCCAAACTCCTTCTCCCACCTCTGTCTTCTGCCTTGGTTATTACCATCTAAGTATTTGCTCCTTCTTATTGCACTTATACTATATGATCAATGTCAAGAAAATAATTTGAAGAGTGATGGCTAATTAACATATTTTGAGAAAATTATTGGCAAGTGTATCTAGGTCTATCTTCTGTTGCTAGTTGCCATAGAAGAAGTTGCTTCTATAATCTCAGCTTGTTATAATTTCATCCTAGAACATATTAAAACATTTAACAAATATAAGACATGGGTACCAGCCAATCAGAACGGACACTACAACAAATTACAATCAAGGTCGGCCCCAGTCAGACAGTCCTTATAAGGCATAACAACAAATACCATTCTTAAGTTGAGTAAGATCCAGGGCCCAGAAGGGGAATTAGGGAGATGCAACACTCCAAGACTCCACTCTGTTACCTGACCAACTGGTTCTTCTGTATCTGCCACTGATTTCTTAAACAGACATTGGATTACTAGACACCCTTTTGAATAATTATTACATTATTTTTAAGGTCAACAAAATATAAACCTTCAACTTTACCTGTAAGACCCATCAACCCATCATGGTCAATCCCTGACTACTTCATGCCCTCATATCCTGACACTTGATACAACTCCTGGTCTGCCAGTTTTCCACTGTGCATTTGTTTTTCCTCTAACAGGTCCCCATCTTTCTAGGCCTTGCTGCCCTTTTCTCCTTTGCAGACAGGGTTTAATGGTTTATTTCCTACACAGAATTCCCTTCCTTGCCCAACATGGACTGCCCATTCAGCAGCCCCTTTTTTTGCCTCGTGGATTCCAACTCATCCTTCAAGTATCAGCTCATATATTTCCCTTTCAGTGAAATCTTTCCTTACACAACTCGGCCCCACCTGCAGCAGATTAATCACTCGCTTCCATTGTTCTCTGTACATCCTTCTCTTATTGCCATCTTCATACCACATTCCAATGGCATATATTTCTCACTCCATCACCAGACAATGAGCTTCTGGAAAGTAGCAGACTAGCTTCATCATTATCATAAGCATATATCTATCCAATTGTATTTCTTAGATAAATTTTAGATTCTCCTAAGATGCAGTGCTGTGAGTTCCCAGGTACTGGGTCTTTCAGGGATGTAGGGACCTGCTGATGAAACAAAGATCATCTTTTCCTGGACATTCAGCTGGAAGAGCACACTGTTCCTTCCTCTAGTGGGTTCAGTCCAGGTTTAGAAGATAGCTGATGATATTTTCAAGGAAGTTTTCCCAAAGGACTATTTATATAAGTAGTCTTAAATTAACCAATAAAGGATACTATTACCTAGGGTAGAAGGAGCAAGAGGAAATTGTGGCACCCAGGTTCTGTTAAGAGTGTGCTCATGGGAGAGGTGTTACCTCTGATTCCCCTGTCTTTGTCTGCTGCCTCCCCATTTACTAGATGCAGCCAGAAGTCAAAGGGCAAGGAAACCCAGGTAGTGTGTTTCAGTCAGCTCTTTTGCTGTTGCAACTAAAAGATCTGACCAGAAGAATTTTAGGGGAGGAAAAGTTTATTTAGGGGCTCAAAGTTTCAGAGGTCTCAATCCATGGACAGCAGACTCTACTCTTTAGGGCTCAAGGTCAGTCTGAACATCATAGAGAAAGAGTGTGGCAAGAGAAGCAGGTCACATTCCATTGCAACCAGATTGCTGAGTATAGAACAGGACAGAAAAGAACAGAGAATAACTATGGTAAAAAACAAGGGAGGAAATCCAACAAAGACTCTCCCATTTGTTCAGCATGTTTCAATAGGAATTAACTGTGCCTTACCATTGCATGAGACAGGAACTGTCCTCATCCCTCCACTGCTTCTACTTAGAAAGTAGAGCCAGATTCAAGGCTCCATAAGGGAAGTGACCTTCACTGGCTTGAATGCCTACAACTTAGAACAGGACTGCGGCACAAAGAAAAGAAATGATTATTTGTTAGATGAGTAAATGAATATGAGTCTATATTGGTCTTTGAACCCCTAGTTACTTCACTTCAACAGTATAGCCTTTTACTAAACTGTAACTCTGTTGCCAAACTACCATACTGAACTTTTGGCTCTCTTATGAACAGAAGAATATTGACCTAAAATAACGGAACACAGGAGATGGCATTTTCTGAAATCCATATCATCAGGAAGCCTCTAATAGTCTAACCTGTGTTATATTTAATTGGAAAGAAATAAAACAGAACAAACAACAAATCCCAGAATAAAAGTGAATGCCCTGTCTTCCTAATTTGTGCTCAGTTCTGTGTTGCTTCATTTTTATCTCATCTTATCAGCTAACAGAAGACTTTGCCCTCTTCTTCACAAAATGCAGAGCACGACATCCTTAATTTTATTTTACTTCACTTCCTTTCTATTCAGGACTGACCAGAATAGACTCATTGCTTTCCCAACCTTACTTCTTCCAAATACCAACCTCACCACCAGGCTTTAATTATCGGTGGGTGTTTTAGTCAGCTGTTTTGCTGATGGGAAAAAAGATCTGACAAGAACAACTTTAGAGGAGGAAAAGTTTATTTGAGGGCTCACAGTTTCAGAGGTCTCAGTCCATAGACAGCTGGCTCCATTCCTTGAGCCTTGAGGTGAGGCTAACATCATGGTGGAAGAGTGTGATGAAGGGAAGTGGCTCACATGATGATCAGGAAGCAGAGACACAGACTCACCAAATATATATCCCAGAGGCAAGCCTCCAGTGACCCAACTCTTGCAGCCACATGCTATCCACAGTCAGTTACCACTCAGTTAATCCCTACCAGGAATTAAGTCATTGACTGGGTTAAGACTCTCATAATTCAATCATTTCACCTCTGAATAATCTTTCATTATCTCACACATAACCTTTTGAGGGTCACTCAAATCATAGCAGTGGAATAATGGAGATATAGGAGAGGAATCAAGCTTACCAACATACTAAATATAAAACTCTTTCGGGACCATTTCAAAAATATAGCTGGTATCCACTAACGTGAAGAATGCATTGTGATCTCATTGGTAGATTCTAATGAATAAAAATTGGAAACCTCAATATAGGTTATAAAAAAAGATGACAACTCATAACATTACTCATGGTAATTGACAAAATATATCTTGATCAAAAATTTTACTTCTTCTTTATCAACCTAATTCAATTACACTACACAACATGATTCTTTATTATTTTGGCTCAGAAATGACAAAGCTCTGTCCAACTTTCATTTTCTATTTTTAGCATACCTCAAGTAATCAATGAGTAAAAGTCATTCATGATTATTTTGCAAGGATGACCAAGAGGCCTGTGTTATTTCAAAGGAAACACAGATGTGATAAGCACCATCTACTTAATGCCAAAAATCAGGTCTCTGTTGTTGAAGCCCAGTTATAGGGAGAGACAAAAATATAATTGACAATGCAAAATTTCAATAGAGCATATATGAAGCAACAGTCTTTCTTGTTGTTTTATTTTTAATGACTTTTTAAATTCTTTAAAAATTTTATAATATCTGCACTGCTCCCTGTGTAAATGATCTCATGCTAATTAATTTGGATGAAAAGACTTTCCTTTCATCTCAGAATCACCATACTCATTCTATGTGAACACTGGAGTGATTTTTGTACATTTATTCTTCTTAGGTCTCAGTGGAAATTCCTTCCATTTATAGATACCATATGGCCTAATGAGATTCTAACAGCTTCTACACACAGTCTGTCTTTCTTTGCATTTGAATATTTTTGCTGGAGACAATGTTGGGAATGAAATATAAAATAAGGGGGAAAAGTGTGCATGTTAAATAAGCTTGGCAGTTTTCTCTGTCATTTAAAGAAACTAATTATGATTATTCATTTGATTTACTGAATGTAAGTGTTCAGTTTGAATATTGTCCAAAGGATGTTGCCTTACTTAAATATCCAGTGATCCTAACTAAAATAGTTTTGGTAGTCATTGCTAGATAAAGTCTAGAAATATATAATCTTGTGGTTGCACAAGAGAGTCTCCATAAGGCAGGAAAGAAATCAACTCAGACAGGACTAGAATATGTGTCCTCAAACATCAGTAATCTTCATTCCTTCTCAGTGTGTTTGGGAGTGACTGATTGGGGAGAATAAATATAGATGTTCCTCATCTTATGATGGGGTTATATCCCAATAAACCATTGTATGTTGAAAATATCATGTGTTGTAAATGCATTTAATGCTGCTAACCTACTGAACATCAGAGTTCAATATCCCAATAAACCATTGTATGTTGAAAATATCATGTGTTGTAAATGCATTTAATGCTGCCAACCTACCGAACATCAGAGTTTGACAACACAGTACACTATAGTGTATGTCGTTTCACCTTATGATTGGGTAACTGATTAAGAACTCAGGTTTGCAACCTCCAGTAGCAAAAGGGGGCATCATACTGAATATTACTCCCCTGGGAAAAGATCAAAATTCAAACTTTGAAGTACCGTTTTATGGAATGCATATTGCTTTCACACCATTATAAAGGTGAAAGATTGTAAGCCGAATGAACCATTGTAAGTCAGGGACATCCTTTTGGACAGTAAGTCAGCGACATCCATTTGGACAGTCCTGATAGACACAAGGACCTAGAAAACTGCATTTGAGGCAGTCATTCTAGAACTCACATGCTTAGCTTCATCACTTCAAAAAATGCACCACGTTAGCTCATAAACAATAATTGTTCTTTATAAAATTTTATATAAGCTTCATACTTCTGGCAGTGAAAAGGAAAAAACTAACTGTAGGCAGAGACATGTCTTGACAACTTTCTGGATATATATGAAGACATCTGGGAGAGTTCTTTAAAGTCTTTAGAGTGTGACTCTGGAAGGAAAAAAAAAATCACATTCCAATTCTTTAATTTGTCAGTGACTTAGGACATTCCTTAAATTCCACCGGCCTATAAAATGAGTGAAGTAGACAAAATGAGAAAAGGTGCTTAACAATGTACCTGGCACAAAGGAAACAACAAACATTAAGCCAATATGTTTTTAAAGAATATCCTTTGATTATCTGGTATGTATTTTTTAAGTCTAAATTGTTCACACGAGAGAAAGGAAGTAACCAGCAGCAATATAAATGGAAACATCCTTTGTTTAATAAGCCATCTGACCAATATCTGTCTACCTTTGGTCCAGGGCTGCTGCTGGGGCTATGTCAGTGACCCCATGAGGCAAAATCCCTGCCATCATGGAACCTTTCATCTGCTGACTAATAATAAGCAAATCACAAACTGGCAAAATGGTATTTTCAATTAAAAGAATTGTTACCCCCCAGAACATACATGATTCATTTATGAATGTTTATAATGCGAAACACTTAAAATTGTCTTTTTCTTTTAAAAAGAATGCTTGGGCTTATACTCAGAAGTTGATTTTTCCTAATTAGGCTTGTATATTTATCATGAAATATCAAGAAATTTAACACTGGATTTATCTTGAAGGGCATCTGGTGCCAGGACCATTAAGGTCTACAGAGAGAGGTAGAAGGAAGGTTAGTCTGAATGGGCAATTTCCCATTTACTGAATTGATCCTTGATTTTATCAGCAAGCTCACGTTCAAAAATCCCATTGTGAGGTATAATAGATGACACCTGATACTAAAAATCCACATACCAGGCTGAACAGTTCAGAAATTAATGCCTCCCATAACACCTAGAGATTTGATAATGAAGCCAGCTCAATAGAGGTCAAGGAGAAATGATATTATGTGTGTCCCCTATGAATCAATGTAATCCTATTGCTTTTCCCCAGATGTTCACTCCTGGCATGTACAGCTACAATGTGATCTCAATGACTTTCATAGGAGGCCTGTTAACAATTCTGTACTAACTTGAGCCACTGTAAAATATTGTTTTGGGTATAACAGGTATAGTTCATACATCAGGATCTTCTCTCCCTTGAGATCTGATAAAAACAGTTTCATATTCCTCATCCCATGCTCCTTGGTTGTTCAGTGCTCTCCTAAGTGTTCTGAGTTTTAGGGTGATTTATAGTTTCTCGGTCACTTCTGGGTCCAGACTCCTAATTCTTCTCAATTTGTTTTGCCTTGCCAACCTGTGAGTACTTTCTATATTCATCCTTGCCTTGACCCAGATGTGAAACTTTGTTGCCTCCTCAATTTTCACTTCATCTTTTTAATCTGGAAAGCCCTTTGAATGCACTAGGTAGTCATGAAGATTTAGCAACATGAGGGTACAAAGTGCAGATGCAAGCAAAATCATGTGTGGTGACAGTGCAAACACCATCACACTTATTTTAAACATTCCTGTTCTATGAATTCCCTCAATCTCTACTGGGAATGTCCATAGATAGCTTCTTCAGTTTATGTCCTCAGTACCCATCTCTTCTTTCTGGGCCCTTTTTTATATACTCCAACCCATCAGCATGTTCAAAGAAACAAAAGACAGTTACCTAATACAATACCCCTGCTCGGAAGAAATATGTGCTTTTAAATAATTTTGCAATTGGTTTGACATTGTAAAATCTCTTGTGCATGCTGAACTTCAATCCATGAGGGAAAAAGAGAGGAGTTGAGGCACAAATTAATGGCTATGGTGAAGTATTTTAACTTTGTTCAATTGAAAATGTGTAGCCAATGAAGAATTTTTTAAAGGATCTGGAGTCATAAAGTGCTTATGAAAGTCAACTAGCAGAGACTTTCTCCCGTGTAGGGAGGCAATAGAAATTTTGGGAGAAAAAGAAGATATAAATTAAAATAGCAATAGTTTAAGTAAATGTCGTATGACATGTGCTGTGGTATATTCCGTGCACTGTACTAGGGGAGTATTTGCTAAGTTCTATCTCCTGAACTAGTCTGTGACATCTTTGGGAAGATGGATTGCCTAATTTCCTACAAATTATCCAAGGCATGTCCTGGAACTCGCATCTAGAAAGAACCATTGTGAATTTTATTCAAGTGCATAGACTGATATGATTTTCTGCCCTCATCCATCATGGGAGGCTTTAGCCAAGTTAATCCATGGTAACACCATGAAGAAAGCCTTTTCAACAGTACAATCCAAATCCATCCCAATCCTCTCATTTTCTCAGCTTGCCTTTGTAACCAGCAAGATGATAGGTACCACTATTTCAAGAGATTGGAAGGTTCTATGGCTCTAACTCTCTATCTCCTCAACAAAACCCTTCAGGAATTCTTTTTTTTTTTCTTTTTTTTATTGTAAACAAATGGGATACATGTTGATTCTCTGTTTGTACATGGAGTAACAGCATACAATTTGTGTAATCATAAATTTACATAGGGTAATGTTGTTTGATTCATTCTGTCAGGAATTCTTTTTGACCTAGCATTTCTCTGGGAAAATAAAGGGATGAATTTTGGGGTTCTGTTCTGTTTTGATTGTAAGCTCCTTTCTCTCATATCAGCCAGCCTCTCACATCTCAGTTGTCTCTGTAACTGCCTCCAAACTCTGATTTTGGGATCTGCCTTGAACGTTTTGAATTGACTTCTGCCCCAAACCAGATTCTGACACCATTTCATTCATTACTCCAGGTACCATAACATAAGGCAGTCATAGTAAAACAGTGTCAAGGGAATTTGCTGGGTAAGGGAACGTGTTTACAAGCCAGGTATAGCAATAAACGTTAGATATTACTATTCTCAAAATATGTGTGCCATTCCCAGGCTCAGGAACATTTTAAAGTATTTTGGATTACCATGAGATAACAGAAGCCTATTCTTTTCCTAATCAATTCCTCCCACCTCTTTTTCCTGATTCTGATCTTCTCTTGGTAACATCTAAATTCCAACACTCTTTGACTTGCTTATGAGGGTTTTCTAATTTTCTGTCTAAACCTGTCTTTCCTATTCTCTATGGAGTTGACAGTTAAAATATAAGGTTTTCTGTTAAATTTGAATTTCAGATAAAAACAATTATCTTTTAAGGATGTCAGCTTTATTTATATTTGCTTTGTTAATACAGGCATATGATTCTATTTTTCTTTTTAATTTTTTATTGATTCATTTTAGTTATACATGATTGTAGACTCCATTTTGATGCAATTACATAAGTATGGAATATATCTTATTCTAATTCGGACCCTAGTCTTGTGAATGTACATGATGGTGAGATTCACTCTGGTGTATTCACATATGTACATAGGAAAGTCATATCTGATTCATTCCACAGTCTTTCCTTTTCTTATCCCCTCTCCCTTCCCTTCATTCCCCTTTGCCTAATCCACTGAACTTTTATTCTTCCCCTGCCCTTATTGTGAGTTACCTTCTGTATATCAGAGAAAACATTCATTAGCCTTCAATTTTGAAATGGGCTTATTTCACTTACCATGATAGTTTTCAGATCAATTCATACACTAGCAAATGCCATAAAGTCATTCTTCTTTATGGTTAAATAATACTCCATTTTACACACACATTTTATATACACACACACATACACACACACATATAAATGTATGTGATATATATATAAATGTGATATATATATATCACATTTTTTTTCTTTTATCTGTTGAAGGACACCTAGGTTGGCTTTATAGCTTAGCTATTGTGAGTTGTGCTGCTATAAACATTGATGTGGCTGCATCACTGTGTAGACTGATTTTAAATCCTTTGTATATCCCAAGTAGTGGGATAACTGGGCCAAATGGCGGTACCATTCCCATGTTTTGGCAAAATCTTCATACTGCTTTCCAGAGTGGTTGCACCAAAAAAACAATTTTTAATATAAGACTGAAGCATTTATACTAAATGCATTTATTATGTTTATACTAAATGTACTAAATATTAAAATAGTTTATTTGAAAACCAAATTTGAGTTCTCTGCATTTTAATAACCTTATTCAGATATAATTCACATACCATAGAACATAAATTTAATTTTTAATTTTTAGTATACCCGAAGAGTTGTCCTTCCACAAACACAATAAATTTTAGGACATTTCATTACTCCAAAAAGAAACATTTCACCCCTCAGTCTTTTCCTTCTAGTCCCTCTTTCTATCACCTCCAGAGCTAAGAAAAAACAAATTTACTTTCTTTACCTATAAATTCACCTATTTTGGACATTTCATGTAAATGAAATCATAAAAAATATGCATCTTTGTGACTGACTTGTTTTTCTTAGTGTGCTGTTTTCAGTGTTTATTTCTGTATTAGCAGGAATCAGTACTATACTTTTGGAATAACCTTGTGTTGTATGGATATACTGTATTTATCAATTTATCACTTGAAAAACATTTAATTTGTTTTCCTGTTTTGGCTACTGTGAATAATGCTGCTATGAACTTCCTTGTACAAGATTTTATGTGAACATATGCTTTCAATTTCTCTTAAGCATATAACTAAGAGTGGAATTGATGGGTCATATAGCAACTTCACCAGTTTGAGGAAGCACCAGGCTGTTTCTCAAATGACTGCATCATCTACATTTTCACCAGCAGTATGTCGGGGCTCTGATTTCTCCACTATTTCTCCAATACTATTTATCATCCTTCTTTTTGATTATGGATTTGACTTGTATTTCTCAAATAACTGATAATGGTGAGCATCTTTTGGTGTGCTTGTTAACCATTTGTGTATCTTTTTTGGAAAAATGTTTATGTAACTCCCTTGACCTCTTTTAATTGATCATTTGCCCTTTTATTACTGAGCTACAATAAGTAGTTATATATACTAGGGATAAATCTGTGATTTGCCAGAAGTTTTTCCTATTCAGAGTGTTTTCTTTGCTAGATTACATTTGCTTAATTTTGTAGCCAAGGACACCTTTACATAAACCAAAATTCCCATATGTCTGAAACAAAGAAGCAGTTCTCTCCATAAGAGGAATATTGCCTTCCTCCTGGACTTATTGACTTCAACTGCAGTCAACATTTCAAAGAAGCTTATTGGTATGATTATCTATTTGTCCTCATTAGTCATGCAATTTTATTCCCTTATCTGTTGAATCCTTTCCATCAAAAAATGTATTGAGAATGGGAGCTTGTTTTCCCTCAGAGTTTTTGATGAATTACAACATAGAGAAATACATAGAGAAATAGATTATATGATCTTCAGAATAACCCTTGACTATCTCCCCTGCACATCCTCTTCTGTCAAAGAAGCTAAAATAAGAGGCATCTTTGTAACTGTCAGTTCAAGACATTGTATAAAATGCCTCTCATTTAGTCTCCCTCCAACAGCAATCAACCAGCCACCTAAAGGCAATTTCAGAATTATTAAAACAAAAAAAAACAATAAGATTTTTGCCTGCTTTGGCAGTGTGTGTACACATGATAAAACACAAGTAATGAAATGAACTATTTATAAGGTAATTTACATGAAAATATGTACCATTATAGGAGACAAACATTAGAAGCTGAATAATGTTCATTTCTTAATTATTTTTCTTCTTCAAAACTTAATTTAAGCCCCCCCAATAATTTGCTATGATCTAGAATGATACCTGTTTATATGCACATTAGAATAATTCAACATCTAGTAAGAGTCTAGGCACTGCTTTAGAAATTTAAACATAGTATTTTATTTTATATCTTAGCTTCTATAACAGATAGATATCGTCATTCCTAGATTGTAGAGATATTCATAAATTTCCAATAATGTATTTAAATTCATATTTGTAGTAAGATACAAGCTAGTTTTAAAATGTAAGTCCTTCTTCAAAACTCATATTAATTTTAATAGAAAAATATCATTTTGAATTCTATATATTTTACAAATGTTTCTTTTTCAAGAAATCCTCTCAGATAACCCTGACTATAAGTGATTGTTCCTTAATAGACCTCCAGAGTAATGTATTTGGGCCCCTGCCATGGTACTTAACATTTTCTACAGGTTTCTATAGTTATTGTTTTCTTAATATCTTCATTGGGAATTCTTTTTGTCCTTCTATATTCACAGTGACAGGTCTTTAACATAAAAAAAGAGGTTCACTAATAATTTTAGAATGTACTGATATATAGCAATGTCTCTCAACCTTTTCTAATTGTGACAAAGAGAATTTCACTTAGAAATTCTACTTAGAACAAAAGTGAATTAGGTTATTGGAATTGGCTACAAAAAAAAAAAGATGGCTTGAAAATTTCTAAAAAGTTTAACAAACTTAAAAATATTACTAATATTACAAAATTGATGAAAAAGGGGGAACCTAGAAAAGCACATAAAGATGATTATTTTACCATGAAATAATGTGCTTGTGGAGAAAATTTGTTACTATTTTTCTTTTTTGGTCATACTCAGGATATACTGCAAGGTTGGACATAGGGTTCTTTTACATCTAATTTATTTTTTTATTTTTTATTTTGAGACAGGGTCTAAGTTACCTACCTGCCTCAAATGTGCAATTCTCCTGCCTCAGCCTCCCTAGTAGCATAAATTTTTACACAAGCCTCTGTACTCAGCTCCATATTTGATCTTTTGTTCTAACTACCTAAAAAGTTATTCAGCCATAAAGAAGACTAAATTTATTGCATTTGCAGGTAAATAGATGGAATTGTAGAAGATCATGCTAAGTGAGATAAGTCAATCCCCAAAATACAAAAGGCCGAATGATTTCTCTGATAAATGGATGATGAGACATAACTGGGAGGGAGAAGGGAGTAAGGAAAGAATGGAGGAAGGATGGATTATGTAGAGAAAAAAGGGGGTGGGGAGGGAGCAGGGAGAGGAAAATAATGGAAGGAGACAAACATCATTACCCAATGTACATATATGATTATACAAACGGTGTGACTCTACTTCGTGTATAATCAGAGAAATGCAAAGTTGCAACCCATTTGTGTACAATGAATCAAAAATAAGAAAGAAAGAAAAAAAGTATGATAATATGAAAAGTCTAACAATAAGACACTTTCCAAATCGAAGAGCTTAACAGGAATTCTCCAAAGAGTAAGTGGAATCCTAAGTGGTAATACTTTAGAATAAACTAAAAGAAATGTTTTCACACTAATTTCAAACTTATGTTGACATCAATTAGAAGCTCAAATGCTTTACTTTAAAAAGTTTTATCGGACTGTCAAGATCTTACATACATAAAAACGAACAGAAATACTTTGTAAAGTTCTGTCCTTATTCTAATCTCTAGTTTATTACTGCACATTTTTTTCCAGCATAAGGAGCATCATACAAAGGTATGCAAGCCTTTCAAATATAACAAAACTTACACAAAATGAGGTACTGTGAGTGAGAAATGAGAAAAACAGACAGTAAGAAATAGAACTACTAAGAACTTCATATGTGGGGATTATAAGATACAGATCATAATCAGCCATGATTACAATTTTTACAGAAATAAAAGGTAAGGTAAAAACAGTCTAGAAACAGAACACTATTAAAAGTGGTAGAATACATCTAAAATCTTAGAAAATAAAGCCTGCCATTTAGAGAAATGAAGAACACAATAACTGATTAAGAAGTAAATGGATGAATTAAACATCAGATTAGAAAGAGCTGAAGAGAAGGTCAAGAAGAAAGGGCAGGGAAATTACCTAGAAATAAAATTGCAGAGAAAAAGATAAAACTATAAAACAGATTTAGGTGATTAAGAAGATACAATCTAACAGGTAAGTCAGAGAGGCATGAATAGCATTAAGTACTCTGATTTCCTTCTATTTTCTAGTACAAGGATTACTTTATTTTGTACTTTGTTATAATTTGCTATAATCACTAAAAGAATAAAAATAGGAAAAGTAGCTTCAGATTCAGGGTCACAAAAATGAATAATAAAATGTTATATATCTTAAAATTCACACTAAAATTTATTTTTAAAAATTGAATGACAAAAATATCAACTAATTAAAAATATAGAAGATTTAAATTTAAGTGTTATTGAATGAATGCTCTACAAATGATAAAGACTGTCAAATAGGACATACAGATTTTATATGTAAGATTTATGTTCTGTTTTAAAATGACATACACCTAAAGCATAAAGATAAAGATAGCATAAAAAAAGTGAACATCCTATACTAATAATAGTGAAAACAAAGGTAGAGAGCTATAAATATAAAAACTAACTGTTAGAAAAAGAGCATTATTGGTGATAAGGGATAAAGAGAGTCACACTGTAATCATGAAATTTATTTCTACCCCTTCAAAATTTTTATGTTCCTGGCAACAATCTTAAAATTTATAAAGCAAAACTGATAAAAAAAAAAAATTTCCAGCATAAGATTTTAACACAAATCCTTCAAAATTTTGAGAAAACAGACAAAAAAAAAAAGGAAAAAGAAAAGAAAAAAAATAGATATAGAAGATGAGAATAAAATACTACACCTAACTGCTGAAATATACAAGTCACATTTAAGTGCACATTCAGCATTCATGAAAATTGATCATTTACCAGGCATTGTTCTGTAAATTAACTGCCAGTATTTTGGAAATCTTTGACATCATCTATTGTGTGGGAAGTTATAGACACCCCTTGAATCAGCAATCTCACATCTAAATATGTACTCCAGGAAAAAAGTCATTAGTAAATAATTAGTGATATCCCATAGCAAGATTATTTATAATAGAAATTAGAAACACCCAAAACGTCTGCTGACAACAACCTGAATAAGTAAAATGAAAGGATCATATGCACTCATGGGAATGACAGGTAATGTCTGCAGGTGTAAAATGAATGAATCATTCCACCAAATCATGAGTGAATGAAGAAGTACACAAACAACACTCGCAGTGTAATTTCCACTTATGTAAAGTCCAAAAGTAGGAATTAGTAGAATCGAGAGTCTACTCTTGTTTAGAGAGTCATACATAAATTGTAAACCAGAATGAAAAGAAACAACATGTGCATCCCAAGTGTAATGGCGGTGGCCATGTTTGGGAAGAGGATTTTCTGAGACAATGACCTTGTTCTGTTCCTTAACCTGGATGACTGAATCTCCTGGGCTCCCATTAAAATTTCCTAACATTTTTTAAATTTTGTAACTCCACTTTGTAAGTTATGTTTGACAAATAAGAGGGGTAAAGAGGAAGAAAATTTGAAAATATTTCAGTACCTATAGGTATAAATGGGAAAACTTATTTTTGGCAGAAAGAGAGTTCCATGTTCTGCCACTGCTTTAGGGACTCAGGAGGAGTTAGTGCTCCTCGTCCTTCCAGGTAAACCATTCTTCTGTGTGCTACTCTGTAGTGTCCAGATCAGGGAATTATAAAATGTCATCATACTTTATGGACTATATGTATTATTTCTTTCTTCCTTCCCCTTCTTTCTTCTTGTACTTTTGTTTTCACAAATGACAGGTTTTAGTTTCCCTTTGGAAGCAGTTTTATATATTCTTATGACAGGGCTTCTCAACCTAGATGCTACTGATATTTTGGACTAGATAATTCTTTTCTGTGTCATGGCAGGGGGGAGATGGTTTTATGCATTGTTGGATGTTTTGCAGTATCTCTATTCTCTCTCTAGTTCATCTTATCCCCTCCCTTAGCAACAAAAAATGTCTCCAGATATTGCTAAAGGTCACCTGGGGAACAAAACAGACCTAGGTCAGGAACAACTGACCCACAGCTATGGGAAAAATGAATCCTTAATAACTAGTTATTGAATAACCGAGTATATATTCAGGCATCGTATGCAGAGACAAGTCTAAGATTAAAAAGAAAGATCTTAGGGAGGGTAACTAAATTTATGGAGGTCTGCCAAACTGAGGGGTAGTAATCATATTCTTCCAGGTCTAGGTGGTGAACATGGAGTGACGGTTTCAACCATGTAGATTATAACAGGAAATTTGCAAATAGAAACAGGGGTCTTACATCACAGTCAGTATCCCATCAGAAGCTGCATTCATTAAAGAATAGTGATGATGCTCTCTTTGATCTGTGGAAATATCTAGGTTCTATCTCACAAGATCTGTTTCTCTGTCAGGAGGATGACCTTCAAAGAGTGTTCTTGGACTTCTCTGGGGCAGTTGATAGTTAAAAGTCAGTTTCTCTTGTTGCCTTTGCGATGAGTATGCTATTAAGAATTTTTCAGTGATTTCCTGATTGATTGTGGCCCTCAAACCCAGTGCTGAGTAAAAATGCATTTTCATTTTTTCAGCACTTCTGAACCATGCAATTGCTATTTAGTTTAGAAAAGGAGATTGACTTTTTAGGAGGCATAAAAGAATATATTGTCCATTCCAGTAAAAGGCCCAGAGAGTCTCACCTTTGTTAAGGTATATTGTATTTGAATAAATATTTCCTTCTTATTTTAGGGTACCACACATGCTCACTTCCTCAAAAAAGTTCTGGTTTACCTTCTTCCCATCATTCTATCTGTTTTCTTTATTTTGTTCATTTACTTTTAATGGAGTATCATTAATAATCATGACATTGAAGTGAACTGGAAAGGTATCGATAGTTTGCCACTTTGATTTTCAGCTGTAAACACTTCATCTAGGCATGAGATGAATATGCACTGAACCAACCATATTCTCATATCAACTCATGCCTAGACATTGTGCATCTCTGCATTCATGTTTCTTCAAATATGCGCTGTAACTCACTCCATCTTTGTAGAGTAGCAAATAGGGACCTTCCTGCCATCAAAGTCTTTCATACATGAGGACTGAGGACAGCTAATTCCTTCTGGTTTCCTTCTGGTTTCAGGTGCGTGAGGGAGAAAAATTGCATAGGAGAGAGATGCTCCTGGGGACCACTTGGTATACCAGCCAGTTCCATGAACTGCAGTAAATCTGCCTGGTGCAAGGGAAGATACTGGGGTTTGAAATGGAAGTGAGACTGGAGTAAAACATGGGGAATTATTAGTTAGGATTTGTGAAATGTAAGGGTAATAGAAGCTGAGTACCCCAGTTGAAGAATGTATAGAAAGTAGTATGAATATTTTTGCTCTGGCTATACCGTTTATTGTAGGGTCTTAAAAGTTCATTGTTTGGCAAAGCTTGTGTTTTGTTTTGTTTTGTTTTGTTTGTTTTTCAATAAATACCTTTGGCAGCAATAACTCAAATCAAAAGAAGTACAAGCTTTAAAATTTTCCCAATTGGTAAAATACTTGACAAATTTGGCAATTTGCACATAATGTTGATCCATATTTACTATCCTTCATGGGAAATGTGGTAACATCCCTTACTATACAAAAGTCAGAAGATTCAAATCTGTTAAGGAAACATTAACCTCTACTTCAAAATATCACTAATTATTTTAAGAGTCTGTGCCCAAAGATGACAAATTAACACAACACTGAAGCTTAATTCTTCTCAAATGATTGTTCTTCTAAATTAATTTTGTTCATTTTCTATTGCAAGTATTATTAGTAACAAATAATTAGTTGAAATTTTATGCCCATTTCCCCTCACCCACTTTTATAGAGATTATACCATTTTGCATTCCCACCAATAATGCAAAAAGATTTCAGATTTGAAAATCATCATTCCACTCTTGGATTCTATTAATTTGACTATTTTAGATACCTTGTATAAGCAGAATCATGCAGTATTTGTCCTGTGATTAATTCATTTCATTTAGCATGATCTTCTCAAGTTTCATCTGTGTTGTGGCATATTATAATATTTTTTTTCACAAGGCTGAATAGCATCCTATGACATGATTATACCACATTTTCTTAATGCACAGACATTTATGTTGTTTCCACCTCTTGACTATTGTGAATAGTACTGCAGTGAACACAGGAGTGAAAATATCTCTTTGAGATCCCTGCTTTCAGTTATTTTGGATAAATGCTCAGTAGTGGCATTGCTAGAGCATAGCAATTCTATTTATACTGTGTTTTTTTTTTTTTTTTTTTTTGAGGACCCTATGTAGTGTTTTTCATAGGCATTGTACCATTTTTAGTTCTCATCAATAAGGCACAAGGTTCCAAATCCTTGCCAAAGTAGTTAATTGGGTTTTAATATATTATTTACTTAATTATTATTTTGGTCCTGGAGACTGAACCCAGGGCCTCACGAATGTTAGGCAAACACTCTACTACTGGTTACTTCCCCAACCTTTTAAAAATCATTGTACTCTGAGACAGAATCTTGCTAAATTGCTGAGACTAGTCTAAATTTGCAATCCTTCTACCTCAGCCTCCCAAGTAGATAAAAATACAGTTGTGCACCACTAGCCCCCAACTTTTTTTTTTTTTGGTAATGATCACCTAACAGGTGTGGTTTTGATTTGCACTTCCCTGATGACTAGATGCCAAGCATTTTTTTCATGTGTCCGGTCATTTGTATGTCTTCTTAGAAGACAAAAACATATTAATAGAACTCCTTAGCCCATTATTAAAATGGGTCATGAAGATTAATATGTTGCTTTATACAAGGTACCTGCATATTTTATTTTAAATAATGACCTCTACCACTCTTAACTCAAATGTAATATAAAACAATTCAAAGTGCAACTGTTTTAAATAGTAATGTAGGGCTGGGGATATAGTTCAGTTGGTAGAGTGCTTGCCTCACATGTACAAGGCCCTGGGTTCAATCCCCAGCACCCACAAAAAACAATGAATAAAATAGTAATCTATTTTTTGTACTGACATTCATAAAAGGGATAGCACTTTTGAGTTAAAATGTACAGTGTTTGGAACTTAGATTGTCCCAGAAAATACCTGTTTTGAATGCCTCCTTTGTAAATGTTGATCCCCCACTCAACTTATTTAAGCCACTCAATATTGTTTGTCCCAAGGTATCTCATGAGCTTATTTTGCTAAGCAATCAATCACAATATAATAATTGATCTGCCTTTCTGTGTTCTTCCTGAAACAGACATATTACACAGAAAGATTTTGTAACACTATTTTCACAAAGTCTTGATCTACCCAGGATTTGATGGATTCAAGAAGACAAACGAAATGACTTGTTGACTACCTCAGGATAGAAAATACCCTGTGATATAAGTAGTAAGAGTATGAGAAATTGAAGTTGGGACATGGCTCAATGGAACTGGCTGGGGGACAGGGAAAAAATGAAAAACAAAAACAGGAATGAAATTTTTTTTTTTTCCATTAGACAAGGTTGACTCAGACTGGAGCCCTCTTTCTTATGAGAAATAAATGTTTCAGTGACATTGAGTTAGAAGTCAGAATTTTTCTACTCACCCAAAAACATATGTTTCCTTTTTTCATACTTTAAGAACATCCATTTTTTGGAGGATGAGCAATAGAAATGTCTGTAACTTGTTACTAGAAGTGTGTGTGATTTTATTTTCTTTGCACTTAGCTATTTTTCAGGTAGTTAAAATTTTCCTGGTCTACTTGAGAACCCAGTTTCTCCTCTTGCTTGATCTCAGAGATTTCAGACTTGTGTTTAATTCCCTGCCCAGATATATGTTCTGGTATTAGAGGGTCTGTAATTTGGAGACCCTGAGATGACGTAATTTGTAGAGGAGTTCATCCGGGTTCAACTCTAATTGAACTAATTGGTCAGGGGATGGCATCAAGATCACGGACAGTGTGCGAGCTATAATTTGCTAAATTATCAGATATATTAAATAATTATGAATTTTAAGGAATTAATAAAGACACTGACCAAAAAAGACTGTTGTCATGAGGAAGCAAACCCTCTGAACTTAGAGAGAGTAAACTTTGGAAGCATTTTAAGATTTGACATGACCTTGTAAAATCCTTTGCACATTTCTCACCAGAAGAGGAAAAAAAAAAAAAAAAAAAGAAAAGAAAAGAAAAAAAGGAACTGGCTTTTTTCAGAAGGTTCTGAGAACAGAAATATCTGGAGATAACAAAATCAGTGAAATGTTGTTTTGAACATTCTGAAGAAGTTATTTTGCGGTCATTCAGATCCATCAAGCTGGTGGAAGAGTAAACTTCTGGCAGTTGGGAAGAGGGATCTCCAAACACTGAGGTTTGGAGGATAATGGCCCAGAGGTTTCCCCAACATCCTCAGAGGTGGAATTTATCTTGATAGGCAGACCAGTCCCTCATCTTTATTGCTCAATTCTCAAATTTTAACCTAGTACCCTGAGAAGCTATCATCTCTTAAAATAGGATGTGCTCTATCACATCAGTAAAGGGATCAGTGCATAATTAATTCACAGCAAAAATATATGCAATTGAAACTACAGCAGTGGTACAGCCAACTGGCCAATCCATTTCTCCATTTAGAGCATTAGTTCACCAAGTTCACTGACGGTGCAATGCCTGACAAAAGCTGACACAGTGGCCACAGGCAGGCAACACTTACAGTAATGAAGATCATTCCTGTGGTCTGCAATTCTCAAAGCACCAACTCTGACTTTGCCTTTTCTTGCTTACAGATCCTTTAAAATGACACAATGTCTTTACCGTTGCTACAGAGAATTCTGTAGGAAAAACCCTTATAATTAGAACATTGCTTTATGAATATCAGAATGCCAATAGATAATTCTTTCACTTATTTATTATTTATGGCATCGGCTAATGATGTCTAGACTAATCTCTTCCTCTATCTTCTGGGTCAGGAACTTCAATATATTAAATCAGAATGATCATGTGTTTGAGGATAGTCCTTGGATGGTGTCTGCAAACAGATGCCTCTGTAATTATGATTTTCAAGCTAAGGTCCATTGTTAACCAGCTCCCATTCTGATTGCCATTCTTCCTTTTGATATGAATACAATTGACTACTTTTGACTAGGTCAGTCAGCCAATCTGCCTCTGTACAATGACTTTGGAAACATCTGTTCTTATATATTTTACTGTTTTTTCACAGTTTGATTTTAAGAAGACAAATCCACTTTCCTTATTTTGAAGTTAAGAGAGATACTGGCTACTGTTTTCTGCTTTGTTTCTTTAAGCTTGGTATTTTCCATAGCCATGCTGTAATTGATAGCCTTTAACTAATGATCTTTTCTAGTTAGTAATTTCCTTTAGATTATTCATACTGACATGGGAAATGCAGAAGATTAAATAAAATGGCCCAAATCTACTTTGAGAACTACATTGTTCTTCCTGCCTGGCTTCTTCCTCGCCTTTCTCCGTGTTTTCTTCCTTCCCTCCCACTCTCTTTCTCCCTTTTTTTTTTTTTTTTTTCTTTCACTTTTGAAAATAATTCGGTCCAAATATATGGGCTGGAGTCCTACAAACTAGCTTGAGTGTGTGTGTGTATGTGTGTATGTGTGTTTATCTTGCATGGTGGGTGGACAATACACAGCCTGGACTGTTGGAGTCTGAGTAAGGAGGCATTTACCCAGTGAAAGGCAAGGAGGTGGGGATGATAAATTGCCAGCAACATGAGATAGGAGATCGATGTTATACTAAGGGGGATTCAACCAATATGTAAATATACTGAGTATGAGAGTCATATTTCTCATTATTGGAGAATAGATTTACAAAATGTGGGAAGACAAATGAAATAAGCATTGTGGCTTGGGCTTGGAATTGGATATGTCTATTGGATATATATATTTGTAAACTCAAATTTGATTGATTGATATATGAGTTATACTGAAATTATAACCTCCAATACCTGAGAATGTAAGCTTATTTGGAGATAGGGCCTTTAAAGAGGTAATTGTGGCTAAACAAAGTCATTAGAGGGACCATAAACCATGATGGTATCCTTAGGACAGCAGCCAAGGTGAACCTTGCAGAGGACCATATACAAGACAAGGAGAGCATCTCAGGACACATTAATCCTGATCACATTTTAGTCTTATACTTTCAGTCTCCAAGACTGTGAGCAAATAAATTTCTGTTGTTTAACACATCTTGTCTCATTCTGCTATGGTAGCCATGGAAAACTAATATCTATTTATCTATCTACTTATACCTATCTATCTTCATCTATATAGATATAAATAATAGAATTAAAATAGATATGATTATGACTAGAAATAAATTGATATAAATATGTATGTGTGTATATATGTATATATAAGTGTGAATATATATATATACACACACACATGTTGCCTCACTCTCTTTACCTGAGAGCTCCTGGTAATACCCCAATAGCAAAAAGAAAAAACTTGATTTATAAATAGCCAAACTTTGGTTGCTAAATACCATTTTCACTACAAGGAATTAGACTTTGGGGGAAAACAGCTGATCATTAGACTGGGCAGGGAAAACATGATATGGAATTAGAACATTTTCTTTTGACAAAAAGAAAAGGAAGTGCTCAAAGAATGACAGAGGTATGCTCAAAATAGCCAATTCATTGAACCTCCACTGGCAAAATCTGAAATATTTACTCAGTGAATAAAAAAGAAAAATCTTGCATTCAACCTGATATAAATTAATAAGTGAACGTATCGACATGGGTGAGGAATTACATATTTACATCATTGCAAAGTAGTTTCCTATAAAATATTTTTAATCAAAGGAGTAAGAAGTGACTAGCTTTCCTGAAAGTAAGCTTGGCAGATATTACCTTAATCGAGTGCTCAAAGTGAATATCATCAGCAATGGAACAAATAAAAATCTTGCAATTCTTGAGAGACTACAACAAGAAAAACATCACTTCTGTGGCAATCTAGCCAAAGATGCCAAAATGGAATTAACTCCTGAGGAAATGTTAGACAAACTTAAATTCAGAGACAAACTGCAATGTAAAGGATGGGCAGTTTTAGAAAGTATCAGGGCTATAAAAGTCAAAGAAAGCCCAAGAAACTCCTCCAGTTTGAGGAATATTAAAAGGCTATGACATCTCAATGTCTCACATGATCTAGACTTAGATCTCTTACTGTAAAGTTTATTACTGGGAAAAACAGCGAAACTTAAATGAGGTCTAAGGTTTAAATGACAGTAATATATCAATATTCATGTTTGGTTTGTGTGTGTGTGTGTGTGTGTGTGTGTGTGTGTGTGTGTGTGTGTTGCTGGAATTGAACCCAGGTCTAACGCATGGCAGACAAGCAAGTTCTCTACCATTGAGCTACACTCCCAACCCCTGTGTCCTAATTTTGTAGGAATACTGCACTAAAACAATTCAGGGGTGATGAGGCATCATGTCAACACATTCTCAAATATTTCAGGGAAACTACAAGATTTTGTTGGTACTATTTTTCAAACTTGCTGCAGGTATGGAATTACTTCAAAATGAAGAAGAAAAAAAAATAAGAGACACTGGTATAGCTCATTTCTCTCTCCATCTATCCATCCATATATCCATTAATACACTTAACTATTTGCCTCTAAAGAAAATTTAAAATAAGTAACTTTTCTTCTTTCACTAATATTGGTTACCATACTGACCTAATGGCTTATGAAAGGTGTTGCCTGGGAGTCAGAAAAGATAAAAGTCAGTTCCACCCTAACCAGTGTTGTGATGAACATTTTTGTCTATATTATCTTATTTAAATGTAGAATAATTTCAAGAGACAAGTTTCTGCATGCACAATTTATAGATTAATAAGATGAGGCCCAAGAGTTTGAATGGTTTGCTCAAAGACTTGCTCAGCTCCTGGGTTTCAGGTTTCAGACTTCAGTGCCTCCTGCAGTCTCCTATTCTTTCTGATAAATCATGATAACTTCACCTGGCTTAGGGGGGATAAACTGCAGTCAAGGAGTAAGATTCTTTAATCTCTTCGCAGTGTTAAGGCTGTGAGAGCTAAGCAAAGAGATATTGTCCAAAGAGTTCATAAATTTTGGTGCAAAGAGACCTAAGTTGGTTATTAAAAAATGGTAGTTCTTGTTTCGGTTTTATCAGTTATTATTTCTTGTGGCTATGCAAGTCATTTAGAGACCCAGTTCCCTTATCCCAAAATGACTACAAGCACCTGACTTCTAATTTCACTAGACTTTTTAAAGAATAATTAAGATCATGAGTAGAAAAAATATTTTGTACATTTAGATAAGGGTGGCATAAAATAACAGTACTTTTTATCCAGGTATGAATTGTCCATATGTTTGGAGTATTTATTAGAACAAATAAATAAATCTTTCCTCATGAATAGGTTAATGCATAATCTCCTGGCACTCAGTTTCTTCACTGAAAATTTGAGGCTATGGAAGTGTAGTAGAATAATTGTTCTAATACTAAATGTAATCTATGTCTCTGAACCTACAATTCTATAGCATCCTCACAGTATGAGGCTAAGCCCAACCACCTGACTTGTTTTGACCAATGGAGGGTGAGCAAATGCAAGACAGGCAGAGGATTGAACAATCTTAGCAATTGGGCTTACTCTCATGTGTCTTACTTTCCCATGAAAGGGAGTTCTCCAGTCAATCAGCAGTTAGTTCCAGAGGAAGCAGAAGATACCTAGTTTACTCAAAAACACCTACCCATAGCTATCCCAGATTTGCTGACAGCTCACACCACAGGTGTGTAAGCACATTCAGCAGCAAATATGACCTAATGCACCCACAGATATACTACCCACAGAGAGCTGTGCTCAATACACACTTGTTTAAGGGCCTAAACAATACAATGTTTTTATTTTATTTTATTTTATTTTAGTAAGGTATACACATGTACAACGAAATAAAAGGAAAAGTCTTCCACAACTTTAGCACAAAACAGAGGCTTCAAAATTGCATTTGTAGCTGTCACCTTCCATAGAGCATTTTGTTTCGATTCCACAGCATCTGGAGCAATTTGGGATTGTTTTTCAGAAATAATAGACTTAGAAAGCAGAGTAGTAACTACTTAAGACATTCTGATATTAAACTTCCACTTGAAATCTGTCCATCACACACTTCTCTAGGGCTCTGTATTGAAAAAGAGAGTAGAACACGAGACCTAGACAACTACTTGTATTTGCAAACAAGTCATCTAAGAGTTTTTCCTCTCTGATTATGGGCTGGGTTCTCTTTTATTTTGTGGTGGCTGGAGGGACAGCTTTGTTATAGAATGTAAATCTCTTGGTTTTATTATTTCATAATGTCTTTGTGTTAGTCATCTTCTTGTCATTGTTACCAAAATACCTGACAACAACTGCTTAGAGGAGGAAAAGTTTATTTTGACTCACAGTTTCAGAGGTTCAGTTCATGGTTGGCTGACTCCATTGTTCTGGGAGAATATCATAGCAGAAAAGTGTGTTGGAGAGTTGCTCACCTCATGGTGATCAAGAGGCAAAAAGGGAGAGGGGAAGGGATCTCAGGAAAGACGATCCCTTTCAGGACACTGCCCCAGTGAACCACCTCCTCCAGTCATGCCCCACCTGTCTATAATTCAGTCAATGAGTTAATCCATTGAAATTAGGATGGACTGGCTATGTTAAAACTCTTAATCCAATTCTATCACCTCTAAATGGTACTGAATTAACTTAGGGTCTTTTGGGGGACACTTCATATTCAAACCATAATAGTCTTTTTTGTCTCTAATAATATTTGCATTTTAGCATTTGTCAAATTATTGTTGTAGTTTCAATAATTAGATTAGACAACAAATAATGACTAAATCATTAAATACAATAGCAATTAAAATAAATAATATTTAAATCCTCAAAATCCTCAAGGTAATTTTGCCAAAAACAATTGTTACATTTCTGTGAATGCTCAGTGTAGAAGTCTCTTTGTATCAGCAAAACAGATATGTTTTTCTTGAGTATAAAACGTAACATTAACTTTTAAGCCCCATTCCTCAGTAATGGATTTTGAATGGCTACATTGCAAGTAGAATAAGAAATATTTCAGTCCTCCTTTCGAATGAATAAAAATCTCATTTTAAGAGAACAGGGCCTGGAGCTGGTATGCTGACCAAATTCCAATTCCTAGCAACTGAATCCTGACAACAGAATGACTCACAAGTTAAACAGCACCAATTTCATTGTTCACCTATTCTTGATTAATAATCACAATGTCAAGGAAAAAGAAACTTGCATAATAAATCCCAAGATAATTTATTTTTAAAATTGAATCCCATAGTAAATGTTGTTCAATTTAAAAACTACAACACATGCAAAAGTTGGACAAGGAACTGGGATTTCTCTGCTTGACACTGTTACAAACCATGGAAATTTATGCATGCCATTTTACCTCTCTGACCCCTACCTGCTCTGTGTGTATTCATATGGAAAAACTCCATGACACATGTTAAGTGGAAAAGGTGAGACAGAAAGTATTTATACTCTAATCCTGTGATGATGTATACCAACTTCTAATTTCCCAAATTTCTGAAGTTGAGAAGATCTGTATAGAAGTGAGTCTTTATAATATGAAAGCATTCACTGATCTACTACATACTTATGTAATTAGCCTCTACTCAATCATTCATCTCTGTTTTAGCTTTTCCTGTCATATATCATGTCTGCATGAATCGTCTAATTGATTTCCAAATATTGCATCTGGAAATACAATATAAATATGAAACAAATCAATCAAAAAGAAAATTGCAGATCTTGCACTCTATGTAATATTTCATGAATCCTTCAGAGTAATATTGAAAAATTACTCAAATAACACCCCAAATTATTGCCAATAAACTATTTGAAAAAAGAAAAAAAGGAAAGAAAGGAAGGAAGGAAGGAAGGAAAGGCAGGGGAAGGAAGGAAGGGAGAGAGTCAATGAATCATAGTAGGATATGTGCTACAAAAAAAAAATTCCACAAAATCTTTATCATTTTGTGGTACTACTAATTATTTTTGTTTGTTTTTTAAAGTATGGGTACATTACAATCAGGCTGAAAAAGACAAATATGGTGCAAAGCAGACATACCATACAATCATAACATTTGTAAAGAAAAATGTCAGTCAAGAAAAACACACCCATTTTGCAGCTATAAAAAATTGCAGTACATTAAGTATTAAAAAATAACAGTACTTGAGTCATACTTTGTTCATTCATAAAATTGGTACATGAAACATTTGTGTCCAATTTTGTCCAACATAAGAAAATATACATACTTGCTTTATTGAGTTTCATTATTCTAATTTTGTTCTCTCTCTTTAAAATGAAATTTTGCTACTTATTTTAAGTGTATTACTTTATGTTTCTCAGTACCATTTATCTTCAAACAGACCTCTTCTAGATCACCTAAATAGAAATGCACACACACTAGGCAAACACATATACTTATGTGTATGGATATAGGTACATGTATACATACTTTTTCCAGTTTTTCAGTGGAACCCAACCACAAGATTTCTTGACTTTATGGCATCCAATCTCGTGAACCTGATTTCTTGATTAGATTCAACATGGAGATTCAAATTTGGTACTCTCAGGACAGATAAATATAAAGTCATGGTCAGTACCTCACTGTGATTCCCAGCTTTGCCTAAATATGTAGAAGTAGAGAAAGAGCAGCTAAATCTGGGGAAATTGATGGAACTGCATTTAAAGTGAATCTTAGCAAATCAGATTCAAAAATTGAATTTTAATTTCACAGTGTCAAGGAAAAAGAAATTTGATTCTAACAAATTTGCTTGTGATGTGAACAGCATGGGATTAAGGAAGTAGATCAAAAGACAATTTAGGGCAAAATGTGAATAACCCACAGTTTCTATCATTGAGGGGATTCAGAGAAATAATAAATTCATTTTTTTCTCTCTCTCTTTTCTCTCTCTCTCTCTCTCTCTCTATATGTGTATATATATATATATATATACACACACACACAATCATACATATATATGTATATGTAAATCACATATATATTACCTCAACTGTACATATTTTAGAGATATTTTGTATCTACATCTACATTGAATATATACATATATATTCTCCCAAATTGATTATTTATGGTTAAATATTCTATCCATGAAATCTGCCATGTACCAAGTTATCACTTTTCTTTTGTGGGACCAAATGATTATATCAACTTTGGGCATGTTAAAAAAAAAAAAAAAAAAAAAAAACTAAGTAAAAGGGACTCTGGCAAGATTTCTAGGCCCACCAGGAAACCTTCCTTGACCATTATTGCAGGCAATGTCCTGGTGCCAGAAGGGCCTGGACAAGGACCTTTCTTTTGGGTTGGGTTCTGGTTCAAAGGCATAAAAGACTATAGCAACTGATTGATCTCTCACATGATACTTACTGTTGGAATGATCATGACCTATAGCTTTAAAAACAGAAGCAACAAAACAAACAAAAATATAAGTGGAGAGTACTAAAGAAGTGTCTATGAGGCCATGGTGTAAAACTCAGGCATAGGGTAGAGAGTCAGCATTAGGGAGGGCAGTCAGGAGCCTGTCAGTCATGCCCTAGCATGCATTGCATAAAAGCAAGACAGCTGACAACCACAGGGCACAGTAGAACAAGTCCCAGCCCTGGAGCTGAACAGTGCTGGGCTCAAATTTCCCTTCTGGCATTTACTAGTTACATGACTTAAGTAAGCTACTTAGCCTCCTCCTCTCTAAATGGATTAAGTATCAGTCCTTTATTTATTTGAAAATTAGATGAAGGGATACATGTTAAAACACAGTATAGAAATTTATAACTTAAATGCAATGTGGGTCTTAATCTACTTTGAATTCCTCTTGCCCATACTTCCAGAGTAGAAAGTAGGGCTGATTCTAGCAGACAATAGGTGAAATACCAAATGGTTCCCAGTGGCCCTAGGTACAAACCAGGGAGGTGAGAAATGCAGAGGGCGGGAAGCCAGTCAGAACAGTTAGTCTTGTACAGACAACATAGGCAGATTGATTTTCTAAAGAGAGAGATTTTTAATTTAATTCCCTTTGCACCTGTTCCTCCGCCTGGGCTCCTGTTATATTAAATTCTAAAATAGCTATTATCACCATTTGTTTCAAAGCTGATGGAGAATAATTGAGCATGTCCCTGGAGAAATTACACAAACAAATTCCCTAATTCTGCAGAATTATTCAGGGTCCAGAAGGGGATTCCAAATGCTCCCCTACTTTCTCATCAATGTTGGACAATTAGTTTTCTGGCTCGGGTATATATGTGACATTGGTAGAGCAGGGAATGGTCAATGAGATGATGCTGGTGCAAATAACAGGGAAACTTAAAATTTTCCGGTGCAATGAATTTTTCAGTATTGGCTGAGCAATTCAGTACAATGAGCATTTTCTGTCTTTTTTTTTTTTTTTTTTTTGATAACTGAGTCAAGGGTGTGGTTAGGGGAGATAAGAGTCAGGGAAGGAGATAGGTATGGTACACATAAGAGTAAATGAGGCTCTTGTTGCTGGACATGCTCAAACATGGTTTCCCATGACTAAAGAAACCTCAAAGAGATGAAGCAGAATGCCTGTGATCTGTGCTGAAATCCACAGGTGGTCCATGAGTTTCCTCTAATTCAACTTCTAATACAGGCATCTAACATCATGCTCAATATCCAAGCCTGAAAATGTTCTGTTTGTTTTTGAAAGACTTAACATTTGTTTTGTCTTTCTTTGTAATATACCCCATAGTCCATCTCTAGTGCACCTGTGGAAATACCACAACCATTAGGTAGAAATTACATGAGCACATCTTGATGATTCTTTGAGGGGATAGCATTCTAGGATTCTAACATTCTGTTTCAGAAAATCTGAAACCTAACCATGACCACTTTGCTCAGGCGACAGAAGTACAGAAAAATGGTATCTCCATCCTAGGGTCCTCTTGGCATCCAGACACTTTGTTTCAACCCAAATCTAGGACATAATATCTCCCTGTCCCCCAAAAAATTAAAACTTGAATTTTCAAAACATTCTTTTTGTTGCTGTTGACAATAACAAAATCTGTTCTCTAAAGATTCACTAAATATTCCATGATATAAGATGTGCCTTAGACAACACAGAGTGTGTACCGTTACATGTTCACTTACATCACAAATTTGAGCTGACTATAAGCAATGACTCTCATGAGATTAAAATACAGAATTTGCAATAATTAGTATATAGACATAAATGTAGATGTCTTAGAATTCTTACTGAAGAGAGGATAGAAAAGATGTAAAATACCATTTTAGGTATGGAAACAAGAATCTGGCAAAATTAAATCTGCTTTCTCAAGTACTATTTTTAACATTTGCTACATGCATTTTGTATTTTAAAAAAGTTCTCTGACATTTCTGGATAAGAAGTATCTTACAAAATCTCCATTTCTCTCTTAGAGTCGAAAAAAGGGTCTATAAATGTTTCTAGGAAACACCTATGATTGTGTTGATATTAAATGGGATTAAGTTACCCTGCTAGCAATAGGATTTTTTTGTTGGTGTAAATTCCTTTTTATGATTTTTCCTGAGTTGGTTGTAGATGAAATTAAATGCTTACAGTTAGGGTACCAAGGTTTTTGGTCTTGTTTTCATTTAGAAACATCACAAATTATTCTTTAAAAAAATACATAAAACCACACAAAAAAAATCATAGCTCAGTAAACTATTTCAAGTCAAATAGTTTGGTAACACTGGGTTGCGAGAAATAACTTTGCCAGTACCTAGGATCCCTGTCCATTTGCTTCACCCCAAATGAATCACCACTCTTTCCCAACAATGTAGGCCAACTTTTATCATACTTGCTTCCTTCATATTCTTATTTTTATCATTCAAGCATGCATTCTTAAGACACAAGAGTTTAGCTTTTGGCATTTTGTGAATTGGGTATGTGTTGTTAGTTTTTCAAATCTACTGGCACTTCTACCTTTTCCCTTCTTTTCTTCTTTTCTAAATAAAATTTCTTTGTTGATGTACTAGGCCCTTTTGAGCAGTACACTTTCCCACAGTCTGGAATTCGTACTTGTAGATTCAGCTTCTATTGCTTTAGCAAGTCCACAGGTGGAGTTGTGTTCTTTTTTAAGAGGCATACAAAGTCTAATTTTTTAAATGATGTTAGCAATTATTGATGCTCCATTGGTATGAACATGAAGTTATTGAGGGTTGAAAATGGTGACAAATTCTGTGTTTATTTGCATATTAATTTAAATAATTCTACAAAGACTCAGTTGCCCTCCTCTACTACTTAAATACTCAAGAATATAGTTAACATAAGAAAGGTAATCATTCATCTTTTTTCCCCGTTTTCAAGACAATAACTTTTTCCTAAAAAGTTAGCCATTTTTAATGGCATTATGAAATCATAGATTTAAACTTAACTTATGGATTTAAATGCATTGCAAATATTATCTTGTGGATATAAAAATTGTCCTATCGAGGGATAACATTTTTGATTAAGTACTGACTTATATGTTAACTGATGGCTCTTTTGAATTTTTCTATGTACTATCCCAATAATTTCTCAAAAGTCCTCAAGTTATTCTGTCACAGATGAGAAAGCTCAGGTAAAAGAATATTTAAATAACTTACCAAAGTTCTTTCAGCTAGAAAAAATTAAAGCTGCAGTGAAAATCAGGGCTCCTCCTCTTTAAACACTTAGCTACATTCAGCAAAGAACTTTTGACCACAGGTAAATGAAACTATAGAAAATGAAACCATAGATTAGTAGGGACTACTGTGTGTGGCTCATAAGGAACTTGCACAAATTCTAATCTTGGGTCTGATATATTTGAAGCAGTACTTTTCTCAATGTGTGAGCACTACAGTGAATGGGAATGATAGACAATAAACTTCCACCTGAGTGTCACAGATCCAAATGCAGGAGGTGAATCTCTTTGCTTCATTATCATATTTTCTACGAAGTTTTGTCATTTATTCCCTTTTTCTAAAATGAAAAAAATATAGGCAGGTAATTAATGAAACACTCCTTCTACTACCACTTCCTATTTTCTAATAAGAGGGCAAATTTTACAAAAACACACATGTCTAACTTATTTCTTTCCTCTTCCGATGAATGTCTCCATCTCCCCAGCATCTCTACAGTGCACCTATGAGTTCCTAGCTGCTTTATAAAAGAATGTGTTTGTTGCAGAGAATGTTTTAATGCTTAATTCTGCAGTTGCCTGTTATTTAGGTATTTTGATGAGATCAGGAGAAAAAAAATATGCAGTCTGTAAGATGTTTGGAATAGAACTGCCTGGACCACTGGATGTGAACAAATCCACAGAAACTTATTTATTGTATATGTAGGAGCTGGTGCTAGGAATACCTCAGAGAATGATTCATAGAAGTCCAAATGGTAGGGGGTGGAGGGTAGTTACCTAAAATAAAGTTTCTCCTTGGATCTCTGAAGTAATAAAAGTTTCTTTCATAATCTTTCAGTCCTGATATTCAGATCTCATATCTCTATCCCCCTCACCTCATGATACTAAAGTGTATGTACACCTGCCATAGATGTTTTATCTACAAGATTTAATTAGGCCTCTAAAAACAGCAAGAAATCATAAGACAGTTATGATGTTTCAATTTAATGCAAGTCTACAGATTTAATTGCCTCAAATAGCAACACAGACTGAATTTCAAAATCCTCAGGATTTAGGTTCAGCTGTTCAATGTTATCACATTGTTACATAGGACACTGGAAGAGTGGGTTTATACCATGCAATTGCATCAAAATGATATACTTCCTAAACTGTGGAATTTAGTTTTCAAATGAAGATGAATTAAAATTGAGAAGTAGATGAGCTTCTTGATTCCATAATATGTATTAAGTGAAATTGGTTTGGGAATAAGTATTGGCCTCTTTAAAAAATAAACTAACAACTCTGTCACACCTATAATGATGTCATACTATGTAACTAGGGTAAAATCTCAAACTACAAAAGGCAAGGAATCTGTGCTCTTGGGACCAGTGGTCTCTCCTGAAGGCTTTGAAAATTTATGTACACTCCCTTGTTTCATTTAATCTATGGTGATACATGTAATAATGTGAGAATTCCTGAAACTCAAAGATAAACAGGAACACTGGACAAGAAGGGTCTCACAATTCTAGTCATCACTTAGCAATGTGGAAATCATAGCAAATATTCCACAATAGAGGATTCAATTAATATATAAATGGGATATTATGTGACCATTAAAAAGCAATGTAAAAAATTGGACACATACCAGTAATCCCAATGATTTAGAGACTGAGGCAGGAGGATGCAGTTTGAGGCCAGTCTCAGCAACTTAGCAAGACTTTGTCTCAAAATTTAAAATAGAAAGGACATGGAGGCATAGCTCAGTGGTGAACTGCTCATGGGTTTCAATCACCAATAAAAGGAAAGAAAGAAGGAAAAGAAAGAAAGAAGGGAAGGAAGGAAGGAAGGAAGGAAGGAAAGAAAGAAAGAAAGAAAGAAAGAAAGAAAGAAAGAAAGAAAGAAAGAAAGAAAGAAAGAAAGAAAGAAAAGAAAAAAGAAAAAAGAAAAAAAGAAGAAAAGAAAAGATAAGAAAAGAGGAAGGAAGGAAGGAAGGGAAGGCTAGAGAGCTATATTTACAAATGTGTTTAGACATGAAGAACACATGAATTTTTATGTGGAAAAAGTCTTTAGAAGACTGGTGTATGTTGTGGTTGGTCTTGTTCTTTACACAACCCAGTCTCCTGTTACATGCTCTTGCACTTCATGTTTGTCTCCTAGAAGAGGTCTGGCCTTTGATGCCATCCTCCACTCCCTGACTAAATTCTACTTTCCTCCACTTTCTCCACTTCCCTTCCCTTGAAAACACAAATGCTGTAATTGAATATTTGGAATCTGACAAACCACCTGTCATAAGCCAGGACGTTCTTAGAGCACATGTGGTAAGATAGCCAATCTGTTGCTACCACTATTTCTAACTAGAAGAAAGACATCTAACACTTCTTCGCTATTTGTACAGCTTAGTTGTACCCTGTGGTCCACAATCATAATCTTAACATTTGCAAATGAAGATTGATCATCTCTTTTTAGACCTAAGGCAACAAACTCCTTTTGTTCTTTGTACACAATTGTCCATCTTCTCTATGTCCATACTTAAAGGGGCAAGAATGCTATTGGAGAAAACTTCTTAAGCCAGAATATGAGTTTGATTCATCTTTGGTGCATCAATAAATCGATCAGGTCTAATACACTTACTGTAATTGTCTAATAATTTTATATTTATATTTTTATACTCTCAAAACAACTAATTTATACATCCTTTTCTCCTAAAAACCTACTGACCATTCTAGACTCTTCCATTTCATTAAGGCGATGAGGATACCAGCTAGAAACCTCCTTAACCTCAAACAGCCAGCCAAAAAGCCCACCTACTGAGAGTTTGCTCATTTTGTCCTGTTAAAATTAATTCCACATCCTACCAGCTACCAAAGGCCACGACCTACATACTTTGGACTTTTTTCACACATACTTTCTCAAGGATTTAGCCATTTGGTTCCCCCTCTTTTTGTTGAAACATAAATATGACTTCCTCAAATGATCATAGGTGGTATTTTATACATATAGCTTGGAATTTCTCATTCTTAAATAAGAACATAAACCTCATCTGCTTTTCATTCATCTCTAGCTACCACTTCATTTCCTCATTTTCTCTTTACCAATATTTCTTTGAAAAAATCATTTAACTATTTTGTCACTAATCTCCAATCCTCGTTCTCTAACCATTATAGCTGGGATTTCTTCCAAATCACTGCATGACACTACTCTTCTCAAGGTCGCAAAATTCAATTGCCCTATCTTGGTCTTCATCTTCTAACCTCTCAGCTTCATTTGACACATTTGATGACATTCTCCTCTTTTAAACCATTTCTGGCCTTTAGTTATATCTCATTTTTTCATGTTTTTCCTATTTCTGAGATTGCTATTTCAAAATCTAATTTAAAGGTTATTCTTTTCTTTTTCCCATCCTGATTTTTTATTTTAATTCTACAAGGATCTTCCACTTTCCTATCTTATGCTCTCTCCCCTATTATTTCATTCCTCCCAAAGGATTCAAGTTAGAATTTTCCACATGATGATAATACTTTTGGCAGGAGTGCTCCCAGGGCAATTTAAACCATTCTGGGTATACATGTTTGTCTCAAACAATAAAAAATGAAGTATAAATCTAGTTGCCGACTGGAAGAACCAATAAGAATTCATGAAGACTGCTGCAATACCTGGCCATAACCATGACAAAAGGGCAGATTAACCGCATTCGTGGCAACCTAGGTGGCAAATGCTCAGCTAATGACCATGACCCTTATAGGACCTTAGCCATTGTTAATATAAACATAAGTTCACTTTATATATACTACTTTAAAATTTTTTTTGGCACTTCACAATATCAATGGAAATCCATTCTTGTAAAGAAATAGAAAACTAAATTTATATCAGTAGGAATTTTCTAAAGGTCTAAAAATAACATATCATTTGTAACAAAGAAATGTCGTATGTGTTCACACACACACACACACACACACAACTTTGTTTAAATTTAAGCTTTTAATAGATCATAATTGGTCTAAGGTATAAGAAGGGATATGCTAAATCAGTTCTTACTCTTCCACCTTCCTTGCATTTCCAAAATTTGTTGATGTTAATTTGCCTACTGCCATCTTCCATCCTGTTATGTTATCTTCACATATTAATGTTTTAAAATATCCTTAATATCTCTATTCACATTTTTAAAGAATAGGTAGAAACAAAAAATGTGTGAATATACCATGATTGGTAAGATTTACATATGTACTATTAACTCATTTTATCTAGATGTAAAGAATAGGCCTTCTATTAGGTAGAAATGTATTGATTTTCAGGGGTTTGGCATTCTTATTGTCATTATATCCTACAATAAGATGTGCCATTAAGTTCAGATCATGTTGTATGGTTCCAATACAACATGCTTTTTTCTTATTGGTGTTATAATTTTCTTATTTAAGTAATTCCTATGCATGTTATAGTTTTCTCATTGTTTAAGAATAGAATGCTTCCCATACTTACTCAGAGCTGGCTATTGTTAGCATGAACATAAGCTGTTTATTTTGGATGTTCATCATATATTCAACTATCTTTCCTATTTACTAATTATAAAAGTTTTTCTACTTGACTATCTTTCTTTTAACCTAGATTTGTTATCATATATTCGGTGAAAATACAGTTTTATATTTTCCCAATTTTTAATTTGGATTTGTTAACATTTTTTACATTATTTCAAATAATTACAATATCAGTAAACATTTCCTTCTTATCCATATTATACTGACAGTAGTTATAGTGTTTTCCTTTTAAAAGATTGTTGGTTATTTTTCTGTGAGGTGCCTTACATTTTTAAAACATATTTCTTCTATTTCTATAGTAGTTTCATCTTACAATAAGAAATGATGCTTAAAATAATTTTTCTCATGTACTGAAAAAATGTATAACATTTTCATTTGCTTTTAATGACGTGAGTCCTATCCATTTCTAATACATTTACTAAATCATTATTTGATATCACTTTGTAGTATTTTATTGAGGATTATTATATTGTGTAGGCATATACTGATTTCTAAAAATGCCAATAAGTCTGGTCTTTAATTTTCTTTCTTTTGCTATCCTTGCTTGAGTTGACTGTTCATTTCATGCCTGCTTTATAAAATAAATTGATGTTGCCCATCTATTCCTAGAATCTGTGACATTTTAATTAATTTTGCAATTACCTTTATTTAAAAGAAGCCTAGATCTAGGGAAAGTTATGTTGTTCTAATGCTTTTTGGGGAAGGGAGGGCTAAAATCTTTGATCATTTGGCTAACATCTTCTGCAGTAAATGGCCCATTCAAATTTTCTCCTTTTCCTTTTTTATTTTAATTTTGTAGTGTGACATCATTTCATTCTGAACTTTCAAATTTATGGATATAATTCTATTTTCTTTTAATTTCATCTTTTAACAGGTAGCTGAAATAGGACAGCTATTACTTGAAATCCACAGATAGTTGTGGTTTGATTTGTGATTAGAAGTTGTACTAAGTAAGGCTAAGAATGAAGCAAATAGGTAGAAAACTCTAGAAGCTAACAAGAGAACAATTAAAATTCATCCCCTCACAACACAACAAACCTTGGTAGAAGGTTAAGATACATCCTCACATTTGAACTTAAAAATATATACCAGATCCCAACCACATTTTTCCAGTTATTCTTTGTGTGCATGTATGTATGTGTGTGTTTGTGCATTTATGGTATGGAGGATTAAACCAATAAAACCCAAGGGTACTTTACCAGTGAGGTACAATTTTTTTTTCATTTTTTATTTTGAGACTGAGTCTCACTAAGTTTCTGAGGAGATCACTAAATTGATGAGGCTAACCTCAAACTTGCTATCCTCCTACTTCAGCCTCCCTTGTTGCTGGGATTACAGGGGTATACACTATCATGCCTGGCTGTTTTTTTTCCGTTTTGCTTAAGCAAGGTGAGCCAATACCAAGCCCTCATATTCTCCGTCTCCTGCATATTTGAATGTATAAAATAGTCTTAACTATATATTTAGATCAATTAAGAGGAAGTTTATGTACATTAGGAAAAAGAGCCTCATACATTAAAAGCAAATTCAAATTAGTTAATAATCTAATATATACTAATACTCATTACCTAGGTGATTTTATTATGCTTAATCACCTATGTGATTATAGCTATTTCTACCTCTGATAGGTTGTTATCTATTCTCTTGTTCTAATTTTTCAGATTGTACTAAAATCCTGTTTTCTAACTTGTCTCATTGTTTTGACAAATTCAATATTTTAAAAATATTTAATAACTGAAGTACTATCAATTGAAAAATCTAAATTATGCTGATATATTCAAATAGAGATTATACAACATGGCAATGTTATTTCACAGTTTCACAAATATCCAGTGGTATTAAATAAGTTAAAATCCATCTCTGCTGTTTTGAGCTCTTAAATAATACATAAGGGGTTATTTTTTGAGAAAAAGATGTTATTTTAATTTCTTTCCTCAGGTATGTTGTTAACAGATAAAAAGTTCAGATAATGAATAAAAGTTCAATGATGCTTTCCTTTGTGCACACACTCTTTGGATAAACAAATGATTGATGGCATCTCTCCTTTCAATCAGAAATTCATTTTTAGGAAAGAAAAAGTGTTTGTGAATGCTTGAGCAGAGGCCGTTGGTGATATTATTTTGCATAATTATATTGTCTGTTGATTCATTTTCCATATTTCTTTGGATGGAGCATCTCCTGAATTGATTAAAACTTCCATTTTATAGTCTATTTGAATTCAAGTTTTGCTTCAGAAATTCTGCTTTGATTGGACATCCTCATGCATCAATCCCAAGGGCATTTAAAAAAATAGAAAAAGAAAGTATAGACTGTAAATAACATGGGGTTTTCCACATTAGCTTGATCCCTCTATCATCTGTTAGCTGGTTTCCACTTCATCCACTTTGATATGCAATTGGGAGAAAGTTAAGGTCCTGTAATGCATAACCTCTTGGCTCAGATTTTCTCATCATAACACTGCTCTGACTTTTACCCAAGTAAAAAGTCAGCTAAGGTTTTCTCATATCTGATGTCCTGCCTGTGTTTCTGTCTTGAGTGTATAGAAATGGAAATTCTTTGTAACTCCCCTAGCTTGTTGCTCTTAAGATTCTGGATGGATCTAGACAGAGAGTGCCTATTTTCCACAAAAGGACCCTGTGGCGCTAAGTGTGTCAGAGCATATCCAGGCACCTTATAGCTATTACTGCTAAAAGAAAAAAAGAGTATGGGGATGGATTCTTTGTTGTGGGATGACATTCACTGAGTGTTCAATATCTTCATAACTCAGCAGGAAGACTCTGTAATAGAGAAAGAATGCAAGACAAAAAGTCGCTTTCCCAATTTGTTCATTCTTTTTTTTTTATTTCTGACTCAATATCAAGTGCCTCCTTGGTGCCAGTTTCTACATGAGACCCTGAAATGCAGAGATTGGAAACTTCCATTCTGCATGCATAGATGAATATGGGCTCAGAGGGTGCTTCAGTGAACACTGATGAAACAAGTTCCACAAAGAGTTTGCCACATGGACTAGAAATGTGAGGGCATTCCTGGAAAAGAAAGCCTCAGCAAAAGTGGAAGCAAAATGGAATAATCTGAGCATCTGGGAAAGCACAGTGTTCAAAGAGGGGAGAATAAAGGCCATGACCCCCTACAGATAACAAAATCTGAAGAGGCTGAAATTCTTATATTAATTGTAGTGTCTTCATATAATCTATGTACATCCTCCTGTATATTTTATTCATATCTGGATTTGATTTAAATCATATCTGGATTACTAATACCTAGTAATACCTAGTACAGTATGAATTCTCCATAGATAGTTAAATACTGTATCATTTAGAGAACAATGACAAGGGAAAATGTCTGCACATGTTTAATACAGAAGTGTTTCCCCAAATATTTACCATCCATGGCTAGTTGAATCTATGGATGCAGAACCTGTGGATATAGAGGTCTGCCAGTATAAATGGTATGAAGACTGGAATGCGAAGAGTTGGAGCAATGTGAGATGGGCAGGATATGTAGCCAGACCTTACTCTTTGATCTTAGTGAGGTTGCTCTGAGTAGCTGGAGGGCCAATGGGTTTCTCACTTGACCCCACTCTGCCAGTAAATGACTTCCTTGAGGTCAGCTAGAGAAGATTCCATTTCTAAACCTTGTTTATAGTCAATGGGGGCCATGCTGTAAGCAATTCTTTAGTTTCTTTATTCTGGGGCTCTAGGTTGTAGTTCCTATGCTTTGTGGGTAAGATCCTTGACCTCCATCACTCAACTCAAACAAAAATCAAACACAAATGCAAAATACACCTAATGTTTACAGAGTCAACATTGTTCCTGCACCCAACCCCCGACTATCCAGGTTGTGTTATCTGAGAGCACACACTGTGGACCCTATGCCACATGTGGTCACCATATCGCTTCCATATGCAGAAAGAAAGATTTTGGCAAATAGTTGATCTTTCAGTTGACTATTTTATGTAACAGACAAGATACCCATCAGTCTCCATTTTTCCATCTGAATCTGATTTTTGCTTTTTGATGGACAGTGACACTCATAGACTTAATAGATTGGAGACCTTGGAGTACATGTCTGTCCTTTGTCTCAGGACTGGGGAAGCCCTCAATCTGACTCCCTTCAGATGATTTAGTTTGGACCTTGTCAAACAGTGACTATGTCATTACCTCCTACCCTGAGGTTAGGATTCCAGCCTGAGAAATTATGAAAGTCTGCTGTGATATTAGGAACATTCCAGAACCAGGGAAAAGAAGGCTACGCCAAATAAATCAACACAAAAACTTAGACTTCTACTGAGAGGTGGTGTGATGCTTTTGGCAGCAAAAGCTGAGTTAAAATTCTTACTCTGCTGCTTATTATCTCAGCATTGAGATATTTACAAAAATATGACTTGGTTTCCTTTTGCACATGATGATTTTCTACACTATTAGGTTTGATTTGAAGAATAAATAATATAAGTAAAATGATTTTATTGTCCCCAGCACTTAATAAGTATGCAATAACTGTTAACTGATATTCATTTCTTAATGACTTGGTTTGTAATATCAGAAGAAGGTGACAACCATATTTCCTTTTAAACTTTTATGCTTTTTTTGGTTTTTATTTGTTAAGAATTCAACAAACAATTTTGTTTTTTAATTGTTTTTTATTTTGTTTTAGGTTATCATGTATGTTATATATTCAATATGGTATTTTTCCAGAAAGCAAAGAAAAAGTTCACTCATAATGGATCATGGAATAGCTTACACCTGACATCTTTGGTATTGGAATTGTTGAGAAATAAAAGATTATCTCTCATATGTCAAAAGTAACTTGAAAAAATAGAATATGACACTAAAAGTTTAAGAAAATTTTGAAATGAAATATGGTTTGTAATTGTTTTAGTCAGCTTTTTTGCTACTGTGACTAAATGACCCAATCAGCACAACTGTAGAGGAGGAAGAGTTTATGTGAGGGCTCACAGTTTCAGAGGTCTGAGTCCATAGAGGACCAACTCCAGTCCTTGGGACTCCAGGTGAGGCAGGACATCATGGCAGATGGAAGCAGTTCACATCATCAGGAAGCAAAGAGAGAACCTCCACTTTCCAGATATAAAATGTATACACAAGAGTCATGCCCAAATTCCAATCTCCTCCAGCCCCACCCTACCACTTCAATTAATCCTGTCAGGGATTAATTCACTGATTGGGTCAAGACTCTTACAACCTAATCATTTCTCCTCTGAACCTTCCTGCATTGTCTCACATGTGAGCTTTTGGGGGACACCTCACATCCAAACCATAACAATAATGTTTTAAACTATCTCTTGAGACAGAAAATGAAAAATACATGAAAGACATATTTCTACCCCAAATTACTCAGATGAATCTAGATTTTAGAAGCAAAAACAATGCAGGAAATAATCACAGGAGTGTTACATTTTTTGTCTTCATTATGATGTGGTATGTTGATTGCACCAGAGAACGTTGGCTGATACATTAACTTGCATGGTGGTAGATATTAAATCAATAAAATGAAGAATTTTCTACAGAAAAACCATCTGAAGCATAATAGGCTTTGTTAGTGGGAGGTTGTTTAGGTCGATATAAGATAATCACTCATGATAGAGCTCTGCTCTGCTGTGATAGCAAACAAATTCCAATGTTTTCATGGCCTCACAGCCAGAGGGTTTATTTCTTGTTCACAGAGAGTTGCTTTAAGCCTGACAACTCTTCACACCAAACATCCTCTAAGCAGTTCCTGAAGGATACATGCTGCTTTCATCTCCCTTCCATCTCAACCCACGCCCTCCATGATCTTTGAAGAGCAGAGGGAGACAGAGGAGACTCATAAGTTCTTAATACTTCACCCTGGAACTGAGGCATTACTTCCTGACACATTTCTGATTCTCATTATTTACATCTTAAATAGAAGGCATGTCTTAGAAATGCTATCTTCCCATGATACAGGAAATGCATCCCAATCTCAGGACCACTAAGGGTATATATCATAGATAGACTCTAGGAAAAGCCTAATTCTGATGTCTGAAATTCCAATGATTAATAATTGTAGTTTATGAATTTACCCAATGCCTGCAAAAGAAGGTTTTAATTGGAGAACTATGTACAAGTTTCAGTTAAACTTCAGTGTCTCCTGGGCATAAGTAATGTGTTATATCTTTTAGACATCCATTCCCAGATATGTATGAACAATAAAAGGCTTTCCTGATAAATCTCTGTGTGGACAGGTGGTACATTTGGCATTTGTTGTGCTTGCTGAAAGCGTGCTCTAATAGTTCAGCTAGGGCGATAGTATGTTGAAACAAATATATGTAAATCAATCTTCTATGCTTGATATTTTTACTTCTGTAAGTGATGCTATACTCTTTTCTGCCCTCTCTGGGAACTTGATTCTCCTTACCCCTTCACAGAACCATTTTAAATACTATTGGTACTATTTCTAAATGTTTCTTCAGAGGTGACTTCTTATTAGTTTCAAATGTTTTTTTTTTCCTATAATGAAAGTACTCAATTTTACCTTCAAACTAATTAATAAACTCATATATTACTGCTTCCTGTGGCAACCCATCCTGTGCTCCTACCAAGACCATTACCTGAAGCTAAAGACAGTAGACCATGGTAGTTACTTATACATTATTCTGGAGTAAGACAACTTATAACATTGAAATTTTCTTGACCTTCCTCTCTAATCTTATTTTTGTTGGAGACATAAGAATTAATAGGCTTAAAGTGATAATGTAAAATATTCCACATTGGTACATGGCACATATGGATTAGAACAGACACAGGCTACAACTGGACCCTTGCATCTTTAATTGCCATGTCATGGGATATTCTGGAGGCATCATGCAAAGAAAGGGTCTATATAAGACAAGGGCGTGAAGAGGAGTATATTTGATTAACATTTGGCAATAAACATTTACTGTCAATGCAAAAGCATGTTGACACTTTAATATTAATATGACCTATCAGTTGAACATCAGGTTTAGATATATCCATCATGCATGAACTCTAAAATGCTTATCTTCCTAGGAAGCTCTTATTACTTCTGTGCATAATTCTATTAGCCAGAGAAGGTTGCATGACTATATCTATATTTAAGAGAACACAGAAGTACATTCTTTCTCTGTGCTCAGAATAGATGAGTTAGGCATTTTAAAGAGACATGATAATGTCTACATGTACAGTATCTTATGCATTATCAAGTGTTCCAGTCACGACTCAATCATAATCTGATAATTCTATCTTCCCTATTCAAATTGTTTTATTGGACCTGTTTTACTCCCTTTTAACACCCAAACTGCCCATGATGTAAATCCTAACCACATATCTATTTATATACTCAAATACTTTTCTTGACATTTCCTGTGGTCTATCAAAGCTGAATTATTTGGTTTTCCCATCGATACATTGCTTGTCTCTGTATCTGTCTCTACTTCAACTTAAATACCTTTATTTCATCTTCAAATGTCCCTAAATCTTCTTACATGACTGTCTATCACATTCAAATGCCTTAAATTTCATTCCCAGGGTGAACATCCATACCAATATTCCTTTAACTCTCATGAAACTATTAGGTCCAGTGTTCTAGTACAGTTATTTTAGTACATGACTTTGTATGATTCATGCCTGTAAACTCTGATTCTGATTCATTCCTGTAGCCCCTTATGAGATTCTTACTTGGAGCCATTCAATAATATACAAGTAATAATAACAGTGTGGAATAAACAGCCTGCTACAGCAAAATAAGCATTGGATTATGGAAAAGAAATTCTGATTTAGTTGTAGCCCAGAGACTGACTAGCAATATTACCATATGCAAGTTGCTTAACAAATGATGTCAGTTTTTTCCTCTGCCTTTTCCTTTGTCTTACAATACTGTCATGAGCAGCAAATCAGATGTGATCACTGTGTGTAAAACCACTTTGTATGAATTATACTAATACTGAAGCAAAACTGATTTGTATTCAATTGATTGATTCTTAAGCAGTATTTAATTCTGTTTACCATTATTATTTTTTCTTTCAAAACATTGTTTTATTTTTTTTAGATATGCTTTTTTATTGTAAACAAATGGGATACATGTTGTTTCTCTGTACATGGAGTAAAGGTATACCATTTGTGTAGTCATAAATTTACATAGGGTAATGTTGTTTGATTCATTCTGTTATTTTTTTCCCTCCCCCCCACCACTCCCACCCCTCTTTTCCCTCTATACAGTTCTTCCTTCCTCCATTCTTGCCCCCCTCCCTAACCCTAACCCTAACCCTAAACCTAACCCTAACCCTAACACTAACCCCTCCCACCTCCCATTATGTGTCATCATCCGCGTATCAGCGAGATCATTTGTCCTTTGGTTTTTAGAGATTGGCTTATCTCACTTAGCATGATATTCTACAATTTCATCCATTTGCCTGCAAATGCCATAATCTTATCATTCTTTATGGCTGAGTAATATTCGATTGTATACATATGCCTCAGTCTCTTTATCCATTCATCAATTGAAGGGCATCTAGGTTGGTTCCACAATCTGGCTATTGTGAATTGAGCAGCTATGTATATTGATGTGGCTGTATCTCTGTAGTATGCTGATTTTAAGTCCTTTGGGTATAAGACAAGGAGTGGGATAGCTGGGTCAAATGGTGGTTCCATTCCAAGCTTTCTGAGGAATATCCATACTGCTTTCCAGAATGACTGCACTAATTTGCAACCCAACCAGCAATGTATGAGTGTACCTTTTTCCCCACATCCTCTCCAGCACCTATTGTTGCTTGTGTTCTTGATAATCACCATTCTAATTGGAGTGAGATGGAATCTTAGGGTAGTTTTGATTTGCATTTCCCTTATTACTAGAGATGTTGAACATTTTTTCATATATCTGTTGATTGCTTGTAGATCTTCTTCTATGAAATGTCAGTTCATTTCCTTAGCCCATTTGTTGATTAGATTATTACTATTCTTGGTGTAGAGTTTTTTGAGTTCTTTATATATTCTGGAAATGTAGTGCTCTATCTGAAGTATGAGTGGCAAAGATTTTCTCCCACTCTGTAGGCTCTCTCTTCGCATTGCTGATAGTTTCCTCTTGCTGAGAGAAGCTTTTTAGTTTGAATCTGTCCCAGTTGTTGATTCGTGTTTTTATTTCTTGTGCTATGGGAGTCCTGTTAAGGAAGTCTGATCCTAAGCCGACATGTTGAAGACTTGGACCTACTTTTTCTTCTATAATCTGCAGGGTCTCTGGTCTGATTCCGAGGTCCTTGATCCATTTTTTGAGTGAGTTTTGTGCAGGGTGAGAGTGATAGGGGTTTAATTTGATTCTGTTGCATATGGATTTCCAGTTTTCCAGCACATTTGTTGAAGAGGCTATCTTTTCTCCATGCAATTTTTGGCCCTTTTTCTAGTATGAGAAAATTGCCATTTATGTGGGTTTGTGTCCGTGTCCTCTATTCTGTACCATAGATCTACCTGTCTATTTTGGTACCAATACCATGCCGTTTTTGTTACTATTGCTTTGTATTAGTGTTGAAGATCTGCTATTGTGATACCCCCTGCTTCGCTCTTTCTGTTAAGGATTGCTTTAGCTATTCTTATTCTTCCAGATGAATTTCATAATTGCTTGCTCTATTTCTGTAAGGTATGTCCTTGGGATTTTAATTGGAATTGCATTGAATCTGGATAGCACTTTTGGTAGTATGGCCATTTTGACAATATTAATTCTGCCTATCCAAGAACATGGGAGATCTTTCCATCTTCTAAGGTTTTATTTAATTTCTTTCTTTAGTGTTCTGTAGTTCTCATTGTAGAGGTCTTTCACCTCTTTTGTGAGATTGATTCCCAAGTATTTTATTTTTTTCGAGGCTATTGTGAATGGGGTAGTTTTCCTAAATTCTCTTTCTGATGATTCATCACTTATGTATAAAAATGCTTTGGATTTATGAGCATTGATCTTGTAACCTGCTACTTTACTGAATTCACTTATGAGTTCTAAAAGTTTTCTGGTGGAATTTCTGGGTTCCTCTACATGTACAATCATGTCATCATTGAACAGAGATAGTTTGAGTTCTTCTTTTCCTATTCATATCCCTTTAATTTCTTTGGTCTGTCTAATTGCACTGGCTAGAGTTTCAAGGATGATGTTGAATAGAAGTGGTGAAAGAGGGCATCTGTGTCTTGTTCCAGTTTTTAGGGGGAATGCTTTCAGTTTTTCACCATTTAGAATGATATTGGCCATGGGCTTAGCATAGATGACCTTTACAATGTTAAGGAAAGTTCCCACTACCCCTATTTTTTCTAGTGTTTTGAGCATGAAGGGATGCTGTATTTTATCGAATGCTGTTTTTGCATTTATCAAAATTATCATGTGATTCTTAATTTTAAGTCTGTTGATATGGTGAATGACATTTATTGATTTCCAGATGTTGAACCATCCTTGCATCTCTGGGATAAAACCCACTTGATCGTGGTGCACTATCTTTTTAATATATTTTTGTATGCGATTTGCTAAAATTTTGTTGAGAATTTTTGTGTCGATGTTCATTAAGGATATTGGTCTGAAATTTTCTTTCCTCGATGTGTCTCTGTCTGGTTTAGGTATCAGGGTGGTATTGGCTTCATAGAATAAGTTTGGGAGGGTTCCCTCCTCTTCTATTTCATGGAACACTTTGAGGAGTATTGGAATGAGCTCTTCTTTAAAGGTTTTGTAGACCTCGGCGGAGAACCCATCTGGTCCTGGACTTTTCTTTGTGGTAGGCTTTTGATGACCTCTTCTATTCATTGCTTGAAATTGATTTATTTAAGTTGTGTATCTCCTCCTGGTTCAGTTTAGGTAATTCATATGTCTCTAGACATTGTTGATGTCTTCAAGGTTTTCTGTTTTGGTTGGAGTATCGATTTTTCCAAATAGCTTCTAATTATGTTTTGTTTTTCACTCGAGTCTGTAGGATATTCCTTATTCATTCTGAATTTTGGTAATTTGAGTTTTCTCCCTCTTTCTCTTTGTTAGTGTGGGCTAAGGGTTTATCAATTTTGTTTATTTTTTTTCAAAGAATCAACTCTTTATTTTGTTAATTTTTTCTATTGTTTCTTTTGTTTCAGTTCATTGATTTCAGCTCTGATTTTACACTATTTCCTATCTTCTACTACTTTTGGTGTTGGTCTGCTCTTCTTTTTTCTAGGGCTTTGAGTCTATGTTTTAAGTCATTATTTGTTGATTTTTACTTCTTTTGTTCAATGCACTCTATGAAATAAAATCTTCCTCTAAGTACTGCTTTCATCGTGTCCCAGAGATTTTCATATGATGTGTCTTTGTTCTCATTTACTTCTAAGAACTTTTTTATCTCCCTCCTGGTGTCTTCTGTTATCCATTCATTATATAATAGCCTCTTATTTAATCTCCAGGTATGGAGAAGTTTCTGTTTTTTACTCTATCATTTTATTTCTAATTTCAATCATTATGATCTGATAGAATACAAGGTAGTGTCTCTGTCTTCTTGTATTTGCTAACAGTAGATTGTGGCATAAATAGGTCCTATTAGAGAAGGATACATGTGCTGCTGAGAAGAAGTGTATTCATCTTTGTTGGATGTATATTCTATCTATGTCCGTTAAGTCTAATTGTTGATTGTGTATTGAGATCTATGGTTTCTTTATTCAATTTTTGTCTGGAAGATCTATCCTGTGGTGAGAGAGGTGTGTTAAAATTGCCTATTATTATTGTGTTGTGGTGTATTTGATTTCTGGAGTTGAGGAAGGATTTGTTTGACGTACATGGATGAACCAATATTCGAGGCATAGACATTTATGATTATTATGTCTTGCTGATTTAGCTTCCCTTAAGCAGTATGTAATGTCCTTCTTTATCCCTTCTGACTATTTTGGCTTGAAGTCCACATTATCTGAATGAGGTTTTTTGCTGTGTCCTTTGTGCATGGTATGTTTTTTCCCATCCTTTCACCTTAGTCTGTGGTATCTCTTTCTATGAGATGAGTCTCTTTGCAGGCAGCATATTGTTGGATTTTTCTTTCTAATGCAATCTGCCAGTCTATGTATTTTGATTGATAAGTTCAGGCATTAACATTCAGGGTTATTATTGTGATATGATTTGTATTCCCAGTCATTTGACTCATTTTTGGTTTTTGACATGATTTTTGTTTCTCCTTTATTTTGGCTATTCCTTTAGGCTAGTTCCTCCTGTTGCTGATTTGCATCATTGTTTTTCATCTCTTCCTCAAGGAATATTTTGCTGAGAATGTTCTGTAATGCTGGCTTTCTTTTTGTAAATTCTTTTAGCTTTTGTTTATCATGGAAGGATTTATTTCATCGTCAAATCTGAAAGTAAGTTTTGCTGGGTATAAAGATTCTTGGTTGGCATCTGTTTTCTTTCAGGCTCGGTAAATGTTATTCTATGCCCTTCTAGCTTTTAGGGTCTGGATTGAAAAATCTGCTGATATTCTTATTGGTTCCCCCTGAATGTAATTTGATTCTTTTCTCTTACAGCCTTTTAAAATTCTGTCTTTATTTTGTATGTTAGTATTTTCATAATAATGTGCCTTGGTGTGGGTCTGTTGTAATTTTGTATATTTGGAGTCCTATAAGCTCTTGTACTTGGTTTTCCCTTTCATTTCTTCAGATTTGGGTAATTTTCTGATATTATTTCATTGAATAGATTGTTCATTCCTTTGCTTTTTTCTCTGTGCCTTCCCCAATCCCAATAATTCTTAAATTTGGCCTTTCATGATATCCCATAATTCTTGTAGATTCTCTTTATGATTTCTTACCATCTTCTCTGTTTGTTCAATTTTGTTTTCAAGATTAACTATTTTGTTCTTCAGTGTCTGAGGTTCTGTCTTCCAGGTGGTCTATCCTATCGGTTTGCTTTCTATGGAGTTTTGACTTGGTTTATTATTTCCTTCATTTCAAGGATTTCTGTGTTTTTTTTTTTTTTTTTCAGTATCTCTAAATCTTTATGAAATGATCTTTTGCTTCCATATTTGCTCTTTTAACTATGATTTGTGCGATCATTTAATGCCTGCATTTGCTCTTCATCTCTTCCTTCAATGCCTGCATTTGCTCTTTCATCTCCTCGTTGCTTCCCTGATTGGTTTAATGATGTGTATTCTGAACTCTCTTTCTGACATTTCATTTGCTGTGCTGTCATTGGGTTTTATTGATATATATATCTAGGTTTGTTGGGACATTTTCTTCCCTTGTTTTCTCATATGGTCAGATATCAGTGGGACTCTGAGAATTGCAGATTTCCTCTATTGGCTTAGAGTGTCCCTGTAGATTTTCAGTATATCACCTCCTAGCCTTCAGTAGCCTGAATTCTGGAGGAACTTGATAATGCAGTGCTTCCGAAGAAAGCTACCCCTAGCCTGCTACTGAGTCCAGGGTGGGGGCTGATTCTGCGTGGAAATTCTCTTACTGGGCGGTCTGCTCCTAGAAGCTGACTGTAGACAGGGCCTGCCCCCGCCTGAGGGAGCCAGGCTGCTCAGGGAAAGCCTCTCCCTGTTCTGCCTTAGTCCCAGAAACCGCCTGCAGGCCAGGGGCCCACTGCTGGGTTCAGGGTTTGGGGTTGGCTCTGTGTGGAAAAGCTCTCACTGGGCGGGCCCGCTCCTGCCGGAGAGAGCAGGGCTGCTTGGAGAAGACTCTTGCTGCCCTGCCCTGCTCCGAGAAGCTGCCCCCTGTCTGGCCCTACCGCCCAGGCCGGAGTTTCACCTGGTGGGAGAGACTCACCCCATGGCTCTATGTTGGTCCGAGTCTCTCAATACCTCTCCTTCTTGAATCCTGAGTACTGGAGCGACTGGAGATGCAGTCACCCTCTATTCTGCCATCTTGGATCTTCCCAACATCGTTTTCTTTTAGCCCTTTGGGTTTCATGACATTTTTGTTCCTGGTTTTCTGCCTAACTCTCTTTTAGTGAGTTATTATATTTCAGAATTTCTCAAGGCCTGACTTTAGCCACCTTCCCCTTTCTCTTTTTCTCTGGACTTTCTTGCTAGATGAGTTCACTTCTATTTATGAATTTTCACCTGTGTACAGACATATCACAAATACCATGTTGCCCAGATTTCTCCCATGAACAATTAGTCTTTAATCCAAGTTCTTAACTGATTCCTTCACCTGGATATCAAGCACACATTGCCCACACTAGAGTCATACTTGATTCACGCTTGCCCTTGTAAGCCTTGACATTCTGTAGTGTTATTTTTTCAGCAAATGGTGCCACCACCTATTAGGTTCCGGGTCAAAATCTGGGTCTCCTCTTCTTCCTCTGCACAACATCAACAAGTACTGACATGCTACAAACTTCCCATGTTTCCCGGTTCCATTAAGCAAAACTCCACTCTAAGCAAAATTCCCACCATGTTTGATAGGTTCCATCAAATACTATCCCAACTGTTTTACTTGTTCTTCAGCATCTATTCCCTAAACTGCATCTATTCAAAATGTAAATGTCAGGTCATGACATAAATGGTGACATCTGCTTTCAGATAAGGTTAAGCTCTGCCACTGTATTTCCTTTAAGATCTTGCATGGTATGCCTGTGTCTCTCTCCTAGTCCTATCTCCCATCACTCACCACTTGCTTCCTACAACTACAGTTTTTAGCCCTTTTCGTGGTTGACCATTTTACTTTTACTGGTTTGATTAGTCAAATAATATATATTTTTACTCATAGCAGACTTTAAATTCTTAAAATTGTAGGAAGAGATGATCTCTTTTCAAATGAAATTTCACGTCAAATAACTAGTACTGTGCTTTACAGAGTAATCAATATGTAGTTGTTAAATGAATAAAAGATTAAGTAAGTAGACCTATTCGTCAACCACATATTGGACATTAACTCTAGGGGGTGCTAAGAAAGGCATAAAGAAACACAAATGTGAATAGGACCCAGTTTTTCCTAAGGAAATTAGACTCTATTGATAAATATGACTATAACCAGTTGCTTTGAGGAGGCAGTGAACCCCTCCAGGAGCATGGGTTGATGCAGAGGGAGAAACAGCTCAGATGTGATCACTGTATGTGGAAGCAATTTGTATGGATTGTCCTCCTGGTCTGCGACTTGCTGAAGGAGGCACAATATAAATTGTTTTTTTTAACCTTCTAGTGCATTTTGTTCAAAGATTGTAATGGTCTTTCATTGTCATCTTTCTTTCCCTGTGACAGCTCTCAATGACCGTGCTTTCTTCACAGATGTTTCAGATCATAGGATTATAAAAATACTCAAAACACTTTCAATGATTCTAAATTCCTCTTTTCTGTTCATAGAGCAATTAATACAAAAATTTTGTTAGTTATGGCTTCATATGCGCCCAACCCCAAATTCTCCATTTTCAGTATTTTTTACAATTATTTAAGTCTTATAATGATACTACAAGCTAAGAATATTGAGACTGAACTTGGTTAAGTGACTTCCTCAATGTTGTGAAATAATAAGATAGGTAGCAGTCACTCAGGGTGCTCTCTGCAGCCCTCCTCTGTGGTATTTAGTCTGGCCACATGAACTTCCATAGATTTCTACTAATGGTTCATGTGGTCACTTTGGAAGTGGTTAGAATTCCCACATTCCTACCTTCTAACTCACCACTGGCTATTCTACTCTTTATATAAAGATCCAGTTGACCCATTAGCTCCCAGGTAGATGTTTTTGAACTGTGGTTCCAAGAACTCTATGGGTTATAACTCATTCATGGGCCATAGTTGAAATCAATATAAAGGGAAAATCCTCCATCTCTATTCCTACCAGAGCGATAATCCATTGATTCATTTTATAGATTGCTTTAAATTTAGATTTATTTCCTTTTTAGGTGTTGGACTTTTTTTTCCTGTGGTCTTTGACCCATTTTTATTATGTTTGTCTCTCTATATATGTATTTATGCATATCTATTACTCGTCCTTTATGATTAACAGGTTTTGTTTATTTACTTATTTGTTGATCTGTCTGAGCTACTATATTGCCCAAAATGATCTTGAACTGGTGAGTTCAAGTGATCCCCTGACCCAAGCTTCCCAAATAGCTAGGACTATAGGTGTGTGTCGTCCCTGCCCCAGTTGGCTACCAGATTTTGTTTTGGGTTTTGGTTTTTGGTGTGATTCTTTTCAGTTTATTGCATGAGAAAGATACACTAGTCCAAATTAAAACCTACTCCAAATGAGTACATTATACAAGCTGTGAGGTTTTTAAACTTCTGACAAAGAACAGAAGGGAGATTCTACTCTTCTCAAGGAAGAAATCCTCAATTAAGCTTCAATAAGCCACAAGCACTTAGAACTCATGAACCTTCAGCTGCTGGTCCTTAGCTAGTCCAATCTACATGAGGAACTGGCATATGTTCTTTTGCTGGTCACTCTGAATTACTTCTCCCTATTTTGGATGCTTAGTTATAGTACCCTTACCGGCAGATTTCTTCTTCAGTGCCTTTACTAGTTTCTTCTTATCATAATCAGCAGCAATCCCTTGAAGAGTAATAAGGGTCTTGCTGCTGTTTCCCTGTTAAATTCTTTTATGGCTATAAATAATCCTCAGTGCCAGCAGGAGGCAGGTCATCATGCTCACTTGCATCAGCAAGGGGTGGAAAGAGTGGAGGTTCTGGGTAGTGAGCACACAATACATTTCCTTTTCCTCCGTGGCAATGAACATGCAAAAGGCTGCAGGAGAAGGTGGGAGGGGAGATTGCAGGGAAAGACAGCTGCTGCAGCTGTGATGGAGGCCTACCAGGTTTTAAATTCTATCAAGGAAAGCATGCCTGAATTCCATGGTTTAATTGTCAATCATTTGATGTAAAGGTATAATTCCCCTTAGCATAATTTAAGAATTTATACTCATCAGTAGAAAATATACAAATAGGCCAGTGGAAACTAGGTAAAAGATTGAATGGAAAAAGCAATGCATATTATAAATAGTCATAGAGATTAAATCTTTAGATCACTCACAATTAGATAAACTCCAATCAAAACAACATTCCATTTGTCATCTGTTCAGGTTGACAACAAATTTTGGCTAGGTTGTGGAGAAGTAATGATTATACCTCATTATTTGGAATGAAAATCAGTACAAAAATTTGAGGAATACATTAACAATGCCTGTCAAAAATGAAATAGTGCACCTGCCTTTTTCTTATCAGCCATTCTACTGTTGTGAATTTACCCAACAGATGAATTTTCAGAAGCATATCCAAATACATTTCTACAGATTTCCATTGTGCCACTCCAAAATATCAAATAAAAAAAATGTTGCAGCATGCTAAAGACACATTAGTAGAGGCATGATTAGAAATGTGATATAGATTCAGTCAGTCAGTAGTATGCAGAGGTTCAAGCAGTTGTATCCATTGGGGTAGAGGAGTCTGCAATCACTAAGCAACAAATATACAAAAAGCTCCTGGTAATAACTGGTGGTTACTTTGCATACATAAACATATACAGATTTTTTTAAAAATACATGTGAATTTTCCTTGAAGAAAAATTATGGAATGCATTGAGAATGACCACCTTCTGGAGAAAGTGGGAAGGGAAAAGAAGGGAGCAAATAACTACTACTTTTCATCTTGTAGCTATCTTTGCACTGTTTAAATTTTTTTTATTAAAAATATCTATTACTCTTCTCTTCCTTACAAAGAAACTAGGATTAGACTTTTAATTCCTATCTTTTAAGAAAAAATCCTAAAGCTAAGCACTTTAAAAATTCTTCCTCCTTTAATAGAATTGAATCTTATTCTTACATATTTAATATTGTACAATTTCTTCTTTTTTTATTTAACTGTTGCCTCCAGCATTTTTTTTTTTTACTGCTTCATGTGTTCTCACATACTGAATCTTTCCTTATTAAGTTGCTAACTCTTCTGGGAGAAAATTCTTGAGATTTTAGGAATTGTGTACCTAGAATTGAAGTCAGAAATTGACTTTGAAACAATTATATTATCCTTCAAAATTGATGGTCAGTTTTATCAGTTGCTTACTAAAGCAAACTCAGTGGTAGATCCCAAATGGAATATAAGTTACCACATGTATCCCACTCTGAGTTTGCATGTTATCTTCAGCAAAAGAATAGAACCATGATTCCTTTGACTTCAGTATTATATATTTCTTCCACCACCCTTAATCTTCCAATAAGTCTAGTACATCATGATCACTGCTTTGAGAATAAGTGACCAAGTGAAAAACAGCCAGAAATAAACAACTTAAGCCCTCCATGATATTCCATGTGCTTTGAAGTTAAAGCACTCATTTAAAAGAGAAAAAATTTTTGTATATTTCCACATTTATTGGGCTTCTTACAATTTTATTATTATTATTATTTTTAGTTCTTATTTCTTTTGCTTTTCTGTTTTTTGTAAAAATTGTAGTAAAAGTCAAATTTTTAAAAAGAAGGTAAATACATGATCAGAGGAGTTGCTTAAGAAAGCCTCAGCTGAAACCAGTACTTGGTGTGTGATGCTTGCTCCTTAACAAGTCAGGGATGTGAGGAGCTATGAATAAAGAGAGAACATTTTGCCATGAATTATTCAGCTAACCATGGGATGCTGTTATCTCCACTTCAGTGGCTTTTAATTGCACATGTAAGAATTCTGCTTATCTGGCATTCAATTTAATGCCAAGGTGCAGCTTGCCCTAGCAGGGCAGAGGCAGGAAATGAGGATCTCATCAGACAAACAGCTGCCATTCACAAATGTATTAAGGAATATGACCTAGGATTGTGTAAGGGAGGGCAGAAGATAGACACAGATGATGGCAAGGGAAAACATCAGAAAATATGTGACATGAGATTGTCTTTTGTTTTTGATCTTCGTGCACATTAATGAGTCTTGAGTGAAAAGTGGAGAATTGTGGGTGCTACCCACATCCACTGCATCTCCTTTGTTATAGACCCAAGGTTATCCCTGGGGCAAAGATGAAATTTCTCTCTCATAGGATCTGGTATTCTTTCAGTATAAATGAAGCTTTGGCTCAGTTTTGAGAGGCTGCTGGTTTTAATTTTTGAAAGTCTATTTAAGATAGGTTTGTTAATCAAGCTACATAATTTTCCTGAAACTTTTCCCTCTTCCTAGCTTCCCAGAGGAGATATCATTTGGCACCTGTTCTGCAAATTTTCCACCACACTTTCTTTATGAAATACCATTTTAAATATTTTGAGAAGATTTAATTTGGAAACCCTTCTTTATTTACACCTCTCTCCATCACAGATGACTCTCTATTATTGCATACCCCCATTTCAGATTCCGTTGCATATACAACACAAGCTTTTCATCACTTACCATTTGCTATGCACTGTGGTGAACATAGGGAATGTAGAAATTTTAAGGACCCACAACTAAAAGACTTCACTTTATGGAGGGAAGGCACAGTACAAACCTATGGTACTACCAGGTTATTTGCTACAAAGGTAGTTTGTGCTGGACACAAGGGAAGCATTGATGAAAGTGGTTTACCCAAGTCTTCCTGAGAAAAGAAGCTGCAGCAAGTGAAAAAGTCTTCAGAGATGGCTTTCTTAAAAGACAAAACTTGAACAGAAATTTAAAGGATGCTGAAACATTTCTACATTGGACCAAAGACAAAGGGCAGGTGTTCCAATCACTACAGTCACTACAGAAAACTGTATGGAGTCAAAAAGTTAGAAAAAATACCATGTGATCCAGCAATACCTCTATGAGGTATAGATCCAGGGGAAAGGAAATCAGTATGACAAGACAAATCTGCAACCCCATGTTTATTTCAACATTATATACTATAGCCATAAGAGGGAATCAATTTAAGTGTCCATTAATGGATGAATAAAGAAAATGTCATACATCCACACAATGGAATTCTATTCAGTCTTAAAAAAAGAAGGGAATTCGGTCAATTGTGACGATATGTATGAACCCAGAGAACATTATGTTTGAGGAAATAAACCAGAAACAGAAGGACAAAGATTGTGTGATCTCATTTATGTGAAAAATCTGAAAAAGTCAAAACAGATAGAAGAGTACACAATAGTGGCCACCAGGTGCTATGGATGAGGCTGGGTTGGGGAGATATTTGTCAACAAATTTCAAACTCTCAGAAGGAATAAGTTCAAGAGATCTATAGAACAACCTGGTAATAGTCATTAATAACAATGTATTTTAGGCTTATAAATTGCTAAGAAAACAGATTTTAAGTATTTTTACCACAGGAGAAAGAAGATAAGTATGTGAGGTAAGACCTATGTTAATTAGCTAAACTTAGTCCTTGCACAATGCATACATATTTAAGAACAACATGTTGACTATTAATATGTATAATTTTTATTAAAAAATAAAAACAAATCAGGAAAATCTACATGAGAAAATTCCAGTATTAAAAAAAAATTAAAGAACATTTAATTCAGTCCTAAAAGGGCCTTTGAACAAAAACTGATAATCCTTGGGGTGAGGAGCTAAAAAATAGATTCAGAGCTATGACAGTCATGGAGAATTGGGAGGATAGCAAGCATTAAATTGTGTTTGGGGATAATAGGGTGCATAAGGTGGAAGGCAAACAGTAAATGTGAAGAGTGTGAACCAATGGTCAGGTGCCAGGTTATGAAGTACTGTCCACTTGCGTGTTATTCTGAAGACAACAAAGAGTCATTGAAGAATTTTAAGCAGGAATAATGTGATCAGATTTCTGATGTAGAAAAATCATTGTGATGACATTGTTTCTCTGACACTGTTTCTTGATATGTCTCCACCATTAACGTTTTCATATCAGCTTTCTCTACGGAACCAGAATCAAGGGGACAGTATAAGTGAATCAAAATAGCAGAGTTGAAGTCAGGGGAATCAACTCATCCTTTATGTTCTCTCATTTTCTGAGGTCTATTAATTTGGACGGAACACTTCCCTTTTCCATGAGGTGTAAGTTCCATGTATGCCACGGGCTTAAAACAACTCCTTTTGCATAAGTAATGATGAGTGTTTGTAGTATAAATGAATGAATTTCTGGGTCTCTGTTCTTTGACTGAAGTAAGGAAGATTGATAATATTCTAAGAGCCATTTTCCAACACTGCAGTATGAAGAGCCCCCTGTGACACTAAGTACTCAACTATATCATACCCTTTCTGGGATATTATTATTTTTGTGCCAATACTGTCAGTCCAGGGGAAGTGCAGTGGGAGAGGAAAGGCTCCAGAATAGCTCTCAGATACCATCTTCTCTGGTACTTTATTTTCATCATTTTGACAGACAGTCTTTTCTTTCCTGTCTCCTCTTTTGCTGCATTTTTTTTTAATCTTCCTCAATTTAAAATATGTTATTTCCAGGAATTCAGTCCTAGGATCTTTTATCTTCTTGCTCTACTTTCTCCTATGAAAACATAACAATCACATTTGTATTTCTGGTTCATATATTTCCTCTGAGCTCAAGCCTGAAGATCACACCACTCACAGTGTATGCATTTCCCCATATTCTTCCAACCTTAATGTTCCACTGACCTTTACTTTCTTGATGTATCAAAACATCAATCCTGCTTCCCTGTCCTCTTTGGACATCTAAGACAATGTCTCCCATGGTCTGGACTTCTCCAAAAGGCATGAAGAATCATTTGGTTAAGTTGTTTTTAGTTCCTGATCAGTGAAAGTCCCTGAGGAAAGGAGCACAAAAACCTGCTGTCACCTTGAAATATGTGGGATCAAAGTTGGAGAAATACATTAATAAATTAATCTCTCAGAAATGAGGGTCACCTTTTTTCTGATTATTTTAAAGTATTTGATGTGTTTAAAAACAGCCTGTTGTGTTCGGTCTACCTCTGTGGTCTTCATTTCTTGTTTATAATTGAAGAAAATGCCAAGACCCTGGCAGATTTCCTGAGAGTTTTATCTTGTGCTTAGCCCACTTCTTGGAACACAGTGGGCTTGTTAATTGATAAACATATAAATGTCACTCAGTGCATGATCCTGTCTCATTATGGCAGAAGGGTGAAGCCACCATTCATAGATTCATTCTTACTCTGCTTCCCTCCAATGTCACCTGTACCTTTCTGTTTAATCTGGCATCCCCCTCCTAAAGGAATGAATCATTCATATTTACCAATTCTGTGCTTTGTTTTCCAACTATTATTTTTTTCACCCAATTTCCTCTTTGTTGGTTGTAATCATTCAGTAGATTCTCTTATGTGTTCCATACTTAGCTATGTTTTATCTGAGGTACCCTCTGGAATAAAATGCAATATATAATTCTTCAGATGCCAAGATCCCCTATTTTATTTTTCTGGCTAGACTGTAAAACCTATCTCTGAAAATTGTGAGTGTGACTCATATTAACTCTGCAGTAGGTAACTTGAGGGCAGGTGCCCTACTGTGATTTCCCTGTCCAAAGTCCTAGCTAGAACAGGACCTCTTGGAAGTTCTTAATGTGTATTTTTTTTTCTTTTTTTTTTTTTATTGTAAACAAATGGGATACATGTTTTTTCTCTGTCTGTACATGGCGTAAAGGCATACCATTTGTGTAATCATAAATTTACATAGGGTAATGTTGTTTGATTCATTCTGCCATTTTTTCCCTTCCCCCCCTCCCCTCCCACCCTTCCCCTCCATCTATACAGTCCTTCCTTCCTCCATTCCTGCCCCCCTACCTAAACCCAACTCCAACCCCAACACTAACCCTTCCCACCCCCCATTATGTGTCATCATCCACTTCTTAATGTGTATTTTAATTTAATTGAATGAAAACAATTTCTATTCAAAATTTGTATAGTAATAGCAATAACAATGAATATCACAGAAATTATTATAAGCTGTGAATCTATCTAAAAACATAACCAAATTCTGATGGATAGCATCAGAATTTAGACAGATTGGAAGCAAAAGAAAAGCTGAATATCATTAATATTTAAGAATTATTTTTCTGTGATGAGAAATTTGTCATATTAGAAATTTCCCCATATCTGAGAAATAATAATCCAATTGATTCATTGCAATAGTTTAAGGAAAATCTTTCCATGTTCTTGAATACTGCAAAAGGGAAAGCATGCTCCTCACAGGCTTTTCTTAGGGATGTTTCTTGGATATTTGGGATGTTCTGCTCATCTGTGTTAATAGATTAAGAGGTTCATTGTTCCCAACTGTGGAAGATAAATATACAGTTTCTGATTTAAACTTTTGCCATGCTTTGTTTTTATCAAAATTTATAAATTTATTTTCTATCATAATTTTGTTAGAATAGGTTGTTGTTTTACAAATTTCTTCATGAGTTATTTATTTATTTTTTTTAAGTCACAGGGCAAATCCTGGTGAAAGTATATTGCTATGACAACCACAATCTGCTCTACATATATTTTCAGAAAGAGAGTCAATGCTACCACCAAAGCACAAAAGCCAATGAGGAATTAACACACAAGCAAACAAGCAAACAGGCACCGAAGAGGTCTGCAGTAATCCCCCATTAAATGTTTAATTCATATGAGGTCGGTGTAGTTAATATTCTTTCTTTTTTTCTTTTTTTCTTTTTTTTTTTTTGTAAATGAGGAACCAAGACTTGGGGAACCTAAGGACATTTTCCAAGGTCAATAAAAAAAGTGACTCTATCTTTGTTCAGATTAACTTATTCTATTTAATTCAGTGACTGAAATAATGAAATCATTCTTTAAATGCAAACTCAGTGATCTCACAAATATATGAAAGGCCATGTGTATTTAAAGAGCTCCTGAACTCTGGTGGAATGTTTTGAGATTTGCAATGCTTATTTCTTAATCTGCAGCTTTACTTTGATTGTATCTTGGTTTCCATTCACTTTGCTTTATGAGGAGTAATTTCATGAAGAGGCAAAAAAGGGTGATTGTGGTGTGCAGTTAATTAGAATTTCTAATTAAAATCATCCTGAAAAAAAGAAAACAGCAATGCCAATAGAAGAGTAATTACTAATCTGTAAATTAAGGAAACTGTATACTACAAGGTTTTTTTCTACTGGATTGAAAAACACCCAGTTTAAATTAACATACCATGGAAAAAGGTACTCACTTGAGTTAAGGTGGAATACACATGGTAATAGGTTGAATTTAATATGGTCAAATGTAAGTCAGTTAAATAGTAAGGATTCTGTAACTGACAGCCAATCTTGCTTCATTTCCCCTGTTTCAATTCCTCCTTTTAAATTTTTGGGGTCAGGTGTGATTTTTCTCAGGTTAGGACTTAGTAGACCCACCAGGCTTCCACAGTTGCATTCCTGTGCCTATATGTAAGCATCATTGTATGTATGGCTGGCAAGGACAAGGATGTGCACATGTCAAATCATGGCTGGAAGTGTATGTATATGTCTGTGTGCTCTGTGACATGTGGGCACCATTCCTAGCAATATGAAAGGTACTTGTGTGTTAACTTCTTGCTTCAACCCCATATCTTAGCAACAACTATTTCCTCCATAGTCTTATTACATTAGTTTATGAAAGACTTGAGAATTTACCTTAGGGAGAAAGAGTAGAGATTTTTATTTTGATTCCAATTTCTAAGTGTTAAAGCCCCATTCACAGGAGTTTTTGACCATTATGTAGGAAGTCTTAGATGACTAGTCTACCAATATCAAAACTATTTTAATAACATAGCTATCTTTCTGATTTAGTTGATTCTGCATTTGTGGCTGTGGTTAGAAAAACAGTCATTCTGGAAAAAAAATCTTAATTTTCTTTACAATAACAGTCAAACTACTGGCTCAAACTGACTGAAAAATGAAGCTAAGATTTTTGATAAAACATAAGTATCATATTTACTTGTAAAAATGCTAAATATTATACTTTTTTAAGTCTACATTTCAGAGCAGTTTAGGTTTATAGAAAAATTCATTGGCAAGTTCAGATTTCCCATATATTCTTCCCTCACAAGTTTCTCTTACTGTTAATATCTGATAGTTGATGAATCAATATTGATATATTAACCAAAGTTCACAGTTTACATTAAGTTCACTCTGTTTGTACATTTCCATGAGTTTTGACAAACACATATTTTCTTATACACCACTAGAACCGATATTCTGATGATACAGAATGATTTCACTGCCCTAAAAATTTATGTTTCACCTATTCACTATTCATTCTTCCGCCCTCCTCCCCTGCTCCTGATAATCACTAATCTTTTTACTATTTTCATAATTTTATCTTTTATAGGACAGATTATTGTAACCATAAATTTTCAGCTCATTTACTGAAATATATAGGAGTGTGACTGCTGGATTGTATAGAAGATTATGTGTAGTTTTCCAAAACAAATAAATAAATTAAAAAAAAACAACCAAAGTGCCTCAAATTAGCTACATTATTTTGCTTTCTTCTTTCTCTTTCTTTCTCTCACTCTCCCTTCCTTCCTTCCTTTCTTTTTTCTTCTTTCTTTCTTTCTCGCTCTTTCTTTCTTTCTTTCTTTCTTTCTTTCTTTCTTTCTTTCTTTCTTTCTTTCTTTCTTTCTCTCACTCTCCCTTCCTTCCTTCCTTTCTTTTTTCTTCTTCCTTTCTTTCTTCCTTTCTTTTTCTTCTTCCTTCCTTTCTTTCTTTCTTTCTTTCTTCCTTCCTCCTTTCCTTTCCTTTCCTTCCCTTTCCCTTTCCCTTTCCCTTTCCCTTTCCCTTTCCCTTTCCCTTTCCCTTTCCCTTTCCCTTTCCCTTTCCCTTTCCCTTTCCCTTTCCCTTTCCCTTTCCCTTTCCCTTTCCCTTTCCCTTTCCCTTTCCCTTTCCCTTTCCCTTCCTTTCCCTTTCCCTTTCCCTTTCCTTTCCTTTCCCAGGTATTGAACTTGGGGGTGCTTAATCACTGAGCCACATCTCTAGCCCTTTTTATTTTTTATTTTGATTCAAGGTCTCTCTAAGTTACTGAGGCTGGCTTTGAACTCATATTCCTTCTGCCTCAGCCTACTTGTGTCTTTGTACCTGGCTCCATTTTACATTCTTAAGAGCAGTGAAAGAAACCTCCTGTTATTCCATATTCTCACCAGCATTTAGTGTTGTCAGGGGTTTGGACTTGGGCCATTCACCTAAGCACATAGTGGTGTCTCATTTCGATTTGCAATACATAATTTTGATCATCTTTTCTTTAATGTACTTGCTATCTGGGCATCTTCTCTGGTGACCAGTTTATACAGATCATTTGATCACTTTCTAATTGGGTTGCTTGTTTTCTCTTCTGGAGTATGAAAAATTTCCTTATAGAATTTTGGATTTCCTTTATTTTTCATTTAGTTGTTTAATAAATTCATCAATTTTGGTGCTGGCAATTGAACCTAGGAGCACTTTACCATGGAGTTACATTCTCAGTCCTTTTTAAAAAAGTTAAGCATTTTGCTAGGTTGGCATTGAATTTGTGATCCTCCTGCCTCAGTCTCCCAAGTCGCTGGGATTATGCATGTGTACCACCTCACCTGATTTATACAAGTCCTTTTTGGATGGATATGTGTTTTGAATATATTTTTCCCAGCATATCTTGGCTTTTGTTTTGTTAACAGTGTCTTTTGCAGAATAGTGATTTTAATTTATTTGAATTTAATTGTTAAATTCTACTTATAAATTTTGTGTTTCATGGGTGTTGCTTTATATAAAATTTTATTGCCAAAAATAATGGAGATGGAAAGTAGAAGGGTAGTTACCAAGGATAGGTGTGGGAGGAGAATGGAGAATTATAGTTTTATGGTTATAGGGTTTCAGTTTTATAAGATGAAAAAGAGTCATGGAGATGGATGGCAGTGATTGCTGTGTGCATAATCATTGTATTTAATTCCACTGAAGTATACACTTAACATAGTTATGATGGCGAATTTTATGATGTGTGCATTTTACCATAATAAAAAATGGAAAATAAAAAACTCACTGCCGAACCAAAACTTACCAAGATGTTTCTACTCTTATCTTCTAGTTCTATATAATTTTATCATTGGCATTTACTTCTAGGATCCATTTTGAACCAATGCTTTCGATAGTCAATAATTTTGCATATAGATTCATGTCTTTTTATTTTTCATTTTTTTTGTATGTGAATGTCCAGTTGTTCTACCACATAAGTTCACTTTTTATTTGCTTCTTTACTCATTGGTATTTATCATATCAAATTAGCATTTCTGATATAAGAAATTCACTAAATGACCATTGTGAGGATCCTTTTTTGCTTCCTGGGAACATCCTATGTAATTGTTAGTTGGGATAAATTTGTCTGAGCACTCACAGTTAAAAAAATTTCCTTTTCTAGGCTTCGTTCCTTGGGTCACAAAGAACAGAGGGGTGCTTTTGAGAATATGACAGTTTTAGAAGTAATGGAGAGAAGTGCTCCATTATTTAATTTTCATATCAGGAGAATAATTGGTAAATCTAGGGGAATTAAGGATACAAAACTGATATTAAGCAGCTGCAGGAGGAGACAGAGTATACCATGTGGAATGTTCTGCTTCACAAGGGTTTGGGGGATGAGTGAGCACATAGGGCAGTCTCTCCCACAAGGTTGCTGACCATTTCTAATGGATGATATGGTTCCCTTCTTGCATTGTTCTTTAAGTCTTCCCAAAGATTTTGGACATCTGTTCAGTTTAAACATCAGATGTACTGGGGAAACACTTGGTTAGATTTCTAACAATTCAGTAAGAGAGAGTATTGTTTTAAAATGCGATTACACTGTATCTGCATCTGATCAAGGACCAGAAAAGGATAAAAAAGAGGGTGGGAGGAATCTGTAGGTATTTTATGGGACCCATGATTATGCATATCTAGACATACAGTTTCTTCTCCTTCCCTATCTTAATATCTACGAAAAAACAGTTTATATTTGTACTGCATCTTGCTCAAAGTGCTTTTACATCTAATAATTTATTAAATCCAAGGTGGATAGAAGCTCCTTTTTTTAAATTAACATCAAAAAAAGCAGAAGTTTATTTTCAGGGTGGGAAATCAAACATTTAAACACATTTTTTTTAACTTGGAAATAATTTTCTCTCCTAGGACAGATAAGAGGTCATTAAATCTATCCCAGCAGATTGGGAATTCAGCAAATCCAATAACAGATAAGGAATTGAAATATGAACTGCATATCAAATTCTGAACTTAAGCAATTTGAGGAAAGAAATGTTACAATGGTTTGAATGTGAATTTGTATTTTAAAAGTACATGTTCAACAAATACAGGGCAGAGGAGGAAAAGGAACCAAAATAGGTTGAAGAAAAAAACAAAAGATTGACCATCAGAAATCTGTGCCTAACGTACCTGTTCTTCTCAGTTTTACAAAGCAAGCAATAGTAAAAATTATATGAGAATATTCTTCTTTAGCACTGGATTTTTAAAACAATGATGATTTTGAAACTGTGCAAATCCCTAAAAGCTTTCCCCACCAGTGCTGTCAATAACTCACTCTAAGAGGGCATACCATTTTTCATTTTTAAAAGTCAAACCGATAAGTAGTGTATTGGCAAAAGAGGACAGGAACCAAGTTTTCATAACCTATTCTGTTCAATTTTGTTTGTGTGTGACTGGATTTGCTTGGCACTTAAGTACAATTCCAGAAATTGCCACAGATATCAAAATCCAAGGATGCTCTAGTGCCTTATATAAAATGAGAAAGTGTTTTGCATGTATTCTTCACTGATCCTCATGTAGACTGCACTTTAAATCATCTCTAGATTAAATATGACACCTATGTAACATAAATGATATGTAAATAGTTGTTACACTGTATTATTTAGGGAATAATGACAAGGAAAAAAGTTGTACTTGTTCAGTACAGTTGCAATTTTTATTTTCTGAGTACTTGGATCCACAGTTGATTGTATCTGTGGATGTGGAAAATCATATATGGACTGCATTTGGTTCTGTGTTTCTCAAGACTACTTATATGCCCATGTCTACCAGTTTTGCTTTAGATATTATGCTTGTAATTCCTATAAAAATCTTTATGTTCTGCCAGAAATAAAACATGCCATTTTATATTATTTTTGTTGTAACACAGGTCCTCTGTGTAGGTTTTTGTTGTTGTTTGTTTGTTTGTTTCTTGAGGGGGAAGTGGAACATGGTTCATGAGCTTACTACTCAAAGAATTGCACAAGACCCCAGGACCGAAAGGACCTCAGTCTTGGTTGAATGCTCTGCAGTCACTATTAATAAGTTTTTAACAAGGGCCTCCACAGTTTTATTTTGTATTAGGCCTCTCAAATCACATAGCTGGTCCAGCACATTAAACCAGTGTCTGAATTTCATCCCTCCACCTTTTAGCCACGTGAATATGGACAAGCTAGTTATCCTCAGTGAGCCTATTTTCTATATTTATTTATAAAACGAGGATCAAAACTGCCCACCTCCTTGGACAGTATTGAGGACTGAATGAAATAAAACTTATAAAGAACTTAGCAGGGATATGGTCACTCCATTGAATCTGGGTTACTTCCTGGTATATGTTAGCCAGGATTGACACTAAAGTCATTTCTTGGTAATAGATATTACTTCTGTCTGAATTAGGCCTCAGATTATTGAGTTGGTAATGGAAGACTTACTCTGAAAGACTCAAGCTTGTACTTTTCAAGCCCTTCCTTTGAAATGATATAAAGTATGTTTTAATTTCTCAGATTTTTTTTTCAGGAAGTCATTAGAGAATCAGTTCATAGTTACTTTCATTTTTCCTGCTTAAGTCATTTCCTACCCTAATAATCATAACATAGTTCATTTTGGATAAAGACACTCAAATCAAGAATCAGAACACAAATATAAACACACTCTGCACATTGCTCTGACAAAAGCTAGTTATTAACTTTGAGCATAGGGTTCTTGTGAATCATATTTACTGCTATAGCTGGCTTCATTTGAAGGTGTCTTCCATGTGGAAGTCAGGGCAATGTTTCTGACTCCAGAAATAGGAGACTTTCCACCTGGTTTTAAACAAGGCATCAAGATCCACCAGGGGCTCTTTCCTGATGAAATGGCTGCTTCAATCTCTGATGTTTGTTGTTGTCATTTGGTGTGAAAGGTGATGTATACATAAGTGTAGTTAATAAAAATTCTGTGAAAACTGCAAACAAGTGAGTTTATGGGATGGGAGTATGTGCTGGATACATGTTGTAAATGAATCCAAAGATACTTCCATCTCTGTTCTAAAATCAGAAGCCTTCTGATCTTAATTGCTTTTCTAAAGCAGGTGATTCTAATTGAAAGAAGTAGTCTTCAACAAAAATTATTAGCATTACAGAACATGAAAGATTAATAATTAGTTACCTCATTCAGATCAATTGACAGATTTGCAAACTGAGGTCCTGTAATATTTAGTGGGAAAATGAAAATAAAGCAAGGGTTACAACCTATCCAAACCCTGCAATGTAACCAAGCCTGTGAGTTTAGCCTTAGGAACCCATTTTTCCATATTCAAATAACCTATGGCCTACATCCCCATAGATACTTTGTATCAGGAGACAGAACCAGACTTGAGAGTATTTTCAAATATAGATGTGTACTGTGCACTGTCCTAGTCAGAGACCATGCTACACATCTGGGCTTGTCCTATGTATGTGAACCAACCAGACCCATAGTAGATTATTAAAGCACCAGTTCTAGACAACTGAAGTCCACCTTGATAAAAGAACTGCTTTTTAGGGCAAATTTCTTCTTTACAATATTCTGTGCTCTTTGCCTATTCAGTCTAGGTCTCAGTAATTCATATGTAAGTTCAGTACAATAATAATCTTTGCTCAGCTTCTTTCAAAGCACTGGGCTGATGAAAAGATTAGAAATATCAAACCAGAGCACTTTCTAATCTTCTCTTATCAATTGCATAAAATAGTGTTAATATCGGGGTAGGATAATAGGTATAATATTATACAATTATTGTTAATATTAACACAATAATATGTCCAAACTATTGCAAATAGGATGGTTTGAGAAACAGTGCTTTAAATAGCTTACATGAGAGCTATAATTATTTTTAGAACTTCACGTACTAGTCAAATGGATTTCTAAAGTGACCCAAAAAGGAAAGAGTATCTCTTGTTTTTAAAGAATGTATTGATCTGTAAATCATGGATGATAAATACAAAGGAAAATAACTTCAAAACCAGGAGAAATTCATGAAATATTTTTATTGTCTCAGGGGAAGGGATGAGGAAGTGTTGACTCTGATGCTCTAATGGATTAATGTTTCCATCTAAAACAAATCCCCTCAAAACAACCCTGGGAAGCAATCACACTGATTGCCAAGGGTAAGCACAAGGTTGGGTGAACTGGTGACCCTCATTCTGGAGCCGGAATGCCTGAGTTTAATTGCCTGTTCTGCCACTTATTTTGAAATATTAGTGAAATACTTAGCTTTTCGGTGGTTATATTTCTAGATTGTAAAATAGGAATAATCTAATTGAGTTGCTATGATGAATACAGGTGAAAATATTGCTTAGGACTGTAATACTTGGAGTTGTATTTATCAAATGCACTTCTTAGGATGTCAATGAATTAGATAGTTCCTGTTCATTACCTTTATCTTATTTTTCTTTAAACTTTCTTTTGAAATTAGATAAATAAATCTAGTAGCTTGTTATTCCATTTGTACAATAATCTGTTTCAACTTTTACAGTCCCATGAAAGTTTTTACTTTTAGATTTTATTTATACTATTAATAATTTATTGCATTAATAAATTTGAATGCAATAGGACAGTTAAGAATTTTAACAGGTAATAGATGGAATGGTTTTTACTTGATGTTTTCATGTTAATGTTCAGTGAATGATACTGAAATCCGTGCATTAGATCAGTGGTCTCCAAGTACAATGGAAGAGACCTTTGGGTCTCTAGGACATTTCAGAGGTTTTCCAAGGTTGCAGCCATTTCCAGACTAATACTAAGATGCCATTTGCCTTCTTCATTTTAATGGTTTCACAAGTGCATAAAAACATTTTTATAGGCTAAAATAACTTTAAATATTGCAAATTTGAATGCAGAAATAGATCTGAGATTCCAACTACCTTCTATTAAAATTTAAGAATATTTATTAAATTGTAAAACAATGTGATGCTTCCCACTAATTTTGTTTTATTTTTTGGAAAATAATTTTTATTAAAATGTAAAAATATATCCTTTTTGGCGGGTGCTAGGAATTGAACCCAAGTTTATACATGCTGAGCACATATGCTACTACTGAGATATACCCTCAACCTATTTTAACATATGATGGGTTAGTACTTTAATAAGTTTTTTTTTTTCTAATTGGTTATACATGATCGTAGAATGCCTTTTTCACACATTGTACACAAATGGAGCATAACTTCTCATTCCTCTGGCTGTACATGGTGCTGAGTCATATCAGTATTGTAATCATACATTCTACTGTCCTTCCCACCCCCCTGCCCAACCCCTTCTCTCACTTCCCTCTGCATAATCCAGAATTCCTTCATTCTTCCCTACCCACCCCCCTGCATAGATCAACATCCACTTATCAGAGAAAACATTCATCTTTGATCTTTTGGAACTGGATTATTTCACTTAGCATGATATTCTCTATTTCCATCCATTTACTTGCAAATGCCATATTTCATTCTTCTTTGAGGCTGAGTAATATTCCATTGTGTATATGTACCATATTTTATATATCTGTTCATCTGTTGAAGGTGATCTAGTTTGGTTCCATAGTTTAGCTATTGTGAATTGAGCTGCTATAAACATCGATGTGGCTGTGTCACTGTAGTATGCTGATTTTAATCCATTGGGTATAAACCTAGGAGTAGGATAATTAGGTCAAATGGTGGTTCCATTCCAATTCTTCTTAGGAATTTCCATACTGCATTCCATAGTGGTTACACCAATCTGCAGTCCCACCAGCAATGTATGAGTGTACCTTTTCCCCCACATTCTCACCAACAGTTTTTATTGCTTGTGTTCTTGATAATTGCCCTTCTGACTGGAGTGAAATAAATCTTAGAGTAGTTTTGATTTGCATTTCACTAATTGCTAGAGATGTTGAACATTTTTTCATATATTTGTTGATCAATTGTATTTCTTCTTCTGTGACATGTCTGTTTAGTTCCTTAGCCCATTTATTGATTGTTTTTTTTTTTTTTTTGGTGTTAAGTTTTTTTAGTTCTTTATATATCTTGGAGATTAATGTTGTATCTGATGTATATGTGGTAAAGATTCTCCCCCTTTCTGTAGGCTCTCTCTTGATGTTATCGATTATTTACTTTGCTGAGAAATTTTTTTGTTTGAATCCATTCCTTTTATTGATTCTTGATTTTCCTTTTGTGCTTTAGGAGTCTTTAGGAGTTTAAGGAACTCAGGTTCTAAGCTAACATGATGAAGATTTGGCCCTACATTTTCTTCTATTAGGTGCAGGGTCTCTGTTCAAGTTTCCAGTATTTGATCCACTTTGAGTTGATTTTTGTGCAGGGTGAGAGATAGAAGTTTAATTTCATTTTGTTACATATGAATTTCCAGTTTTCTCAGCACCATTTGTTGCAGAGGTTTTTGTCCAATGTATGTTTTTGGCACCTTTGTCTAGTTTGAGATAACCATATTTATGTGGGTTGGTCTCTGTGTCTTCTATTTTGTAACATTGGTGTACATGTTTATTTGGATGTCAATACCATGCCATTTTTGTTATTATTGCTCTGTAGTATAGTTTAAGGTCTGATATTGTGATTCCTCCTGCTTCACTCCTCTTGCTAAGGATTGCCTTGGCTATTCTGAGTTTCTTATTTTTCCAAATGAATTTCATGATTGTTTTTTCTAGTTCCATGAAGAATGTTATTGGGATTTAAATAGGAATTTCATTGAATCTGAACAAGACAATTGATAGTATGGTCATTTTGACAATATTAATTCTGCCTATCTGAGAGCACAGGAGATATGTCCATCATCTAAGTTCTTCTTCAATTTCTTTCTTTAATGTTCTGTAGTTTTCATTGTAGGGGTCTTTCACCTTAATACTGTTGCTTTTAATGAATTAATAAATATTTTAAATTTTCAAAATTTTAGTTCTAATAGAGATAACTGATGTAAACAGAAACTCTTTGGTATTCTCAATAAGTTTAAAGAGTTTAAAGCAATCCTCCACAAAAATGTTTGAAAACTGCTACATTAAACTGTCTTTAGATTCTTAGAAATTCATATGGGTCATCTGTTGCACAAGTCTCTGGAATGGTCAATATGCAGGCCTAGCACCATCCAGCCCAACTAGCTTCACCCTCAGTGGACTAAGGGAGCATCTAGCTGCTGTGTTACCTCCAGTTTCAGACCCAATAGGACAAAAGATTGACAGGCTGTGATTAACAGGCACTTGGGATTCTCTGTTTAATGTCTGTGAAAACATCCATTTGAGTTCCATTTTTCAAACCATAGCTTCTTATCCTTGGAAGCTGCCAACAAAACGTATTTAAAATAGTAGGTGGCACAGAGAAAAAAGGTGATGTGGAAGTTTAAATAGTTCATGTAATGATACTCAAGGATGGTTTTGGTTTACAAAGAAGAGTTTCACACATTAGTCATGATTAATATACATACCTTCATATGTGACTGTGTTAGTTTTCCTGTTGATTTAAGAAAACAGCTGGGTTAAAATTGGGAGGACAGTTATAAGTGAAGACATGACTGCCCATAACCATCCTGTACTGCATATATATCAACCAATTCCATGGCAGAGCCCTTCCAAACTTCCTGATATCACTAAGGACCTAATTCCCTAGAGGTAGTTTGATTGCCTACAGCCATTCCCTCATTTGAGCTCTTTCATATTTGATTACCAAACCCAGCACTGGGTGCATCTTGGTTCCATTCTTTGTGAGTTGGGCAATACCAGCATATACTTTGTAAGGGAGCTGCCCCTCCCCAACTTTACCCCAGTGTTTTCCTCAGCTTGTAGACTCCCTTTAGGTCTGACTTAACCCTGGTCTCTCCTCAGACACTGCTTGGGAAACTGCCAAAGTTCATATCAATTCTCTTTCAGAAATCACAAATTCATTCCCAAAATTTAGATAAGAAATGATAAAGAAAGGTCAACCCAAGGAGACTTTTATTCATTAGTTATGGGGTTAGACCCACCCTCTCTGTTTGTATGCTGAAATAGATACCTGGGAAAAGCAAGATGCCAACTCAAACCTGAAAAAAAAAATGAGAGTAATTTATTGAAGGTGTGTAGTCCAATTCAAAAACGAGGCATTGCCAGCTGTATTCTCAGCCAGATGTTCTTTCAGGCACATGGTATTACTACGGGGAGACCCTTTTGCAGTACAGTACAGTACTGATTCTCATAATGAACCTATTGAAACTCCATGTGGGAGGCATTCCAGGTGTGAGATCACATTGCTAAAGGACTGGTAATGAGGGGCAATTCTACTTGATTTAGATATTTATATAACTTGCTAAGAAAACCTTCTGCTAAAGACACCCCTCTGAGTCTGAAAAAAAATGTGTTAAGTAGGTGGACAAAGGGCTTTGATTTTCCCTCTCCTTAGATGGAAAGTAAAAGCATAGCTCTACACGGCTGGAACACAATCAGTCAGGTAGCTGAGTGAACATTATCTTCTGCACTGACACTACAACAGGATTCGTTCTTTCATATATTACGCATTTGCAATTTTCCATTGACTAGGGTAATTGACAATTCCAGTGAGCTAACTTAAAAATCTGTTTTTCTCTTTAACTAAAACATAATATAAAATCAGGATCAAATTTTTGCTCTGCAACTGTGGAAATGGCTTATTTCCAGAAATGTTTAGCGAGTATAATAGTTTGTACCCAGATGTAGTTGCAGAACAGTCACTGAAAAATGCTTGTTTTCTTGCATATAATTCCAACCTTCCACCCGTGCTAATTGCTAGTGACATTTTGGGTTGTTTTTCAACACTTTAATGAGAACCAGAGCTTCAGCAGGAGTTTTACTTTATCTTCCATGCAAATGAATCTAGTGTCCCATTGACTGATGTCTTTGCCAGTCTGTGAGGAAAACCAGACCTCCAATGGGAGGAAGAGCAACTAGGATAGAACTGTTGTTTGGTTGTGATTGTTGTCGCTGCCAAAACTTGTGTACTTGTTCTCCATATAATGTTGAGAAGAGCTGATGGAGCTTTTAACAGGTGCTGTGGTCTTGAGTGTGATCTGCCCTCACCCACCGTTTTTCTCACCTGGATTAGTTCTTGTGAGAGCTGATTGTTATAAAGTCTCCTCGGTCTCTTTACTCCCTTGCATGCTCATCTTCTTTTTGCCTTCTGCAACTCACTGAAGCAGTCTCAGCCACCACCTACCCATCCAAATGCAGAGCAGATACTGACACCTTGCTCTTGGACTTCCAGAACCGTGAGTCAAACATTTTTGTACATTATAAAAGTTACAAATTACCAATCTCAGATATTTCCTGATAACAATGGGGAAGCAGGCTTAGGCACTTAGGCAGATATTTAATTTTTAGCTACAGCAAAATTCGAGTGATTGTCAAGAATCTTTTAAAAAATGAATTATGAACTTTTCATAGGCAAGTATGTAGAGAGAGTTCATGTGTCTACATCTAAGCACAACGCCTGTGTGCAATTTATTAGACACACTGGAACTAAAGGTATATGAGAATAAGTTATTGGAGGAGGCTAAGAGGGCTCCCAGGTAGAGCTAAGGGACTAATATCACACCCTGACGGATATGGAAGAGGGGAGGTCAGTACAATAAACACTGTCTATTCAAAATATGATTCGTGGTCCTACAGCATTGGCATCCATGGGGAGCTTGTTAGGATAGACTCAGTCCCCACCCAGACTTACTGAGTCAGCTTAACAATCTTCCCATGTGATTTATATAGACATTGTAACTCTGATAACAAGGGGTTGCATTGCATCTGTGCTCAATCTGACTCAGGGTAGAGTACCAGCTGGCTGTCAACTGGCCTGATGAGTGAGGCAGCTGGGATTCTGTTACTGCTAATGCTCAGCATCAGGTAGGGGCCAGGTTAGCTGCAGTTTGGAATGAAAGTTCTCAGTGAATTGGCAAAGGGACAGCAGTTCTACCATTATAATGGTCACATGATGATCAAGAACTGTTTTGGTGGACTTCAGTCCACCAAAAGATTCAGGACAGAGTCGCCATTCAAGATAAGCGGGAGTGGCTGTTAAGATAGCAAGTAATGAAGGCAATAAAATAACTTCAGCTCTCAGACCACTGCCAAGCAGGGGGTTTAGGGATATAGTAGTCCTGGAGTTGCTCTGAGGCACATCAGCTTTCAGTCTTGGATCCTGTTTTAGATCTCTTCACTGGTGAAAAAGGGTTTGGAGCAAATGTTCTGGCTTATTCGGCCTAAAGTGGAGGAGCACAGCATACTCAATTCTTAACGTCGCTGAGCTACAATGCTTTGTACAAAACAGACTTCCCAAATTTGGTACATTTATAAATGGAAAAAATGGTATAAAATTGCTTGAAATATCATCAAAGTTGGCAGATCCCATGGTAAACACTTATGATTTTCATAGGATCTAAACTGTGGTAACAACCAAGGAGTTAGTAAAGCTTAAAATGTGTAAATTAAATTCTTCCTGAAGTTGCATTCTGAGCAATTCTAATACTTGGTGTGTTCTTAAGAAGCTGGTTTTTATTTTTCTTTTAAATATGTCAAGGTCTTAATAAAATTGACTTTACCTGAGTGTATCATCTTCTTAAACCCTTGAACCAACACTGTGAGGTAAATATTTTTAGCCTCCTGATTAAAATGAAGCTTAGAAAGGATAAATAATGTTTTCAAGACCATACAGTATTCAGTGAAACATAACTATTAACACACACACTCTTCTGAAATTCTTCCAATATATTCTGCCATTTCCCAAGGATTTTGTTATGCATGGATTTATGAAATAGCATATATTTTAAGCAAAATGTTTACTTTCTTCAGTCACTTACTCAGATGCTCAAAACTCCAAGGTCCTGGGAATCTTCAGATTAAAATACAGTGAATAAAATGATCACAAAAATATGTTACTATAGCTTTGATCCTATTCTGCATGGAACTCTAGATCTACTCCAGTGTCGACCAAATGTTTCTGGGAAGCAGAATCCTTTGCATTATGTTAATAAATCCCATTTATTACCATGGATCATATGGGGTTTCCTTCCTTTTATGCTTTGGTTTTCTGTAGTCACATGTGAATTAAAATGGATAAACAAAGCTGCAATAGTAGATATTTCCAAATATCTAATGGCTCAATGCACTGTGAGATTGGTTATTTCTTCATAATATAATAATAATAATATAGTCCATAATAATACTGTATATAATATAGTCCATGGAGGTTCTAGGTAAAGTGAGGATCAGGAAGATAGGGGGAATCTCTGTACAGAGTTACTCAAGTATTCTGTTTGACTGCAGCTCTGACACCTTTGACATGATTTTTAAGGTCTTCCAAAGAGTCACATGTCTAATCAAACAAAGAGGAAGAGAATATGATGAGTGTGGTGGGGGCAGGGGGTGTTTGTAGAGCCAGTCCTGGAAATGGTATGGAAGATTTTTCTTTCCACATTTCATAGACTGGAACTCAGGCACATGGCAAACAGTTGCTGGGCAGACAGAGTTTCTTTTGTGTCTTGGAAGGAGAGGAAATTCATTTTTAATGAACCAGGACAATGTCGATGTTGAAATGAACACCAATTACCAACACCTAGCAGAGGCGGACACAGACAATTCTCATATCCATAATCCATTTCTACTGCTGGCAGTCATCAGATGATTGTGTCCACTGCCCATGATATGGTGACTCTATGCAGCTCTCTCCACCGTTGACATCAAACCTCTACCTTGTTCAGCTGAGCTTTTGCAAGTTGGAGAAAATAGATTATTTGAATTTTTGTTGTTTTCTTCTTACATAAACATGGATTTTGTTATGTAAATATTAAGTAAGGGTCAGTGGAGTAGGGAGTTAAGTTTTTAAAATTTCTCCATGTTGTACTCCAATGCATCCTTTCTTTCAAATGCTAAGATGAAGCAACAGGTTCAAACTTACTTAATATCTTACAGCGGTTTAAAGACTTAGGTTCAATGAGAATAATTGATATTAACACGCACACACACACACACACACACACACACACACACATATACAATTACAAAATCAAATCTTAATTTTCTATTCTTTGTTACTTCCTCACTAGCTTCTCTTTTACTTGAATTCTACGAACTTTTCTGTGACAATTATTTGTGCTGTCTATAGACTAAAGGCCCTACTCTTGGGACAAAGATGAAGCTGGTCATATAGAATTGTAAGGGTAGTCACTCAAGAACATGTAAGGAAAACATTTCCTTAAAGGACCTGCAGAAATTTCCCTGAGGGTCTGGGCATGGTCCTTGATATTGATCCTATTAAACAGGTCACTGTTGTCTAGGTATGTGACAATATGGCTATAATTCTGTCAAAAAATGTAGTTTATAGCCTGAAATGGTCATATTTGGTACAATAGAAAAGTTTTAGCACTTGCATTTGATTATGGGAACTTCCTTTATTTAAAAAGAAGCAGGCTGTAGTGAGAATACTCCATTAGGAATCAGAATTAGGTTCAAGTTGATCTCATTTCCTGTGAGTTCTTGAGTGAACAAATAAACATTTCTGGGCTCATATGTTTCTTATATCAAAATGTTAGAAATAACGCCTATCTTGCAGGCTTGATTAAAGAATGAAATGTAATAGTACATTTATTAATACATAATTAATACATTTAGCATAGTGCTCCATTATAATCTTGTTTATCGTTGACTGTCAATAGTTTGAAAAATGGATAATTACAAATAAAGATGTCTGTTTTGTCTTATTTTACACAGGTAAACTTTCTTTACCTGTGTAAAGAAAATACTAGCAGGCATTGAGTATTTTGTAGAATTACATATTAAATATTGTATTTGTATATATTTTTGTTTTAATAAATAGGGGGATATAGCTCTTTAAGTTATTTCTAGAACTGATGATTCTACCATGAAAGCTATATGCCTTTTCATTTCCAAATCATTTTAGATGTTCAAAATAGTATTTTTCATGATTTTTGAAAATCCTGACTTTCTTTGAGTAGATGATTTTCATCTCAGTACTGGTTTTGTTTTATGTCAGATTCAGTAGACCTTTGATTTATGCTCAGGTTGTTTTCTGAGGCTTTAAAGAATCACAGCAGGGAGGAAAAATGATTTTTGGAAAACTGATTTTCCAACTAAGAAACCCAAAGTGATGGATTACTAGAATAATGGCCTTAATATATACTGAGAATACAAAGGAGATTCACAGTCCCTTCAAGATGAATTTGGATTTCTAAGAAGTGAGCCTATATTTTATTAAATTTCTCCATATAAAAGAACTCAGACTCTAATACCATTCCTGCACAAATTCATGGTAACCCATGTCTAGCCAGTTTTAATATTGAACTATAAAAAATCTAAGGGATGTCACAGTAATAAGTTCTTTGTGTTCCCCAGTTTAGAAAGGTATTGTCCTCATAATTCCTTTTGTAATTATTAAAGGAAAAGTATAAGGAATTCTTAAAAACCAAGTTTACCATGTCAATTTTAAGGTACTAATAAGATGTAGCTGCTACAATTATTTAAATACCTCTATTGGTTATTTCAAAATATTTCTCACATGTAATGCTATTGTTTATAGTTAGTAACCACAAAAGTAGGCAACACAACTATTATTCCAGTATCTTTGAAGAAGTTAATTATCATGCTTTTCTGGGAAACTTATTAGTTAATCCCACTTGGTTGAAGAGGAAGCTGAAAGAGCAGTTGGAGTCTGGCTCCAGAATCTGAACTCTGGAGTAACTGTGACAGACAGGCATGTAGATATTTTACACGGTTTTCTCTTTCTTTAAATAAGAGGGGTATAAGAATTTCAACTAAACATGACATAAGTGAGGCATACAAAAGTTAAAATCACAGTTTGAAGAGTTATTGGTGCATAAAGATTGACTTGATCTTCTTACAGTATGGAGGGTAGTGTTTGGAAATATGAGTATATAATCAAAGTCATCCTCATCAACAAAGCTTCGTGTGTTCCATGCAGTTTTCAGAGCATTTCTTGGGCACAATCTCTACTATTACTCAAGATAATAGCGGCCTGGTACTGTGTGTCCTGTCTGCTCAGTTCTGTATTCCTTGATGTTGGACATGATCCTTGCCTAGGGCTGTGATTACTCCTGCCTTTGAGGTGATAAGAGCCCAGGCTGGAGTGGCATAAGTGTGGATGCGTGAATCCACTGCTGGTTTGCTTTTCATTCACCCTCACTACAAGCCTCCTTGGCCAATTCTTTGATTTCCTGTTCTTCTCTACAATGAAATCTGGTGTGGTAAACTTTGATATATACACACTGAACTGAATTCCACCATTGTACTGACTACATGGTGAAAATGCTTAAAAACAAAACAAAACCAAAAAACCCCCCTGATTTCTACTCTTTTTCTACTCTTGACCCACATTAATATTCTTGTTCACTGTTTCATTTGATTTTTTATTAATATATCTAAATCCTCTCTGGAAGAGTGCCTCATTATTACCCTTTGCTTGGCCTGGTGGAAAAATACAGTCTTGAGAAGTACCAGTTAATAGACTCTAGAACTGCTGTAGCATATTCACTACTTCTGTTAGCTGCATTGGTCAGAACCTAATTCACAATTGCTCCAGGGCTTAGTCTTTCAGCTCTGATTGCTCTAGCAAGAATCCAAAGTTCTTGAAAATAGGGCTCCTTCTTTATAAAGCAAAGTTGCATGACATATATGCTAGAAATAAACTGGTGTCTGTCATATTAGTTCAGCTTGAATTCTAGCTTACCAGTTGTTTGACTTTAGGTGAAAATTCAGCTGCTGAATATGCCCTTCTCTCTTTCCAAATTGTTGAGAGGCACAAATGGGAATATTGTGTCAATATTGTTAATTTTATTAATATTGTTATTTTCTGGTTTAATAGAAACTTAAACATTTAATAAGATAAAATATAGATGAATGGTACTCAGACTTATGTTTAAGTACGTGGCATCCCCAGGTTTCTAGGCTGGATTATAATAAACATGCTTTTTTGCAAAATAAACTGTCACCTCCCCAGAGTGTCCCTCCCATATGATCAGTACAAGGTGAAATCTTGAAGCAACTAAGGCATTTTGCAAAGTGAGTGTCTTCTATTACTCTACTTGTGCTTCAAGCCCGATAAGTTTGATCAAGAAGAATGGGAAATGGAGGATTTGTGGGTCAGGTGGTTATTTCAGGGAGATTCATGATTGCAGGTGTGTCCTGTCAGGTAATAATGAGCAGTAGGAAGAAGATTTAGATGAGCCCCCCCCACGTGAGACCCACAGTCTTCACGTGCTTTGGTAGATAGTGACTGCTAGCTATTTCTCAAGGTAGGAGAGGGTCTGGCCCCTTCATGCTGGTGGGGTTCCTTCTGGTGAGGAGGAATCTTGGAGGGAGGAAAATTTCCAGCCCTAGGGAATGTGTTCAACAATCCTTGGTGGGGATATGAATTGGATAGCTTACTCAACTGTAGGCCACACAGAACTAAGCAAAAGATTTTGAGGTTTTATTTTTATCTGTTACAAGAGTTTCAGCCTACATACCCTCCCTGCTTTCCCGGTGAACACACATTCTCAGTGGTGCATATAAAACAACCAGGGAACAGAGGCCAGTGCACTGCAGTGCGAATCTGACAGTGTGTCTTCCTTTGAGAAATCAATGGCAATGTTCCAAGGGGAGAGACTGCAAAAATCAAAATACAAATATATTCAGTGGTTTCAAATTCTTTTGTTTCCAGATACCTTCTGCTTCTACTGGTTTTGGTTCTGGCTTCTCAGGAAGACTTTGCAGGACTTTCACTTGCTGTTGAATTTATTCTCAACCTTTTATGGTATTCTTCCCCCCTGTGGTATTTATTTCCAAACACCAGCACTGTGTCACCTGGCAACCCTTTAGCTTTACTTCTGTGCATGATCTTTCCCTCTGTCTCCCTTCCTATCTTATGTTTTAATAAGACTATTTCTAGTATCAGGTTTAGAATTTTAACTTAAAGAAGTGAGAGGAACTTCTGCAAATTAAGCAACCTTAAGGAAACAACTGGAGGTATATACCTAAGCATATGTTTACATATTTATGTGTGAGGGAGGGATGAGGATGACTAGAGATAGGTCTGCTTTATAAAGGGTTTGGCAATGTACATGAGGCTGGTGTGAAAGTATGAGTTTACAATAGCAATTTCAAATGCAAAATTTCAGAGGAAATAAGGGAAATTTTCCATGGCTCTTGAAACCCCTTGCACATTTCTAGCATTTAAAGCAAATGAAGATTAGCAATTAAAAGGCAGAGAAGTTGTGAAGCAGTTTATGTATATATATAATAAAAACTTGAGTTATGGAGTAAGAAATTGTTTAGCCCTTCACTTGAACATCAGTAGTAGAAATTCAACAGGACTGGACTCTGAATGTCCCCACTTAATATATGCCCCCCTGTGGTTAGGAGCCATAGAAGATTTTGGCTGATGTTCCCTTGAGAAGGATAATGTAGACCTTGACACCAGGATATGAGCTCACTGCAAGTGGAAAAGTCACCTCAGTTCTCTGTGTCAAAGGCTCATGAACCTCAAGCCACATATAAAACTCCAGGTAGGCTTATCAGCCTAGGGTTATTTTATTTTTTAAATTATTTTCACATTTTTAGGGCCATTTGAAAATGTCTTATTCAGGAGGTAGAGTGCCAAGCTGAGGAAATCCCAGCAATAAAATAATAGTAGATAAATGCCAGAGGCAGAAGTTCTGGGAAGATGAAGCATTTTCTATTCCATGAAAGGGCAATCAGGGCTCTGCTAGAAGACCTCCAAAGGACATACTGTAATTCCTAGAAGAATGAGTTAGCTTTGAATGCATCTTCCCAGTATCTGCTGGATCCATGGTCCCCCACCTTCCCCAGCTTCTCTTTGTGTCTTTTAAAATCTAACAGTGTCAGAATGAACATACAAACAACCAATTGAGGGAGATGGTCAGAGGAGAACATTCCAGGAGGGAAAGGATCTACTGTATTTTTGAGCCATGGTATCACTGTAGCTTGTCAAGTGATTAGATGTGGGTGCTGAGAAAGGGAAAGGGCAAGAGCACCATGAAGTCAGGTCCCTGGTGGGGGTTGATTCCTTTCAGCACAGAGAGGACTATGTTTGATGAGGAAGATATGATTGGCCCCTGTTGAATTTGTGCTGCTGGAAGAAGCTGTCCCATAGGAGATATAATCTGCCTTATTGATACCATTTGAGGAGTGAATGATTATTGAAAACCAGACAAAGAAATCATCCTAAGAGAAGTAATTGTGAACAAAGAAAGGATAAGTCCTGCATCCCAGAAAAGTCCCTCATTTAAGATTTGGGCAGAAGTTGAATAAATAAGGCAAGAAAGATAGAGGCAAAGAAAATATAAACAGGCGACAGTGATGATTTTATAGCAATGTGTATGACTGATGGCAGCTTAGTTATAAAGGAAAATGGACATGCTAAAGATGAAGCAGATCCTTTCCATGGTAGTGTGGGGCTGTAGGAAGAAACTGGAATGATACTGTCCCCCAATGTTGAGTGTGGAAATGGCAGTGCAGGGAGTAAGAATGGGGAGAAAATAATAATTTCTAAATTATTTTAAATATTTCTAAATTATTTTAAAATTATTAAAATATATCTATCCATAAAATATGCACACATGCACACATACAGTCTAGGCTTCTGAGTGAGTTAATAAGGGGCCAGTTTTATTCATAAAAATCTTCTAAAATTTTTGCCATCTACTTCAGGATGTACTTTGCTACTAAACTGCTTTTGCTTTTTATCTCGTTTTTTTAAGCTTCTTGCTTTAGTCTATTGCAGTGACCTTACAATAGCTTTATAATGTGTGTGACTTAATGATAAGGTGTGAATTGTGATCTTTGTAGGCTTACACATGAATCTCCAATAGCAATGTTGTGTTAGTACAGTGGCCCGAGTCATTATGATTGAATATTATTTAAATTCATTCTGTTATAGACAGACCTGAGTGACTTGGCAGTGTATAATTTTTTTTAAATTTTACTCAAAATTAAAGGTCTTATTTTGAAAACTGTCCTTGTACTATAATAGCTTGCAGACAACCTAATTATTTCTCTTTCAGGTAGACAAATCTAGACAGTTCTCCTGGGAAAATGTGGATGTAAATGTCAGCTGGTGAGCAATAAAACCAGGTTTAATGGAAGGTAGTCATATGCAATAAGTCATGACTCCTCTGTGTGGAGTAGAGTTGCAGAGAAGGAAAACAGATAAGCTACAAATGGGAGAAGGACAATGATATGCTCCAAGGTTGCATTTTTGGAATCGAAAATCTCTTCCAAATTCTATGACTCTTGAAGTAATTTCTATCTCTTGGACAATCAATGTTTACAAGTTTGATAGAAAAATACAAAGCCTGTCATGGAATAGCAAGAGAACCAGGCAAAAGTGTCATAGGAGTCAAGAGAAGACCGTTTCAACATGGATGAATGAATGGACAGATGGAATGATTGCATCCAATGATTCTAAGAAAAAGGATGAGAATAGATAGGTGATCCTTTGCAATGGCAAAATATTATCTCTAGTGACTTTGATTAGGGTCATTGGAATAGGAGTATAAAAGTGCAGTTGGAGATAGAGGAAAACAAGTACAGCAGGGATATTAAAATTAGGAATTTTTCCAGGACAAAGAATTAAGAAATATGATAGTGGCTTAAGGAGATAGAGCCATACAGGCATCCATATGTACATATGGGAGGATTAAAGGGAATGTTTGGTCTTCAAAATGAATATACATATTCTTCCACTATAATAGGAGGAAAATCAAAATCAGTAGGTAGATATGCATGTTGGGAAACTGGGGGTGGAAAGGTGATGTAACTCTCATCTGACTCTTTTCTTAGTGATGGTTCCAGCCAGGTCATAGGCAGACAGACCAGGTAGCAGCTGGAGGTTTAAAGAGAGGAAATGAGTGATGAAATTATCATCTTTTTTAAAGTACAAAGTATGTGTATTAGGTACAAAGTCAACAGACATTTTCATATAAGAAATATAATCAATCCAGACATATTTTACTTAAGAAAATAAATATTATGTAAAATATAAATTTTAGTGCTAAAAATATAATAATGAACTAAACCAAAATCAAATTTGGAGTACACTTAAAGATGTACATTTTACTGTATGACTGTTGTTTTACATAAAAATGTAAGTTTATATTAAACTGTAATTATATGCATGCATGCTGAGTGTCAGTAAAGTGTCAGTAAAGTTTAATTTGAAATTTGCTTAAAAAGAAAATGGATAAAGGGATAGAGATGACTAAATTACTACATATTCTAGTAAATAAGTAAAAATATGAACTGTGGAATCCAGGGGGTTGATGTTTACTGTACAGGTCCTGTTTTGAATGTTTTTTATATTCAGATTTCTCACAAGAAAAATTTGATTGAAAATAACAAGGATGGGAAGACAGAAAGAGATGGAGAAAATTGGGAAGCATCGTAATTCCTGTTTTTCACAGTGGAAAGTATGTGGATCTCCTTAAATGCATTCACTCAATAATTGTACTTATGGGGCTATATTTAAGTTGTTAAGGCAACAAATATGAAATCTAAGAATAGACTAAATTTTCCAAATTTTCAAGAATAAAAAGTGCTTTGAAATACTGATATAATTGTTTAATGTAAAATATGCCCCATATTAGCTGTTTTCTTTTGAGTCCTGATGGTAGAAAGAAGGTAAATCCAGGCTGAAATTTTATCCAAAGATTATATTATGCTTTCATGTCTACTTGGATTCTGTGAGAGCTGTCAAATAGTAACTAGACAGAGGTTTGGTAGATTCTCCTATTGATAGTTCAGTGGTGCATTTACCCAATAAGAGCTAGTGCTATAGGTGTCTTATGGGAACTGTTTTCCTCTTTTTATTTTTTTCTTCCCAAATTTGACTAATCTACTGGAGTATGAGCCAGTTTCTCAAATGTACTTACAGTTGAGCATGGGACATTCTCTACTCACCATGGTGAGGCCTTGCCAATTTCCTTGTGCTTACCTGGTGTTGAAGTGAGACCTGCTGTGTCAGGAGACCTTTTACCTGCTGATATTCTATTGAAATAGGTTCCAGTGCTCATGGAACCTCTTCTGGCAGCTACTTTGAAAGCCACTGTTCTGTAATTACAAGTAATTTGCCACTGATCCAAGTGGAAAATCCTTAACAACTCTAACAGCTCAATATTGTCCAATTCAATGTGTAATTTCTCTATACATTCATTACTTACAGTACTTAAACAGTATGTGATGTTCAGGAGTCCATTGCCCATCTTTTTTTTTTTTTTTTTTTTTTTTAAAAGCATCTGACACAAATTCCTTGGGGTCATGGGCATGTAGATGACATGCTTCCCTTAGCCCCAGCGCAGATACAGGGTTTTTGTATTGTTAATTGCCTTTGTCCATTCACTAGGCACAGGTATGGGGAGCCAGGGATCTTTGCTTATCTGCAGTGGTCATTTAAATCAATGATTTCATTTTATACTATGGATTCTTGTAAGAGCATTATGTAAGTTCTTAAAGACATATGTAGTAAGCAATGACAATTTTCTTACTATATTTCAGCATGCGAATTCTTATGTGTCTGTGTCTGTGTGTCTGTCTGTGTATTTTCCCTGGTACTGGGATTGAATCCAGGGCTTCCTGTGTGCTAGGCATAGCACTCAACCACTGAACTGTATTCCCAGACAATTGAATTGATTTACTATATCCTTATGGTCATCATACTTTAATATATTTTATTTTATAGTTTGAAATTTTGAATCTATATAAATTCATATATAGCATCAGTACTTTTCTGAATTTGCTTATAGATGTAAAAGTTACTACTCAGCTGTAATTTTTAATTATATTAAGTTTGCAATCTGTCTATTGCAATAATTCTAAACTCAACATTCAGACGTAGAACTTGTTCATGTTGACGTTCTTTTGGTTAGATTTTTCTCTTTAGAAATTGAAGCAGTAAAAATGACATGAATATTTTTATGCTTTTAAAGTTTTTTTTAAACAGTTTTCTGAAAGTTTTGCCATTTTACCCCAACTGGCAATCTATTAGAATTCTAATTTTACTACATTATTATCAGCATTGGACATTTGTGCATATGTGTTGGGTCTACAGGGTATTTATTTCCTCCTTGTCTTAAATTCCCCAGCTGTCCTTCTCACTGTCTGCTACAGAAAAAAAAGAATTTTAAAAAATAAGTGGTGGCTGATCTTAGTATATGTAATTCTTTTCTAGCCATTTTGTTATTAACCAAGGATTAAATGTCTAGTTCACAGTCTGCTATCCACTCTGGAATTTGCCCTTTAATGTGCTGTCTTTTCTAGCCTGATGGGTTTGCTATGGGATTTGTGGTAATTATTTTGTGCTTGCATTCTTGATATTATGCTCTGTGTCCCCTGCTTGCTTAACATTCTTACTGGAGATCAAGGAATAGAGTAAATATCATATCACATCACAGAGGAATGCTATTAATTTCAGGAAAAATGTAACACACTAACTGTTAGAGAATAAAACTCTGATTACATTATGTGTGGAGATTCTTATTTAATGTAGACTTTTTATTGAATTATTATTTTATTGTGTCAGCACAGCCTGAACTTTGAAGACAAGTAGAATTCCACACCCAGCTTCCATGGCTTCCTGGCTTAGATATTTGCAAATTTATTAAAGCCTTCATATGAGTTAAGCATAAAAACTCATGTAATACGAAACATAAAGTTTACTACTTTGATATCTGTAATTTGGTAAATTCGTATTTCCAGGTAATGTGATTTTTTTGAGAATTAGACCACGTATGAAGACCCAAATTCAGTTGCAGGGACACTTTAAGTACTCAATAACTATTTGTTATCTGGCTCATTATCCTCCTCATAAGCAGTGGACAAGACGAATTCCCACAGCAGAACAGGGTGAGTGACCAAGGGCAGGGGTGCTGGGGTATGCCTGAGAGCGAGCTGTCAGCTGACATGCCTTGGCCATTTTGCTGAATGCCAGAAGGGCGAGACCTTGGTTCTGCTGGGTAAGGAGACAACTTTACTCTCAATTACCAATTCTGGCTCCCACGTAGGGGGAGGAAATAAAAAAGTTAAAAAACTTGAGGTTACAAAATAGTAGTAAGAGGGCAAATAGATGAACAAATTGGTAAATATTAATAAGCTTTGTGGGGTCTAAAATATGAAACTCGTACTTGGAAAATGGGTCTAATTTTATTTGCATTTGCATTACTATTTTTCTCTGGGTGAATTTTGTACAATTTATTATTAGTCTCTTAGCTATAATAAGTGAAACAAAGGTAAAAAAGAATTGGAACAATTTGATTTTAATGGGGATTAACCTACTTTGCTGGAGTCAGAAAGTTCACATAATGTGTCATTGAATTATGAGTGATACAATTCCATTCTAAGGAGGTAGAATAAGGTCTCCAAATCCAACTGTGCTCAAATCAAAAATAGTTTTTCGTCTTTATCATTCAAACAACTTTGTATCACAAGGTTGTTTCCTCATATGTCCTGGAAAATATTTCTCCATTTGTATAGCCACAAAAGCAAGTGTTCAAAACCAGTTATCTTTGAATACAACATAAGCTTTCTTTTATGGGATAGCAAGTAGCTGAAATATTTGGTGAGGTGTAATTGTTGCCCAGTCAGAAATCCCTCCACATTTCCTGCAGTGCTGCCTTGTACTTTCCTTTTAATTATGACCACAGATAGCCTCTCCTTTGCAAACGAGTGTTTGATGTACAGGCCTGAATGTAAGATAAAGCAAAAGTTGATGCTCTAATAAAGTAGCTTGTAGAAAAAAAAAATCTAGCATGAGGTCATTTTTAGATAATATATTTACCTATTTATTCAGCCAAATTTTGTTAAAATAATTGTATTCAGGATTATTGTAGAATGAATGGACAACAGAGAACATAAAGACAAAATGAGATGTTGAGTTTATTTGTCATTGGATCTCATGCTTGGAGAGGAAGTGAAATCACCCTCTTTTTTAAATTAATAGATTTTTTAAAAATCAGTTGTAGATTTACAGAAAAAATTCAGTGGAAAGCACAACATGTTTTCATATATCCCCAAACTACCTACCCATTTACTCCACTGACCTCTGTCTTCTGTGTGATACATTTATTATAACTGTTGAACCAGCATTGAAATATTATTACCTAATGTCCATAATTGTTTGGTTCTACTGAGGTAAATAGTCCATAGGTTTTGAAATTTGCATAATGATATATATTCAATTAGATAGAATAGTTTTACTGCTCTAAAATTCTACCTATTTATCTCCCCACCCCTTTCCCCCAGAACCCTTAGCACCTAGTACTATATTTACTGTAGACATATTTTTTTCCAGAATGTTATATACTTAGAATCACACAATATGTAGATGGTATATAACCTTCTCATCCTAGCTTCTTTCACTCAGTGATATGCATCTAAAATTTCTCCATAGCTTTTCTTGACTTAATAGCATTCCTCTTTATTACTGAATAATTTGCCATTGCATTGCTGAATCATAGTCTATCCATTTACCCTGTGACAGACATCTTGATCACTTGAACATCTTGCTAATTATAAGCAAAGCTCTGGACACATTCATGTGCAGGTTTTAGTCTAGGCAGTTTCCATCTCATTTGGATAAATATTAAGGAGTGTGATTGCTAGCTTGAACTGACACTACCCGACTTCAAGATGTATCATGAAGCTGTGGTAATCAAGACAGTGCGTTATTATAGAGAGAATAGAATAATGAAACAGAATAGACAGCCCAGAAATGAACTCACGAAAATACAGTCAACTGATCTTCTGGCAAAAAAGCAAATTTTGTACAACAGAGAAATTTTAATCTTTTAACAAATAGTGTTGTAGCAACTGAACAGGCACAGGGGAATTTTTTTTCTCTTTTCTGTATGAACCTAATATAAATGGCATTGTTTTTATTTCAATTTCCAATTTTCCTTTCTGATATGTAAGAGAGCAATTATTTTTTTGTATATTAACCTTGTGTCCTGAAGCCTTGCCGTAAATGCTTATTAATTTCAGGAGTTTGTTGATTCTTTGAAGGTTTCTACATAGACATTCATGTCACCTATGAACAGTTTTACTTCTTCCTTCCCAATATGTTCATTTTTGTTATCTTTCCTTGTTCACTGCATCAGCTAGGATTTTCAGTACATTGTTGATTAGGAATGGCGAAGGCAGTTAGGACTTGGTAAGAACCTCATCACTCATCATTAGGTATGGGGTAGCTCTAGAATTTTTGTTGTTGTTGTGTTTGTGGTGCTGGGGATTGAACCAGGGTTTTGTACATAGTAGGTAAGTGCTCTTCCACTGAGCTATATCTCCAGCACTTCTACAGGGTTTTTGGAGAAGTTCTTTACCATTTTTCTCTATTCCTAGTTTTCCAAGAATTTTTATTCTGAAACGGCATTTGATTTTTGTCAATTTTTTTTCTGTATCTTGGACATGATCATAAGTTTTTTTTTAGCATATTGATATAGTGAATTGCATTAAAAGATTTTCAAATGTTGAAGCATTGTCACATACCTGCAATAAATACCACTTTGGTATACAATTTTTTTTTTATACATCATTGGGTGCAACTTGCAAATATTTCCCTAAGGTCTTTTGCATCTCTATTCTTGAGAGATACTGGTCTGTAGTTTTCCTTTAACATAATGTCTTTGTCTGATTTTTGGATAGAATGAGGAAATAAATTTTCTGTTTCTAATTTTTAAGATGATAGAGAATGCCCTTCAACAGATGAATGGATAAAGAAACTGTGGTATATATACACAATGGAATATTATTCAGCCATAAGGAATAATAATATTATGGCATTTGCAAATAAATGGATGGAATTGGAGAATATCATTCTACGTGAAATAAGCCAATCCCAAAAAACCAAAGACTGAATGTTTTCCCTGATAGGTGGATGATATTATATAATAGGGGTGGGGGGGTGGGGAGTGAGAGAAGAATGCAGGAACTTTAGATTATGTATTTTTTCTTTAAATTGACATTTCTTTAATTGGTATTCTTTAAAATTCGCTGATGAATTCAACGGGGCCTGCTGCTTTCTGCTTTGGATGTTATTTTTTACTAATTAAATTTCTTCGCTAGATATGGGCCTATTCAGGTATCTGTTTCTTATGTGAATTTTGGAATTGTTCACAACACTCTTGACCTTTTCACTATTGAGGGAAACGTAATAGCTCTTTTTTCATTTCTGATATTAGATGTCTCCTTTTTTAAAAAAAAAAACTTAAACTGCTTAGAGTTGAACACTTTTATCAGTATTTTCAAAAAACCAGCTTTTGGTTTCATTGATTTTTTTTTTTTCTTCTCTATTTCCTGTTAATTTTATTGGATTGTGCTCTAATTTTTATTATGTCTATTTGACTTACTTTGAATTTACAATGTGCTCCATAGTTTCCTAAGGTAAGATCTTAGATTAGTATTTTAGATTTTCCTCTTTTCCCATATATACAGTTAATGTCATAAATTTACCTCTAAGTAGTGTTTTCACTATATACAATAAATGTTGATAAGATGCATTTAAATTTTTAATGTTTATTGTTAATTCATTGTTATGAAGGGTTCAGTATGATACTTCTATACATGCACAAAGCACACACAGATCAAATCCAATCACCATTTTTCCACACTCCCTCACCCAACTTCTGAATATCTAGTAATCAGTAGTATACTTTCAACTCTATTTTTTAAAGCTTCCACATATGAGAATATGAAGTCCTTGTCTTTTGGTGTCTGGCTTATTTCGCTTAACAAGGTGTCCCCCAGTTCTATCCACTATTTTGTAAATCACAGGATTCTAGTCCTCTTTGTGACTGAATAATACCTTTTGTGTGTATATATCACATTCTTTATTCATCTGTCAGCAAACACTTAGTCTGATGTCATATCTTAGCCCTTGTGCACAGTGCTATAAAGAAAATTCATATGCAGGTATCTCTTTTGGATGCTGACTTCATTTCCTTCATAGAAGCCAGGGAGTGGTATAACTGGATTGTAGTACATGTATTTTCAGTTCATTGAGGAACCTCCATATTGTCCTCTGTCATTGTCATACTAATTTACATTTTCACCAACAGTATGAATTTCTTTTTCCTCATGTCCTCCTCCAGCATTTATTATTTTGTATAATAGCCATTCTAATTTGGATGAGACAGTATCTTGTGGCATGCATTTCCCTGATGAATAAGAAGAGAAAATACTTTTCCTCCATTGGTGACCATTTCTTTTTCTGTAAAGTATCTATTCAGATAATTTACCCGTCTTAAAAATTGGACTGCCTTTTAAAGTTTTCTATTCCTTATATATTCTGTATATTAACCTTCTGTTAGATGAATAGTTGGCAAATGTTTTTTTTTTCCATTGTAGCTTCTCTTTACACTGTTTTCTTTGCTGTATAGAAACTTCAGTTTAATGCAAGTCCATTTGTCAGATTTTTCTTTGTTACCTGTGCTTTTGGAGTCCTCTCCAGAAATTTATTGCCTGTACATGTCTTGATGTGTTTCCCTTATGTTTTCTCCTAGTTTTAGAGTTTCAGGTCTTACGTTAAAGTCTTTTATCCATTTTGAGTTGATATTTTTGTACGGGGTCAGAGATAGGAGTTGTTACACCTTGTATATTAGGTGTTCCTCCAAAAAGTCATGTTCTATAATGCAAGAATGCTCACCGGTGAAATTAGTAGGTTATAAGAACTGTAACCTAATTAGTGGATTGATCCATTTGACACATTAATAATTTGAATTAATTACTAGGTGGTAGCTATAGGCAGGTGGGGCATGACCAGAGAAAGTAGATTACTGGGGGTGTGCCCTTGGGGATCATGTCTTGTCCTTAGCTTTATATTCTTTGTCTGTTTCTGGGCTGCAAGGAGTTGAATAGCTTCCCTCCACCTTGCCCTTCTGCCATGATGCTCTGCCTCACTTATAGCCAAGAGCAATGGAGTTGGTCAACCATGGACCAAAGCATGAGCCTAAAATAAACTTAGTCTCTAAGTTGTTGTTAGGTATTTTGGTCAGAGTGACAAAAAGGAAACTAACAATTCCTCTTTTGTCATGTAGATATCTATTTTCCCAGCACTGTTGAAGAGGCTGTCCTTTATCCAATGTGTATTTTTGATGTCTCTGTCAAGACTCTGTTGGCTGCAGATGCATGACATTATTTCTGAGATTTCTAGTCTGCTTTCTTGGTCTATGTGTTTGTTTTGATGACAACACCTTACTGTTTTACTTCCCATGACTCTGCAATATGTTGTAAAATGAGGACTTGTCATGCCTTCACTTTTGTTCATTTTTCTCAAGATAACTTTGGCTATTCAGCTTTTTTCATGCTTCCATATGAATTTTAGGATTTTTGTTTTTTCTCTTTCATGGAAAAGAGTCATTGATATTTTGATGGGAATTACACTGGACCAATATATTGCTTTAGGTAGTATGCACATTTTAATATTCTGGAACATGTAATGTCTTCAGCTTTTTTGGTGTCTCTGTCAGTTTCTATATTCAGTGTTTTACAATATTCATTGTAGGGGGTTTTCACTCCCTTGATCTATATTTTTCATGGGTACTGTATAGCAGTTGTGAATGGGATTATTTCAGGATTTCTTATCAAATACATTATTAGTGTACAGAAAAACTACTGATTTTGTATCTTGATTTTCGTATCTTTCTACTTTATTGAATTTACTAGTTCTAATAGAGTTATGTGTAGAATCAAATCATCTACAAATAGAAATAATCTGTGTGCTATTTTATTTTTACTCCTTTAATATTTTTTCTTTTAATCACTCTGGCTGAAACTTCTAGTACTAAATTGAATAAAAGAAGTGAAAGTGAACACCCTTGTGTATTTCTTAATCTTATGGGAAATGTTCCAGATTTCAGTGTGATGATGGCCATGGCTTTGTCATATGTAGCTGTTATTAGGTTGAGAAAAGATCTTTCTTTACCCCATTTGTTCATAACTTTTATCATTCAACTTTTATCAATTGAATTTAATTGAATGTTTTTTTTTCTTCACCTATTCAGATTATATATTTTTCTTCATTCTGTTGGTGTGATTTTATTATATTTATTGATAAGTTTGTCAAACCATCCTTGCATGCCCGTGATGAAACCTACTTAAAGATGGTGAGTGATATTTTTGATGTGCTGTTAAATTCTATTTGCAGTGTTTTATTGAGAATTTCTGCATCTGTGTTCATCAGGAATATTGGTCTATAGTTTTCTTCTATGTTGTTGTTGTATCAATGTGTGGTTTTGGTAATAGGATAATGCTGGCCTCAGAATGAATTTGAAAGGTTTTCCTTCCTTCAATTCTATGGAAAAGCTTGATAAGAACTGGAGTTATTTTTTCTTCCGAGGTATAGTAAAATTCATCAGTGAAACCTTCTCATCCTAGACTTTTCTTTGTTGGGAAACATTTCATTACTGTTTAAGTCTCATTACTTGTTATTGGTGTATGCAGGTTTTCTGTGTTCTTAGTTCAATTGTGGTAGATCCTATTTGTCCACAAATTTGTCCATTTTTTTAGGTTTTCCGATTTGTTAGCAGTTTTTAATAATTCTAATAATCCTTTGGATTTGTGTGTTAATAGTTGTAATATCTTTTTTGTTGCTAATTTGCATTTTTATTTAGTTCAAAATATTTTCTAAGTTTCTTTGGAGATTTTTAAGAATTTAATCCATTTGTCATTTAGAAGTGTTATTTAATCACGATGTATTTTGAGATTTTTTTTCTCCGTTCATTTCCAATTTGATTTCATTGTGGTATGAGAACCTAGTTTGCATAATTTCTGTCATTTTAAATTTATTAAGGTTTGCTTTATGACCCTGAAAATGTAGTCTTTCCAGGTTATTTTTGAGAAGTACATAGGTTCTTCCAAGGGTAGATGGAATATTCCATAGATGCCAGTGGACCCAGTTGATTGATGTAGCTGTTCAGTTTAACTGTGTCCTTACTGATTTCCCACATGATGGTTCTGCAAGTTACAGTTAGAGGCATATTTAAATCTTAAACAGTAATAGTGAATTCCCATGTTTTGGGAGTCTATACATTTTTGTCTCATATTTCAATACTCTTTTTGACTGCCTATAGTCTATGGATTGGATATCTTCTTGCAGATTGAACCCCTTCATCAGTATGCAGTACTCCTCGTTAGCTCTAATTGTTCTTTTGCTCAAAAGTCAGCTTGATTTGAAGTTAGTGTAGCTATCCCCATTTTCCTTTGATTGAATTTGGCATTACATATCATTTTCTTATAAAACTTTTTCTTGATCCTTTTATTATAGACACACATTTGATTGCAGCATTGCATATCTTTCTCTATTCTTTTATGGTGCCTCTAAGTGTGTCTTTAAATTAAATCTTACAGTCTATTTAATTGGTTATTTTTTCACCACTCTGGTATAGTCTTTTAGTTGATGCACTTAGACCATTTATATTTAAATTGGTTATTAATGTAGTTATATCTGTCATACTTGGTCCTATTTTTTTATTCATTGCCCTTCTTTGTCTTTTGTCTTCAAATCCTATGTTCTGTGGTTTTAACTGAGCATTATTATGCAAGCACTAATGTTTAAAATAATTTTTGTATTTTTAAAATCAATTCCAGTTCTCTTAAAAAGGATGCTATACCATTTCTTTAGTGGAAGAATCTTAGAATATTACCAATTCCTCATTTCTATCCCTTATAACATTATCATTATTCATATCACTTATCTATAATCACCAAATACCCTGTTGCTATTTTCATCTTTAATGAACTGTGATTTGTTAATTCAGAATAAGAAAAATGAAAGATTTTACTTTACCCTCTTATTCCTTCTTTAATGCCCTTTTTTTCTTTACATAGCTCTATGTTTCTGATCAGTATTTTATTTCTTCTTCATGAAAAATTTTAACATTTCTTGCAAGGCAGCTACTGGAAAAACAAAAAAAAATTCCCTCAACTTTTGTTTGAGAAAGTCTTTACAAAGATAATTTTACTACATACAGAATCTGGGTTTATGGCTATTTTATTTTTTGTTTTTATTTTTTTCATGTTTTAATTCTTGCATGATTTCTAAGGAAAGATCAATGTAATTATTATCCTTATTCCTTTATAGTTAAGATTCTTTGACTTTTTTTTTTAAAGATTTTTCTGTGTTTGTCTCCAGTTTGAATATGGTAAGACCAGGTATAGATTTTTTTTTTTTTTTTGGTTGTTTACATTTATCTGATTGGTGTTCTCTGAGCTTCCTGGATCTTTGATACTGTGTTTAACAACAATTTGTGTAAATTCTTAATTGTATCAAATATGTCCTTGATCTTCTCTTCCTTGTTATACAAAGACCCTATAAATGTGTTATAAAGTGTGGGAAGCAGGAATGAATTCTATGACCCTACAGTTAGACCTTAGTCTTTAGGTGATCATGTGCCTCTCGGCTGCTGCCTCTTCTGTCACTTAAGTTCTTCCTTTGTTACTTAAGAGAAGAAGGCTAGAGGGAGCTAGAGTTGAGTATTTTAGGTTGGTAAAATAGAAAATAAAATTAACTTCTTTTAGGTTGATTAGGCTTTACTAAAATACAGCTGCTTCTTATTTTTCAGTAGGGCTAAGGATTACATCTTGATAAACCCATCGTAAATTGAAAGGATCATAAATTAAAAATGTATTTAATACACTTAATATGGAACATCCTAATTTAGTCTACCCTACCTTACACATGCTCACATACTTACCTACCTGTTAGTTCATAATTTGGCAAGATCATGCAACTCAATGCATGTTTTAGAATACAAGTTTGAATATCTCATGTAATTTATTGAATATCGTGCTGAAAGTAAGAAACAGAATGATTACTCGGGAAGGCTTTCACACTATTGTAAAATTGAAAAACCATTGTGTCAACCATCATGTCTAAGACCATTTGGAGTGTCTCTTGAGGGCAGGACTTCTTAAGAAGAATAGAATGCTCTGGCATATTTCAAAATGTCTGCTTTCCCCTTCCTCCTACCAGAAGCACCGGGGGATTTTTCATAAAGAGCTTCCCCTTGCTCTCTAGGACTGGGACTCCTTGATGATTTTAACTCTCAAGCTTATCCATTCCAAACCTGAAACAATCTGTTGATTATAGTCCAAGTTTCCCTTGTGGTTTTAATTCAGAATTTAAAAATTACATTGTTATGTCTTCCTCTTTCCTTGTGAAGGGATCTCATGATCTTTTTTGTACGAAGAGTTTACCATAGTGATTTGCAAGTTTATGATGATAGAAAAGGAAGATAATTTTTAAAAGATGCAGAGGAATAAGAATGAAAAGTCAAAGTGACCTATTGAAAAAACTCTTTAGTAAGCTTCATTCATTCTTAAGCTTACATCTGTAATAATTTTGTATTAAGTGAAAAGATAATGTGTTTCTGTTCATGGTAATTGATGCCAGTGCTAATTACAGAGTGCCAGTATAGGACCCAGGATCTATGTAGGCCTGGTGAGGTATGTGGCATCATCTTTAGAGCTGTGACTCTCTTCTAGGCAGGTCTGAGGGACGAATGGTCTCTTTGTCTTTAAGGACTACGATATGCATAGAGAAAGGTTTACTTCTCTTACTCTGCAACTATTGGAGAGCTATTTTTCTGTGCCAGAATGATGGTGCCAATCAACTGAGAAAATTGCAAAGCAACTTCAGATTTAAATATTGTAGGTTATAGTATGCTAATGCATTACATTTTCCAAGCAAGAAGAACAAATTGTTGGGAGGAAATAATAAATATCATAGTCTATCTGGTAATGGAATTTCCATGAACATTCTAGACCTTAGCTTAACACAAAGCTGACGTAATCTACTTGCATTAAAGTGTAATTATTTCATATTCTTCATTGTGAATTTAGAAAAAGTCAAAGGATAAAGAAGAAAATAAAATTCATCCCACAGCTCCTATATACTTACAGTATTAATTTTCTATTTATAATACAAACATAGCATCTCCAAGTGAAACAAATGTTTGTAAACAAATGAAACAGTCTTTTAGGTCAGAATGAGTAGCCTTGGCTAGTTTGTCTGCTCAGTCTTACAAGACTACTTCTAGGGACACTCCAGGTATTTGTAAGTGCATTCCAGGTAACTGTTGGGTTCAGGTCTCTTGTACTCACTGGCTGTCAGCCAAAGGCTCTTTTAGTCCTTTGAAAGTCACCTGCATTCCTTGTCATGTTACCCTCCATCTTCAAGCCACCAAAGGTGCTTTAAATCTTTCTCATGAGTCACCATCTCTGACTTCTGTATCTTTTATGCTTGCAGTCAAAATGACCTATTTATGGTGCTGGGGTTATGGCACAATTGGTAGAGTGCTTGCCTCACAAGCACAAGGCCCTGGGCTCAATCCCCAGCACCATTTAAAAAAAAAATCTATTAGACTTTTAAGGTGAATAGATTGAGGCAACTTGGATAATCTATTTTAAATACCATTAATTAAATCGGCAAAAAAAATCTGTTGTGTACTATAAATGACATTCCTGGATTTCAGGGATAGGGTCTGGATATCTTTGTGGGGAACTGTTCTGCTTACCATCATATTATAATGTTCCTAAGTTCTATTATGTATAATACATTAGCATATGCTCCCTAAGAATAGAACAAATCAATTGATATATTAACTTGCAATTGACCATTTCATGACACAATGTGGGTGGCATCGTTACATGTTTTAAAATAATCTGAATTCTCATTCTGTGCCTAGTGCCAGGCACATTGAGGTAAACTTAGGAGCAAGGAGTGCCACATAATTTCATGCCCATAATTCTTCAGACACAGAAACTTAAGAGTCACTTACCATCTTAAACATAGAAGATTCAAGGTTGGACACAGTAACTTTTACTCTTTTATATTCCTTGTGCTTTTTTGAGAGGGATAGACCCGTCTCTCATTCTGTTAGGTGTGACTTTGCGAATGTCATTTGGGGCACACATCTTGACAAGAACTGGAGTTTTGCTCATGTGTAAACTAATGTACAGGTTTTTTTTTTTTGTTTTTTTAATTCCTTTTTTATTTTTACAGACTGCATTTTGATTCATTGTACAAGAATGGGGTACATCTTTTCATTTCTATGTTGTGCATTTTTAAATGATTTATACTCCATTATAAAGAAAGATAAATATTTTAACCAAATCCATCATTTTAATATAACTAATATGTATTTACCACCTAAAACTTTGTGAAGATACATCTTATGATAAGAGAAATACTAGTACTAAAATATAAATATTTTGATTTTTAAATATATATTGCCAACTTGCAACCTAGAATGTTCTATTTTAAATCCTCATCAATCTTATACAAAAGTGCCTGTTTACTATGATATCTCCAGAAGAAATAACGAATATACTTTAGTTGAGGTACTAGAAGCTGGTTTTAAAAAATGTTGTATCTTTTTAAGTAGTAATTTGTTTTAAGATTGCAATGAGTTTTAGTTTTTAGCATTGGCTTTATTTTATTTTTCTCCTTCCCCCATCTTTCTGCTTCCTCCCCCTTCTTCCTTTCATTTTTCATTTTAATTTTAACAATAGCATATGACTATGATTAAAAATATAGGTATATGCATAAAATTAAACACTATTAAATTTTCCTTCTAATTCTGGATCCCAACATAACAGTACTAAGTTTTCTAGTAATATACAAATACTTTTGAACTAATGAAAAAAATATGGCATTAATTTACCATGAAGAATACTGCTACAAATTTTATAAATTCTAAAAATGGATATCAGTGAAAAAATTTCTTTACTTGAGAAAAGGATGGAATTTAGTGAGATTTACCATTTTTACTTATGAAATACTTCAATTTTCCATGTTTCTTCAGACATTTATTCTTGGATATGCTACAAGAGTTTTACACCATTGTGGTTTTGTAGTGTACGTTTAAAATATGTTTGCAGTGCTGATAACCCTACATTTCTCGGCTGGGAAGTTTGACATTGAAAATATGTACTAATGTTCTAAAACATGTTTCTGCCTTGAAAGAAACTACTTAGCATCACTGGGTGCTGCAGGAAATGTTGTGTGGCCACAAAGCATGAAGCGTTACTAATATCTCTTAGAATATAAATGAGCTTGTTTTCTAAAGTCACTGTGATTCTAGTTCTTCTAGATTTCTCTTTAGCTATTTACATCACAAAGCTTCAGAGAAACAGTGTGAGAAGTAAGATTTAATATACATTATTGATATAGTTGCTCAGTAAATTACAATATTCTTGCATTCAATTAGGAATAAATATTCTTCCAGAATATTACTTCCCAGTTAGTCTTTGAGGGGCTGTGATTCAAGATATATTTTATGAAATATTGAGAAGTATTGCTATAATCATTTTATGAAATGAGCACTTGCACAGAACATTTCTATTTTTTTATGTATGAAGTTTTTCATATAGTGCATGTAATATTTTTAAGGGTCCAGATCTATAATTTTACTAGTTTGTTATATTTGAATATTCAGAAAATCATTAAAAAATTGTAGAAGGAGCACCATCATTTGAACCAATAAACCACCTTGGTTGCTGTGGAACACCCATGTTTCATAAACTTTGGGTTTGAAAATTGCTACCCTGGTACAGATAGGTACGGGACATTTTCCATTGAATTTGGCATGTTTATGCTGTTCATTTTTTACCTATTTTATTTCACAAACTGTGGTTACAGAAGTATAAGTGGTAGAGCTTCATGCCACTAGCCAGGATTAATTTTTTCAATTTGAAAAATGTTAATAAATTGATTTTAAAAAACTAAGTTGAATTTAATAGTCATTTACAAGCTCTAATTTTATGAATTAGAAGAATCATTAATAAAATAATCAGTACTTACTGAACTCTAATATATGCAGTTTCATGCTTTTTTTTAATAATAGGCAAGGGAACTGAAAGATAAGTAGCTGCATGAAGTTGAGAAGTTTGTGGGTGATAGAAACAAGATTGAATCCAGTTTACATTCTGAACTTGGTCTTGACTGTTATTCTGTCCTTGCTACTGTGGAAACATCCACTTTCTACTCTTCCCTTTAACCCATTTACAGGAAACTGTGATTCTCAAAATTTAAGCCTCATCAGTCAAAAAATCCTAGAAATCTTGCATTTAAAACAGATTACACCCTACTCCCAGAGTTCTTGCCAGTGCAGATAGGTCCCAAGAATTTGTTTCCAACAAGTCCCAGCTGACCTTAATGCTGCTTGTCCAGGGACACGCTGTGAAACCACTGCCTCATAAGTTTCTCTTGTGCTTATTGATAAATAAGTTGCATTGACTGTTAGGGTGCCTTATCATTCTGTACACCTGGTTGGCTCGAACTAGATTTTGAAATCTGGGAGTCCAGATGTCATTGATTTGAAGATGACAGTTAATATCCCTGTACCTTCTTAAACATTGTTAATTACCTATCACATAAAAGTCCTAATTGATTAATTTATTATTCATTATTCTAGCTGGCAAAGCAGCATCCCTCAGATGTAGTTTGCAAATTCAGAAGTGCATTCTGGGGAATTCAGTGATAGAATATCAGATGGTAATAATAGAACTAAAGGAAAACATTTATCTGCAGAGTCAGTAATATATCTGAAATCTTCTACTGAGTATGCAAGGACTCTAATCATGAATATATATTCAATTTAATTCAGTAATTATACCTTTATTTCCCCATTGCTAATGGTATGTTCTATTCTTTATTATCTTGCCTATATGTCCCGTTGGATAAGAAGTTTTTGTTATTTCCCTTCGTATCTAATACATTTTGGTAAACCTATTTCTACAAATAAATGCTTCTTTGTAGTGTTTTAACATCTCAAGTGCAGCATTTATAAGTAGCCATGTGTTTATTAATATACCCTAGGCAGAATTATTAAAAGTATTTTTGTAGGAGTTATGCTATAAAGCTTCCATAGATGCAATAAGCAGTGTGGTGTTTTTTGTCCGTTTGTGCCAGGAGGGGGAATCCCTAATTTCTAAGTGGGCTTAATAAATTCCAGGCTTTAAGATTCATCTTATTATCCCAACTGAAGAAAGAAATAAAACAAAAATCTGAAAGGATCTAATAATCTATATAATATAAGCCATATAATCTTTGGAGAAAGAGATAAGACAGGGAAAGAGAGGTAAAAGGGAAGTGCTGATTGTCCTTATCTGATCAGTACACACTGCATACATGTGTTGAAATGTCACATTGTACCTCATAAATATGTACAGTTCTTACATGTTAATAAAAGAGACAAGCTAACAATATTTTGTTGATTACCTGAGGTTTTCTTACACAATTTATTTCCTGAGAGTGAAACAAAAAGACTGGTATGAATACCAACAAAATGTAGATATTATTTTTAAATACTAGTTGTTTAGCCTCAACAATAGCAACTTTTAAACAGGTCACACATATACTGCAAGTGCACATGAATACATATTACAAATATGAGTGTCATGTGTAAGTATATATTGAACAACTTCTCCAAGGCAATGTCCTTCAATGTTTATAAAACCTGTTAGAATTTCCCTGGCACACACCTATAATCCCAGGTATTCACTAGGTTGAGGCAGGAGAATGGCAAATTCAAGGTCAAGCTTAGCAACTTAGACCCCATTTCAAAAATAAAAAGGACTGGTGATGTAGCTCACTGGTAAGGTGCCCCAGGATTCATTCCCCATTACTGCAAAATAAAAAATAAAAGTAGCAATTTCTTAGAAAACATCACTGCCATAGTAACTTGAGAGCTATTTGTACTCAAAATTAAAACAATGTTCTTTCACTATGCAGAATATTTTTTGTTCTGTCATTTGTATAATCAGATGCATTATTCTTTTCATGCTGAAAACTTTGGATGTAAACACTGAGAAACAACACCAATATTTCAGATAACCCAAAAGAAGTGATTTTTCATATTGTCAACTTTTGTGTAATGTTTTATTTCTTTTTCTAATTTATATTAAGGCCATTTATTCCTAATATATCTGAGCTACTTGTGGTTAGAAGTAACACTGTGAGCATTTTCCTGCTCTGTTAATCCCAATCTTTGATTTGCAAGAAAGTTAGACTTAAAATTGAGTCTCTCATTGACTGTTCTTATCCTTCACTCTTCTGTGTCAAAACTATCCTACATTCCATCTCAGAACATCACTTCCTGCCCAAGCCTTCCCTGACAAGTAATTCTCAGTTTGTAGGCATTTTTGGTTTTTCTTATAGCATTTTGTATTGTCATAATATATTCTTTAAAAACTGTCACAGCATATAATGATTGACATCAGTAGATTTTGTCTTTTGTTGAACTGTGTCCTTTTAGTATCTATTGCCTGATAGCTCTCCCCCTTTTCATCAGTACCTTTCAGGCATCAGGGAGGAAAGACTGATTTTTAATTGTATGTTATCCCTAGACCAAATCCTCTATTAGATGCATATTTACAGTTTCTAATTACTGCTAGAATTTTATGATACATGTATTGTTTCTATATTGTATATGGAAAATTTGAATCCTGAGGGGCTAAGTAAATTTAGGCTATAAGTGAAATACGTAAGAATATAAATGTAAAATTTTTGTGCATGTGCATTGGGGGATTGAAATGCCCTGTGTTTTCTGAGTGTGTTGGTTGAAGGGAGTCCCCTGCAAATACAGAAGTGGGTGAGGCTCTGCCTGTTTGAGCTTGGAGGAAGACCCTCTACACACATGCACACACATGTATACACTCACACAAGCAGCCAAATTTTGGAAGAAGGTGGTAACAGTAAGGAAGGGGGAGTCTCATCCCTAGGATGAGAGGATAAGTACCTGTGGGAGAGTCAGATCTGAGAGGGGATTACTAAAATCTTCAATTTCCCTCCATATTCCTATGAAATCTAAAAAAGCCACGAATTGCTGAGAGATGAGGTTTCTCTCATGTCAGGATGAGCACTGTGTATTGCTTGACAAGTGACCAAGGAAAGGCAGAGACCAGTCTCCTAAGTACAGGACTGTAGGGTGAGCCATGCCGTGAGAGGATAATGAATGGAATATGCTCTGAGGATTACTTAATTCAGATTATTTGATGTTTCTAATAAAATCAAGTAACATGAAATATCACTGGAGGAGAGAAAAGTTTCCTAGGATTCCATTGAGGACCTGTGTTCTGGCCAAGAAGTCCACCTGCAATCCATGTATGCTCCCTGCCCTCCAGGGCTGCTGGGACTTCCGTGAGTGTATGGCTTGCCCAGTGTTTTGGACAGATTTCCTCCAAATTGCTCCATTTTCTGTAATAGGCCACAGCATTATTGTGATTAATTTGACTCTAATTGAGTTCTATTACAAGAGTGACATTTGTCTTTGACTTTGGCAGGGAACTTGCCTCTTTGTCATCATCATCGCCAGCCAGCCAGCTGGAGCTGTGGTTCCAGACAGCCTAAGCAGATTAAGAGAGAGAGAAAAAAATGTGTGTGTGTGTGTGTGTGTGTGTGTGTGTGTGTGTGTGTGTGACTGTGTGAGTGACTGCAGTGTGTTGGGGGGAGACCAGGAGCAGGGAGGCAAAACAGACATTTACAGAAGAAGCTGATCCAGTGGTCATGAGGAAATAATCAAAATGATGTTAACCCATTCAATATTGAATGAAGTATTAGTAGTACTACTACGTGATTGCCAGGTAGATTTTATTAATTTGCTTAGGAACAAATATATCTACATCATCTTGCACCTGTTTTGGAGCTGAAGCCATGATGCCAATTAAACATTTAAAACTCAAATGGTACTTTTAAGCACAATCTATGCATTCCTCAGTGTGAATATTATAGGCAAATGAGCCAAGGGATATGCCATTTACAATGGAATGATTTTCAAATATGGAAACAATTGCCAAACTTAATAGAAATGTATAGCCTGTGTTTATATTATGAAATATTAATTTATTTATTGAAGTCACATTTTCAGGGAATTTTAGTGTCAAGTTATATGATGGCAATACATCAAGTATAAGACTGGGGATGTAGTTCAGTATCACAGCTCTTACTTAGCATGTGTGAGGATCTGGGATTGAGAAAGCACCACAGAAAAATATTGAGTAGAAAAAAACATGCTATTAAGTGATATAATGCCAATTTTGTACTCTTGAATAGTTTAATGGTTTTCATGTGCAGATTCTATGTCTGTGTGGAGCAGTGCACCCTTAAATAGTGAATCTTTCTAGATAGAGAAAATTGGAGTGATTTTTTTTATTCTGATTTCTAAATTTGTACTTAATTTAAATTTTTCTAACATGATAAAGATATAAGCACTTTCAATAACAATCTTAAAAACTCCTAGTGCAAATCAAAGAATAGGTAAAGATTTTGGCATTGATATTAAAGTTCTTTTTCCTTTATTCTACCATGTTGGGCCAAAGTATTATTAGTACTCTTTACATTTCAATTCTCTTATGCCTCTATATTTATGACTTACCCAGTGTAAGTTAGAAGAAGAAGGGAAGGCTTAATATTTAGGAAAAAAATATAATAAAAGGAAAAAATTCTCCAGAAACTTTGAAATTTTGAATCATGTGAATCGTAAGGGTCAGAGGCATATCAGTTCCCAAATGCACTTTAAAGGGATCTTGGTAAGGGAGCCTATAACACCAGTGCGAGCAGGAGAGGGGAGTTTGGAGCTTCACCCAACACTACGGCTGTAACCCACATTCTCCAATAAAGTTTCTTCTGGCCTGTGTTCTTAGGAATCATGATTACTACCCAAATAACAAAAATTGGTATTTGTGGATAATAAAATGCAACCCTGCTAGACATTATTTAATGTGAAATTCTGCTATCTCCCAGACTTTCAGATGCTCAGGGGTTACCTAATTTTATCCCTCTAATCATATACACTTCCTTAGATGATAAACATTAACGGACCAATTTCTTACATTAAGATTCTAACCTGCAGTACCACACAATGTGACTATAGATGGAGACAAGGTCTTTGAAGAGGTAATTAAGTTCAAAAGAGCTCAGGAGAGTGGACAACAATCCAACAGGGCTGCTGTCCTTTAAGAGGGCATGAACACACAAATGTACTCACAGGAAGGACCATGTGAAGACATTGTCTGAAAATCAAGGAGAAAGGCCTCAAAAGAAGCCAACCCTGCTGATGTCTTGATTTTTGGAATCCTAGCCCCTAGAAGTGTGAGACAATAAATTCCTGTTGTTTAAACTACTCGATCTGGTTTACTATTAGGTGACCTAGCAAACCAATAAATTGCAGAGCCATCCTGCTTACACTGCCTTTTACAGATAGAAACACAAGCTCTCCTCCTCTTCTCTGAGGGCCTCTGACAAGTCTTTATAATCTGTAGGCTAACAATCATATATATGTTAACTTATGTAGTTAACAATAATTTTAAGGATTTCCAATATTAATAAAGGCATATGTGGGTATACATAAGTATGTTTATTTAATTACATATATACCATATCTCAGTGAGATGGAGATTCTTAATTTCATTTTAGATCAACTGACTTTAAATTCCCAAGCATCACTGAGACCCTATGCCTATCTGTTGACATAATTCCATTATGGTTTTTATTCTACATATAAATTAGGGGAGTAGGAGTCTTGAAAATTTGGGAATCTTCAATGATTAACTTTATTAGGTTTCTCTACTGCTCCAATTAAGACTCATTTACCAGGGTAAAGTCAGACCTACTGGAAGAAATACCAAGGATAGTGGCAAGAAGTAGAGCAGTGGGTTTGACTCATCTTGACCTGAGAAAACACAATGTGGGGACTCAGTCTCTTTTGTATTACTCTAATAAAATACTTGAGGCTTACTAACTTACAAAGTAAAGAGGTTTATTTGACTCACAATGCTGGTGACTGGAGGGTTCAAACAGTGTGGTGCTGGCGTTATGGTAGTGACTCTTGGCTGGATCACATTTCAGAGAAGCAGAAAAGGAGCCAGTCCTGTGCAGAAGGACCAAGCATGTAAAATGGTCTTGCTTATAACAACTTACTCTCTCAAGAATGGGCTTATTCCTGTTGAGACCCAACCCAGCATCAATGAATTCATGAGGGTCGAGCCCTCCTGACCTAATTACCTTCCACTAAGACCCACCTTTTAAAGGTCTACCACATAAACACCATCCCAGAAGGAGTCAAGCTTCCTGTGCATGAGCCTTTGGGAGTCAAACTAAAACCAAGTATAGTAGGGACCTTGAAGTTAAGCAAACCTAGGGAAAATTCCAGCTCTGACAACTCAAACTCTATGAGCTGGTACAATTTCTCTGAGCCTGTTTTTTACCCTTTAAACAACTAATTTATGAAGGTGTAATAAATAAATGACCAGCCTCATGTGGAATAGTGACTGAAGAATAAGTAGCACTTGTTGGCTATTACTATCATCTAAAATTACACAGGGATGGTTATTGTCCCAAAAGAGAAAGGAAAGCCCACTAAAAATGCATTAATACTGTCACACTGACTATAAAAAAGATTGATGTGATTAACTTGAAAGCGTTTAGATTGGGGCACAGTAATGACAACCTCATTTAATCCTCAGTGGAAAGACTAAAATGAAGCTACCTTTCCTAACTAACCTTTCCAAGGTAAAGAAACTAAAGCCTGCTAAAGTCTCAAGACCATACAACTGCTAGGGAGTACAGTAAGATTGCAAGTTCTAGTCTGTCTGACCCATCCAACCTCTTTATTTTTCATAGCTACTTCAGCCAAATGCTGACTCAGAGCTATTAACTCCCAGGGTCTCCATATATCTGTCGTCTTTTCTTGGAACCTGAGCCTGGAATAGATGAATAACCACAGTTTTTCCTATCTCAAGCCAGGTGTTACTAGAGGATGTGAGAGAGAACATAGACTGTTCCAATTCCTCTTTCCATTTGGGTCAGCAGATGGCCAGAAGCTGACCATGACTGAGAAAAATAGCTGAACTTGTTTATATCCTGGCAGAGTCTACTTGTAAGGAGGCATGATTATTTGTTGTTGCTAAAAAAAAAAGAATTGAACATTTAAAATTATAAGGACCTGGGAAATTAACTATGTCACTAGTCATAAAATCTTACTGTTTTTATACAGTGATGCTACTTTCTCTTCTGGCCTTGCCTTAGGTCCTCTTTCTTGAGACAAAAATATCCCTTTGAAAATCACAACATCATTTTTGGTTCAGGTTGTTAAGTTCTTCAGATTTGGGGAAAAGAGTATGTATGTCAATGGGGTGGATAAAAAATTATTCGTGCAAGATAAATACCATGTTCATTCCATTCTGTTTTCCCCACATCCCATTTTGTATTGATATTTTAAACCTGAAATAAATTATGCAAACATATTTTTATCCCATGATCTCAGGTAGGACTTGCTTTAATTTGGGGGATTCTCAATTTTATTTGACCAAGAACAGTGATTCATCCAGAGTACCACTAAGGAGAATGACAGCCAATCAAAATCTGATTTTGATGTGGCTTCAAATTTGATCAATCTATTGTTTCTCTCTTTCCTCCTTTAGCAAGTAAAGAAGGACATTAACATTGGATATTTTTGTTTTTCCTCCTTTTAAACTTTGAGAATAGAACTTTGGCATTCTGGAGCTCAGGTGTTAACAGTCAAGCATCCTGTCCAAACTGGTCCCTTGGCCCTAGGCTGCTTCTCCATCACTTCAGAAAGGAATGGTACTTCTGTTTACCATTGCCCTTAGGGGTCTACCTAGACTACGCCTCCTAATCTACTTGGTCTGTCTCTCTCCTCTACTGTGGACTATGAACCAGATTTGTTCTCTGTCCTTCAGGATTTTTTAAAATTGTACTTGCTTCTCATTCATTCATCCATCCCACACATTATCATCTTCTCTGTGCTGGCCATTATATGAGACTTCAGGGATAGCTACAGGGCTGATCAAGATAGATAGGGGTCCAGCCTACCTAGAGTTCTCAGCCAAATTCATAGCACCTGTGAGACAGAAAAACCTAGCACCTCTCACAAAGCGGGAAGGAAAATGGAGGAGGCAGAAATGTGCAATCTAAGAACTTTTCTCTCTCAAAATGAATTTTGAAAAATAATACTGGAATTTATTTTTAAATGTACAATCTATGCTGAGTGTTTTGGTACATTTTTGAGGATAGAGATCTCGGCTCCAGTCAAGACAACTCATGCCAGGTCTCTGGCCAAGATTATTACATTGGTTTTCCTCATATTTACATATGATCCTTCCTCCAGAAACAGATGGAGCAGGGAAGGAACACCAGAATCTTCCTATGACCACATTACAACTTTCGAATTCCCCCAAGCCTCCTCTGGCTCTAGCAAGACTTCCTTAGAAAGTTTGAATACCATGAATTTTGAGACAGAAACAATTAACTATTCAGTTCTAACTTCACCTACTTAATACCTCTGGGGTTTAATTTTGTCATGTGAAAGGCATGTCTGGATGAGCAACATACCTTTATAGCATTATTGTTAAATTTCATGAGATAATATCCATAAAAGCCCTCCAGCGGTTAATATGTGCATCATTCTTAGTCTGACTTTGAAATAGTCAGATCTATACATTTTATTAAAAACAACAAGAAAAGGCCCCTGCTTTTATACTTGCTTATTTACATGAATTTCTATGAAGCTCATACTTAAAGCTACACAGATTTATATTTAGGGTAGAAACTTTCTTTTGCTCTATTTAATCCTCATTATGATGAAATTTCCTCTCCCTCCCTCCCTCCTTCCTTCCTTCTCATTTTTACCTAGTGGCAAAATCTAACAATTCCCATCTTTAAATGATAAGCAATTAAATCACAGTGAAATATGTCTTTACCTTTGGAATGCATGGTAACCATATACTCTGCTTTAAGACTGATAATTTAAATTATGGAATAAAATATTTATCAATTAAAAATGTGGATCCAATTTTTTTTACAATTCAGGATTTTTAACATCTTCTAATTTTAAAGATTTATGGATCTATATTTGCCATGGTTTCTACTGTTAAATATGTAAATGTACACACATACACATATTTATATTATGCACATAGTATTTACTTTAGGTTTTGTTTTTATAGGTATACTATAAAAACATTTTTTATTTTCCTAAGCAATATATGTAATTGAAAGTTTAATACATGTATAAAATATTAAACCCAACTTACTACTTTGAAAGCTCAAGTCCCTTATTAATTTCAAGGAAGGGTGATACATAAAATATGTACATGTAATAGTGTATTATTCAAGGAACGACTGTACTGGCGAGTTTAACCAGTAAGTTTAAGTCCCCAGTTTTGAATTCTGCAAACATAAGTTATTTCAAAGTTATTATAAGTGGTATATTCATTGCTCAATTTGTTTTTATAGATATCCCACATCTAAAATGATGAGATAAAATGGGTTCAAGAACCTTCAAGATCTTTTCTACTCTAGGTAGTTCAGAAGTACAGCTGATGCATTTTCAAGTGCCTGCTACCTACTGGATAGTGGACTAGTTTCTGCATGATCCCAGGCCCTCTAATCCTTAGCAACCCCATTTATAAGGTGTTAGTATGCCCACTTAAGGAAATCTCACTTCTCAAAACTAACTTTCTCTCTCTTATTGCAAGTGAGTGGTGTAACAGAGGTGTGTCGAACCTAGCCCATTTGCTTTTCTATTTCCTATTCTATTTTTAATTAAAAGAAAAAAATCACAAATCTTTGATCAACACCCATACCCAAGAGCAATGTGTCTATCATACAGAATTCAATTCAACCGCCAAATTGCTCTTCTATTGCCAGTTTGGTTTGTCTAAACCTAACTAATATATTCTTCATAAAAATGCATAAAGATGAGTGTTGAAAAATTATTTTTTGTAAAACATGACATCACAAACTTGGAAGCAAGCGTGTGTGACAGTCTTTTTCCTTGGTTTTACCTTTTATTTGTGTGTGTAGGCATGCATGAACACGTGTGACTTGGGTTCTAGCCCTAGCACCACACATTTGGTAGGCACTTACACTATCTCTGAGTTATGCCCCCAGCCTGGGGAAATTCTTGATGCAGGGCCCAACCTTTTTTGAGCACTTTACAGGCTAAGTAGTTCGTCCTCTGTCCTTGTTTTCCATCTGTCTGGTCTTTGCAAAGCAGAATGGATGTAAATAGTAGAGTTCTAAGCCATTCAATTAGATTTCATGCACCACTGACCTTAACGTTTCTCCTCAGTCTTATCTGAGTTGGTAGCAGATGTGTGAATGTCAAAAAGCATTTCCAAATTAAAGACAGAAACATATTGTATATTGGTTAATATGTCCACAATATATGTAAATGGCAATATGTGTCTTCACTGTAGCAAGAACTGTAATGCAGAGGTGACAGCATGACTATGAATTTCATATTTTCTTATTGTAACATGTATGAGCCCAGAAGACCAGGAAGAAAAAGCAGAGATTTGTCAAACATGATTTAGAAATTATGGGCTTCCTGATATGATAGACACCAGTGCAGAACTCATTGGCATTCTGCCATTTCCAATGCTTAACCACTCGTCTGGGAAGCTGAGCTGAGTCTGTAAGGATTTGTGTAGATGGGGCTTTGACAACTTGGTGACTGATGGGACCTAACTTTAGGAACCATCAGCATCACCAGTTCACTTGACCTCACCATCCATGATTGACCGACTCGGATCATGCAACCTGCTGATTGAAAAAAGAGATCCACACAACTTGTAGATGATCAATCAGTATTTGTCAATCAGGTGTTTTATGAGGTTATGCAAGCTATGCAGGCATAAAAGAGAAAGGAACTAAATGTCCCTGTGGTAAATCTACCAACTGTATGGACTTTGGGAGTGATAGAAATTTGTGTGCTTAGGGAAGTGTAGAACCTGCCAAAGGCTTCCATACTGACTGTGAAGGATAAACAGAAACTGAAGGATCTAAACTTCCAGGATTACCCACAGATTCTGTGACTATTCAAGAGAGTACAAATAGTTGGCACAAAGGATTATTTCCATGCATATTTAAAAGATTCCTCCTGAAGGAATGAAGGAACTTTGGATGGTGTGGAGGAAAATGGGGTGGGGGGCGGAAAGATAGTAGAATGAAACAGACAGTATTACCCTATGTACATGTATGATTACATGAATGGTGTGAATCTACATTGTGTACTACCACAAATGAAAAGTTGTACCCCATTTGTGTACAATGAATCAAAATGCAGTCTGGAAAAAGACAAAAAAAAAAAAATTAATGACTTCAGAGCTGCAGGGTTAAAAATACTTAAAGATAGTTTACTTTTGTTTTATCATACTTCTCTTTTGTTTCATTCGTTTAACACAAAGGACTGACCCCAGGGACCCTTTACCACTGAACTGTATCCCTAGTCCTTTTATTTCTTTATTTCATTAATTTTGAGGTAGGGTCTGACTAAATTGCTGAAGGTCTTGCTAAGTTGCCCAGGCTGATCTGGAACTTGGAGTTCTCCTGCCTCAGCCTCTGGAGTTGCTGGGATTGCAATTGTGCACCACTATGCCTGGCTGATTTTTGTTTTGTTCTGTTTTGTTTTTGTGTTGTTTTAATAAACCATTGGTTTTTATGAAAGAAAATAATTTGCAGTGTTTTTAAAATGGGAGATCAAATTCTGCAGTGGAGCAGTGGTTTTTCCATTGACTAATGTTAGAAGTGGAAAGAATTACCAATAACTATAGACTGTAGAATGTTCAATTCCTCATTTTAAAATTAGCTTGGGCTGGTGTATAACTCAGGGGTGCAGTGCTTGCCTAAAAGTGCAGAGCGCTGGGTTTTATAGCCAGCATCAAAATAAACAAATACATAAATAAATACATAAAAAATATAAAAAATTCCTCCCTTAGTCTCTAAAAAATAAAAAAATAGCATTAATTAAAAATCACACATTGAAAAAATTATAAGGGATATTAAAACTAATTTAGCCTTTTTATATCAAATATTTGAGCCCCTACCACCTGACATACATATACATAATAATTTCTTGACTTGTTTATTCACATAGTATTGAATTTGACATCATCTAGTTCCTGACTCGAGAGTCAAGAGCAGAAGCCTTCCCAGACCCATTCCTTAATCCTTTCTTCTACCTGATTCTGCCAATACTGAGACATTTTCTTTTATTCTCTAAGTTGACCTATGAATATCAGCCATACAAGTTCCCTGATATATTCTCCTACTGGTCAGTCTGCCTGGTTCTTTTTATGCTTTCATTTTCCATATAAGCTATCTTGGAGAAGACAGAAAACCATTCATAGATTGGTTTACTTACTCTTTTATCATACTAATGTTCATTGGAGTTTAGCTCTATGATGGTTACATTTCAATAAAACTCCTCCTGGCTGGTGTTAGATGCCAAAAATAAAAATGAGGAGCCCCAGTAGTCTTTTGGACATTGCCAGTGGATCCAGATTATGCGTCCATTAGTGAATTTCCAGTGGAGGTTTGCCTTCTGCACACTCTTAATGCAATCGGCAGGGCCTGGTGACTGAAGTTCTGATTTCTCCATTTAAATCACTGTAAGCAAAACATAGATTATTTGAGCACATCTTTTGCAACCTTCATGCCCAGTAGTAAATTTTGCAAAATTACTGGAAATCTATTTCAGGGCAAACTTGGCATTTAAATTAGGTGGTTTTAATTAGCATCTTGACTACATGCAGTCAACAGCAGGAATAGAAGGACAGGGAAAAATTACATCGGCTTATTTTTGCTGTAGAAAAAGTAAATAAAAGGATGATACACTACAAAAATTACCCCACATAATTTGAATCAAGGTGACAGATAATTTCTTGGAATCATAATGATAAATTTTATCATACATTTAAATTATTATGTACTGAAAAGAATTTTTAAGTCTCCATATTAGAATATTCACAAATCTATCCTTTATTCTGAATGGAGACACCCATAGAGCCCTACTCTTGTGATTATTTTAATAAACGTGCCAAAGAATGCTGACATGCATTTCTCTTTCCACCACTGCTAAATTTTACCTAGCATTCAAACCATGACTCTGAAGTCATTTTAGTTTCAAAATAAAAGCTATATGTAGCTTGAGAAATTCCACAATATCCGCTAAAAATGACATGACAAAACACTAATGTCATTTACTACTTACTTGTACCAGGTGGTATTCTGAGCACTACTCCTGCATAGTCTCACTTAACCTTCATGGCAGCCTGCTCAGACATTTTACATTTTACAGGTAAGGAGACAAAGACTCACAGAACATGAGTGTCTTACCCAGAGTCACAGCTGGTAAATAGTAGAGTGATAGCTCCTGAGCAATAGTCACATTGTAGGGTGGAAAGAGCAATAATTAGGAAAGTAAGCCCTGCAGTAAGAATGTCTAGCTTCCGGATATAATGAGACAAATAAGATGACACAAAAATCACGATGCCCAGGACACATCTTTTGCAATGCTTACTGTCTTTTATCAGCATCATGTCTGCCCATTATAGCTCTGCTACTGTGTTGGGTAGGGTCTGCATCTCACCCATCACTTTGTGCCCTGTGGGTCATGACATAGTGTCTAAAGCTTTGTACTCGTAGAGGAGGAGGAAATGAAGGGGACATTCTCTTGGAACACTAAATAACTACAAAATATATTTACTTCAATTTATGCCAGCTTTCTCCCAAAATCATACTGAGTATCTTCTCATCAGGTATGCCTAGCTCAGTCAGAGTTTCTCTGTGCTACAGAGACAAATTTGTTTTCCTTTGGTGAGCAGTCCTCCAATTTTTGGATAAAACTTGTAATGGTGAACATATTTCCAAATGATTAAAAAAGCCATATTTTACAGAAAGAATAACTCTAAAACTGCATTAAATTGAAAAAGGCTGATATTTCCCAGTCTAATATATATTCAAATGTTTTCCTAAGTCATACAGAAAATACATAGAAAATTGTGATAGAAAATTAAGACATACTTAAAGATAGAATTGTTCTCTGGAATTGTTTTATCTCCCTTCACTGAATATATGTTAAAGATTTTGTGTGATTTGAGATTTTAAAAATAGGGATTAGGAGTGTCATATCACAAAGATCTTCAAGCAATTTTATTTTTGGTAGTAGCGGGGATTGAACTTGGGGGCACTTGACCTGTGAGCCAAATCCCCATCCCCAGTCCTATTTTGTATTTTATTTAGAGACAGGGTCTCACTGAATTGCTTAGCACCTTTCTTTGGCTCAGGCTGGCTTTGAACTTGGAATCCTCCTACCTTAGCCTCCCAAGCTGTGTGATTTTGGTTTTAACATTGTGTAACATGTTTTTACTTTTGTGCTTTCATGCTGGTAAGAAGTCCTGATTCTCAGAAAGACTTCCACCACAATCAGAAAGCACAGAGACAATGGAGGAAGGATGTTAATCTCTATGGGAAGCTGGTTCCCACCAGTACCATGTAACTAGACTGCACTGACAGTTTGGAAACAGGTGGCCACATACTGGGGCTGACAAGTTCTGCCAAGGCACAATGGATAGACCTCTTAGCTTCTCTTTCCTCCTCTGGCAATGACACAGCCCAGAGGTCAGAAGTTTGCATGCTGATTTTACTGCAAGGGAAATAGCAGTTCCACATTCACACTGCTAAAACTGTTACAAGTGTAACAAGCTTGTAGAGTTCCAGGAACACTCTGGGCAGCACTGAGAAGTGATGACCTAGTGCAGAGAGGAAGCTGTGTCATTTGAGGAACAGTTACAGGAATGGGAATACAAATGTGTTTTTGAGAACTTCATTTACCTTGGTACTCAATGATTTTAACAGCACCTATATGGAAGAGGCATTAGTTTTCTTTTATGCAGGAGAAACAAGAGGAAGACAGATATTGCTCAATATTTACAATATAAAAGTCACATAGTGTATTGGAAAGAGCACTGGAATGTTATTTAGAACAATTGATTCTGAGCTGGGGCCCTGATGCTGATCCTCTTTCCTCATGAGAGTTAGCTACTTAACTTCTCTGATTTTTTTTTTTTCCTCAAAAATGATAACAATGTCTATCTTCTAGATTTGTGAAGAATAAAACTACTAAAAGATAAGACAGTTAAGAAGACCAGGAACATTAGGGATGTCTCAGTGGATTAGTATCTACTGTGTGGCCTTCTTCTGGGAATATCCAATAGGAACTGGAAAGAACAACAAACCTATAAATCTTACAAACTTTATGAAAAAATTGAAAATATATACTATTTTTCCCATTTTTTTATGGGTTCATATGACAGCAATTAATGGAATAAGCCTATAAGTCCAGAGCTGAAATATGAAAATAGAGTAATGTGTGCATTTTAATGATTTGTTCTGGAACCAATTGCTTAACATATATAAATGATTCCAATCTGCAAACATACGAATAGCAATCTGGTCAGCGAGAAAGAGTGCTATGGGGTGTACACTCCTGAATGATACATTCCCTAGTGAGTAGAAGATAGAGGAGGGACAGAAGTCTTTCTGTCTGTGATAAAATGTTTTAAGCAAGCTGCCTTCAAGTGAATGGCCTCAAGAAGAAGTGACCTTTCTATCGTGGGTGGGTGCTACAGTTGAAGCTTAGTTTAGCAATTCTTAGGGAGGGAGATTGCAAAGAGCTTTCACAGACTAGAGAATTGAACTAAAAATAGATATTTCATGTTCCTTTCTACTATTATTTCTTTGCATTGCACGACTTCAGAACTTGGAGTAGAAAGGATAGATCTGTGATGAATGGCATTTAAAACTGAGAATTCTCAACAAGAGGCCTGAATATTCTGAAACCAGAATACCACGAGTTTTTCAGGACGGTTTAGTTTCCTAAGTAAATTCAACCCAGGAAGAGAAATGGGTTCTGCTGGGATTACAGGCATGGGCTACTGTGCCTGGCAAGTCAAAAGTAATTTTAATGACAAATTTTATATTTAATTTTTATATGAATCCAGAATACTTCTGATTATTATAAACCCTACAAAAATAATTTTATAGCTAAATATTATTTTTTGAATAGATGCACTTTATAACTTATTCTCTCATCCTCCTGTTGGTGAGGTTTACTTCCATTATATTTACTATTCAGAAATATTTTTAAAAAGTTAAACTTTTTCTTGAAAGTACTATTGCAATAAGATTATTGGGTATAAATATAATCAAGGTTTTTATTTATAAAAATGTGTTTTCCAATTGTGTTCAGATAAACAAAAGTTTTTTTAGCACCTATCTGAGGGCAGGGTATGTTTAGTTACTATAAACTTCCTTTCAGGATGAGGTCTGAGAATGAGTCATTAATCTGTCTCTTGAGAAAAAGAACATATAGCACTTTGCAGAAAACTGCTAATTAATCCTCCCAACTCCCTAGTGAGAGAGAGTTAGAAATGTCTTCATTGCAGCAGTTCCTAGGAAATGTTGTTAATCGATTTGACAGACACAGAATCAAATTCCACAGATGTGAGAGACCCTCCTGCTAGATGACTTAGGACTTCTAAAACTGTGCCAGCTGGCTCCAGAGGTGTCCTAGAAGATTCTGGATTGCTTTATCTGCCATGCCCAGTGTGTCTCTTGTAAGCAAACGAGAACTCTTGGTTCTAATTGGGGATTCCACCCTCTCACCTGTGGGCTCTCCAGCTTAAACGTTTTGTCCATGAGTTCTCCAGATCTTAAAGTAATGATGTGATTGACATAATCTTTGAGACAGTGTTTAAAATTGTGTCCAGTTTCACTTCGGTTTTTACTCCCATTTGACTGGGAATCTCCTGATGTCTTCAACCTTATTCTTTGTTCTTTATAACAGTTAACACTATTTTCCACAGTGAAGCAGAATTCCCTTTTAGATTTTATAGTCTCATAAAACAGGATAGCTCCATGTAACCCTGACAGGATAAAGATGTTTTATTTTCTTTGTTTTGTATTTTGCTTTTTATCTGGAAGTAATTTCTGATTGAGCAAAAAGCTACAAAAATAAAAGATTTCACAAGTACCCTTTTCCTAATTTCAGCAATTATCTTATGCCATTTACTTTATCATTTTCCATGCTTCTACTGATTGTTCAATGCATAACTTTTTTCTGATCCATCAATGTCCCTGCCCCTAAGCTGCTTAGTGTGTTCCCTCCCAGGTGCTATCAATTTGCATAGTAAGGCACAACTGAAAAACCAAGAGGATGTCCTTTGGTGAAAAATGACCTCCAGGCAAAAAGTACGCTGAGGCTACTCTTTCCAGGACTTGAAACTACACTTTGCCTGAGTGTAGTTAGGACACCCAGAGACTTTCTCTGAGGTACCTGCTATTACCTGAATGAGTCATAGGTTTTATGCCACCATGTACTTTCCTTTACCTGGAGTGCTTTTTTATTTTCTACTCCTCTTTCATATCATACTTTCTCAGACTGAAAATACTTACACATTTTTCAAGAATCAATTGAATATCCCATTTTAGAGCTTTCTCTGAACTTATCCCTGGAAGAAATTTCCTTTAAAATGGTACATATCATGTTTCATTTTCTTCTGTGTGTTCTGTCAGATGGCAAGCTTCCCCAAAGAGAAAGGCTGTGTAGTATTACTTTCTTTTGTATCTAGCAAGTAGTGGAGGGAGTGGCCCATTTAGGTACTTCAGAATATTTGTGAGGAGTTGAGGGTATAGTACAATGGCGGAGTATTTGCCTAGCATGTGCAAGGCCCTGGGTTCGATCCCTAGCACCACCAAGGTCAAAAGAATACTTTTGAATCATACTTGTGTTAAGTCATATTCTTTATCTACTGACATAGTTGTTGTTCTTTTGTTTAATCTTTTTCTCCTCTTGGTGATTATAACTTGGTTCATTATATACTCATGAGTTCAGCACTTACTCTCTGCAAGCTGTTGTGAAAGCTGATTGGGAACTTGAACTACTTAGGAATGCTTTTGGCTGCAATGCAAGAAAACTTGTTAAGACCACTTGATATAGGTCATTCAGTCTTTGATACAGTGGTTTATTGAAATATAGCTCTCAGACTCGGATCTTTTCGTTCTGCTATCCACAGACTTGTCAACTCATGCTCACAAGATAATGGCCGGAGTTCTATGCATCATTATAGCTTTATATAATTATGTTTAAAGAAGAAAGATAAAGTTCTGAGTGAAAAAGGGAAATGTCTTATTGGAATAAAGGACAATTTAAGGCATATTCCAAAAGGATTTTCTTTAGAGTGCATTTACTAGAATAGGATCATATATATATAAGATTAGTGGCAAGAGGAGCTGGGAAATTAAGTACCTGTATGGAAGAATAGAACTTCCAAGATAGTTTTAAAATCATCATTATTCATGCCTGAACTGGACAGACCCATTATTATCATAAATAAAATCAAGTTTGTTTTCAAAGGAGAGGGAGTAGCTGTTGCATGGCAAAATCAAGTTGTGTGACATAGTCCCAAATCAATATACCATTTAGGAATACAATCCAAAACTCAAATGTTCCAAAAGATTTGAAAGGGTTTAAAAAAAGCAGACAAATATAACACCATAAATTACTATCTAGAGAGTGAGAAGAGAGGGAACTGAGCATTATACAGAGTCTATCAGGTCCAACAAGGTTTGAAGTGTGACCTAGGAGTGTGGAGGTGGAAAGATTCAAATGTGCAAGCCTAAGCATGTCATCTGACTGGTGTTTATAAAGTTTAGACTCTCCTTCAGCTTATACGAAGTCTCTTCTGTGGAGTACTCTCTCCACAAGGTGTTATTAGGAAAATGGAGGCTGTAGACAAAGTTGGGAAATAGGATATTTGGACTTATTAGTGTAGCAAAATATACTGCGAATTTCCCAGAGGAGTTTGTGGTGGTCAGTGTTTCGAAAGCCCACCTGACCATAACTTCTGTTGTCTGCAAAGATTAGAAGTTAATTCAGCCAGATACATTTTGGTGAATGTTGTCAAAATTGTGAAAAGAGAACTGGCTAGAAAATGGTGGGAACTCCATCAATGCCAAAAGTCTAGATTTCCATTTGGATTATGAAGGAGAATATTAAAATACAGTTAACAGAACAAAGCTCAGTGATCAGAACCTGGGCACAAAGAGTTCGAGTTTTGGACTAGGAATCAGGTAAATTCCCCCAATACAGTAGAGGGGGGTTAAGAATGAGCCATGCTCAAGGCAAAGGAGCTATTCTTTTTGTCAGGGACAGAGCATGGGAGGGGTTATGTATTCATACTAGGGCTACTATTTTAAAGCAGGACTGTGGAAAAGTGGAAAGAACAGGTCATAAAACAAGTTTTGATGTGTATGTACATATGGGCTTATGTTTGTAGTATACATGTGTATATAACAGTATGCAAAAAAGGAAACATTGGAATCCTTTTATTAGTCATGTGACATTCAGATGTTGATAATTTAAAATAGTATGTCTACTTGTATAATAATTTGAATAATACCTATTTTAAAAGTTTAAATAAAATTTTTTTTCGGTATTTTTAGAGATTCCATGAAATGGACCTAGAGAAGTCAATGCTTCTTCCCCAATATATGAAAATCACTTATTTAGAAAATTGCAACCAAGAATTCTAGCAGTGGTCTGTCCAATATCCTGACCTAAAACAAGGTCTAACAATGGATCAATAGAAAGTACTTTGGAGAAGCTGTAAGGAACTTGTAAATGATGATAGTACATATTTCACACTTGTTAATCAACATGGCTTTAGTCATTTGACTTCCATATACAAAGCAGGTGGAAGGTGGATAAAGGTTGCATGTACTAATGTTATAAGTCATGGGGGATAGAATACAGGATGAGAAATAAGACTATCGGAGGCTTTCTCTAAATGTGAGTTGGGAGGAGAAGGAAAGGATGGAGACAGCTGTAACCTGCTCTTTTTAATACTGTGAGAACTACTGGGTAAGGTATATGTGTTAGTTTGAATTGATTGAGAACTTTCTTCTCAACAAGTAACAAAACTAGAGTACTTGAATCTTTGAAATTTATAAAGGTTAATTTGAACTGAACTAGAAATTTACTCTTAATAGAATGAGAACATATGCATCTATCCTTGGATTTTATAAAGGTAATCATAAGATGACTTAAAAATATTTACGGAAAAACCTAAACCCATATAGCTTTCTTTACAGAAAACAAATTCCAAGCAATTTGGGGACACCGATCTTTATCAGAAGTCAGGATAGTGCTTCAGACCTTCTCTGGAATCTCTTACTACCATTTTTTTTGGGCCTCTTGTCGTGTTTGTGCCATGATTTCCATTTTATCTCAGTCTTCTTGTACCAGAACCCAAACATTGATTTGAAAGTTTCTGTGCTAATGAGCTGAAGATTAAAACCTCAGTACATTTCTAAAGCTTCAGGTACCCCAAATCCAGTGGTTTTATTCTACTTTAGCTACTCAGATTATTTTTGGATTCTGTAGGAATATAGGCCCTGGCTGAAGATGCTGGGAATGTTGTCTATTTCCTGTTTTCTTATGTGCCTATAGGACTGTAAATGCATTCTTGTTGGGCTGAGTGAGCTGGTTTAGGGTGGCAACTCCAGTGAACTTGTGTGGCATTTTGGAGCTTAGTAGAGGAAAGTCCGTGTGGTGGGAAGTGGGTGTGTGGCACAGGGTGTCAAAACTGAAATGAGCAAGAAGGTGTCCACATGGAGGGTGGCTTAGTGCAGCATCAGCTGTAAACTGCAGTTCCATTTATTGAAACTCATAGTTTTCAGTAAATATAGACAGATAAATATATGTGTAAATAGATGTGCATGATGTGGGGCATTTATGTCCATTTCTTAATTTGGTCAGTTGAGAATCTCAGAATCTCAGAGCAATTATACATTTAATATATATAATATGTATTGTACATTATATAATGTATGATTATATATTGTATATTATCATATATGGTACATAATTATATGAACAATGAATACTAATATGTGTATGTATTTCTTTATCCATTGACTATATTTATATCTCAGCTATTATGAATTTTGCTGGGATAAATATGGGAAAAAGTATCTCTTTAATTTACTGATTTCATTTCCCAGTGGATATGTACTTAGAAAAGGGATTCCTACTAAGAGCATACAAATGTTCTCCACACCATCACCTGCACTAGTTACCTCTTGTCTTTTTGAGATAGAGAATAAAATAGAGGTTACCACATGGATGCAACAGGTGGTAGGAAATTAAACTCTAAAGATATGATGTGCAAACTAAGGACTTAATACTATTGTAATGCAGTCAGGACTTTTGGTAAATAAATAGGTTATAACTGCTTCTGCATGGTGGGGGGTGACTATGTGAGATTTTAGATACATTCATTTGTTTCACTATTGTGATCATTTTGTTTCATGTTTGTGTATCTTATAACAGTGCTGGATTCCTTTAATATACATAGTACAATTTGGATTTTTAAATGAGGCTATGTTAGGACACATAAACCTACTATAAGGTGCTTAATTTGAGACATTGGGAAAATTAAGCATTATAAGAAATCATGGTAGTAATGATTATAGTCATAAAAAATGAATAAAAAATGAAAAAAATGATTTCCATTTAAATACATAGGCAAGATTCATATTTGAGGAAAAGCAAGAATATTTACATAGTTTCAGAATAACTTTCACAAAATGCTTATTAAATACAATTGGGAAGAGTAAATTTACAGAGGCAAAGTCTATCACACACAATTTTAATCAAGTAATAAGAACATTATTACAGATGGGACAAATCCTATAGGATGAAATCAGAAAAATAGGACATCACATCAATAATAAATAATCTGAAACTAATCACAAAGTAACATGAAATATCCAAATTTTGATATGTTCCATAAAATAACTGTCCTGCAATCTTCAAAAGCGTCAATATCATGAAAGTCGAGGGAGAACTGAAGACTTGTCTCAAATGAAAGGAAATGAATGGGATATGACAGCTGTGTGCAATGCTTAGCTCTGACTTGTACCCTTTCAACATGAAAGACATTGGGAATCTGTGACACTTGAATGGAGTCTGAGGATTAGATGATAACAGCAGAATTAATTTACTAATTGTGATAGTTTATCATGTGCAAAAATGTCCCTGGGAAATACATGCAGAAGTACATGAGGTACTAGAGTAAGCATCAAATCAACAACTTACTCCCCAAAATTCTAGGAAAAAATATTCCTTGTACTGTATTGGAAACTCCCCTATTGAAGTTTAGGGTTGTTTTCAAATTGTAAAATAATACTAGAGGAGAAGAGGAGAAAGGATAAAATGTTCAATTCTATGTTGAGCATCATGTGCAAACTTTATTCCTGGATGAGATACTCTGCTTCAGAAGCTTCTGGTTTGATTTATAAAGGTTAACAATAGCAGTACACTCCTTTTCCATGCTATGTTCAAAGGTGAAATTGATTGTTCTGTTTATATGACATTTAGACTGGAGACTTGGAATTAATCTAAGCATAATAAAATTAGGTTGATTTAATTATAGAGTTTGCTTATGTTTTGAATGAAAAGTAAAAGATGATATTGTACTGTGGCCTTGGAAACATTTTGGTTATCTCTAAAATGCTCACTATTAATTATTATTAACACATGCTTCCATTTGCCCAGTTTGACCCAAAGGCTGAAATGAATTGTGACTAATGCCCCAGCTGGTGTTTTCAAATTATGGCAGGAACTAGGTCTCATCCATTGCTGTGAATGACGTCTTGCCAGACACCTGAGATCTGAGCATCTGAAATCACAACTCAAAAAATTACCCTGAAATTGGAATTTTAAAAATCTATCACGTAATGATTAGCTTGGTGAAACAGTCAAAGTGTAATTTTTTTTTTTAATTTGGATGTGGGTTATTTCCACATCAAAAGATCAAATGGGACAATCTGCTACCATGTCTCTTCATGTTTGAAGAATTTAACTGAGCACAGGTGGCTATTATCTTGAACCATTCCTGCTGCCGTAACAAAATCCCTTAGACTGAGCAGTTCACAAACAATAAAAATTCATTTCTAAAAGTTCTTGAAGCTGAGATGTACAAGATAAAGGTGCCAACAGATTCAGGACCTGATGAGGACTGTACTATAGTCAAGCACCTTCTTGCTTTGCTCTCTCAAGGCAGAAGGAGCAAAGGAGCTCCCTTGGGCCTCTTCTTATACTGACACCAACCCCACTTATGAGGGCAGAGCCCTCATCACCTTATCATCCCACAAAAGCTCCACCTTTTAATACTATCATTTTAAGGCTGAGGTTTCAACATATGAATTTGAGAATAAGACACAAACATTTTCTAATAGCCTAGCAGCTCTTTACTCTTCCAAAGAGCTAATCTGGTTTTGTGAAGCCAGCTATCCCCAGACTAGGCCAGTTGCAACCACTTTATGAAGTTGACAGGGTATTTACAGGAAGGATGTTCATACTCCACATCTCTTACAATATTATTTTAAATTACCCAAAGCTGCCAGAAGTTATGCACTTTTTAACATCTTCATCAAAAAACAGAAGCTATGATCATGTTGAGGTCTGAATCAAAGTGTTTCCCCTATCCCTTTAAGATTTGTCTCAGCTGTAAAAATTTCATGGTAATGGCTGAAAGCAGTCTGGTTACTTTGTCTGGTTGATGACATACTTGTAATTACTAAAGCATCATAGCTGTAGTTATTTAGAGCACTTGGCATCATTTGTAAAGATTAAGTAGAAACTGTTTCTTAAGATCACCTTCAAGGTCCTACCAATATCTTATACTAAATTCATTCAGAATCAGGTAACAGTTTCTCTCCAGAGACTAGGTAGGAGTACATGTTTTAACTCTTCTACTGTTAATAGAAATATAGTAAGGACACCTCTTATTCATTTTACCTGAAGATTGATATAGTAAGTATTAACTAACTAGGTGTTTGCAAAACAATTCCAAGGAACAAATGCAGTAAAAGTGCTAAATATAATTATTATAAAATTATGACAGAATCATTTAGATGAGACATTTCTAAGCTCTTCATTAAACACAATTAGATATTATGTTTATTAATTCATTAAGCTCCACTTCAAATGCCAGATAAATAAAATGCATTATTAATGTCATAAACTAAATGGGATAATGCAACATAGAACTATTACTTTTAAAGTGCCTTGCAAACATTAATTCATAAATACCATTCTTTGGAAGACAGATTGTATGATTTAACAGCAATTGTTACAGTAATTTTATTTGTCAGGACATAAATTTCTCATAAAACCTGAATTCTTTAAAAACTTCAGATTTTTTCCCTTGAGGTAATGTATGCTTGTTTTAACATAGATAAATGTAAATATGAAAATAAAAATCATTGCTATCATTCATTAAGCTACCCAGATAAAATGTTTATTATAAAAATTTTATCATGAGTCTTTCAGGCTTATATTTGTGAACTTCTCTGCTCATATGTACATCTGTGTATATGTGTGCATGTTTGTATTTTTTCTTTTTACAAAGTCAACATTTCATGTAATGTCTTATATATTCCATTTTCACTTAAAAATATCAAAGTGCCTTTGCAGCAAAGTTTATGATCTTGAAATAACTATCTTCCAATAATAATAAACAAACAAAAACAAAGTATGGTGGTTTGCATAAATGGTTAATTCTAGATCTTGTGTGTATGTTGCATATATCAGGTGTATAAGAAAATCCTGGAACACTTTAATAACAGATAGTAAGAAAGCTGTGTCCCATCAAGAGTACCCATGAGTCAACTTAGAGCCAAAACTCCAGCAGTCAGAAGCTAAGTAGTCAGATATTTGTGCAATTCAAGAATAGATGATGATAATTTTAATGGATTCAAACACACGAAAGATGTTTTAGAATCTATGAATTCAAAATAATACCGGAGAAAGCAAAACTGTTTGTTTACCATTGCAGGATGTTTGCAAATCAACTTGTTTAAGAAAATCTAGTGAATAGAGACAATCAAGTATTTATCTTGGTTTTTCTTTTTATCTCATCTACCAGTAGGTAACTAAATTACAGTTGAAAAAATTGTTTCATGGAAATATTCAAACTGGTAAGTAAGAAAGAGCTGATAGAATATCACTCTATTCCAAACTCCCAAAGAAGGAATAGAGAGTGACATCAACTAACACCTATTAACATCAACAAAGGAGACTACAACCTAATGCACATGCTTCAAGGTGGAAGAAAGCACACTTTCAGTGAATTAGTGTTGAGGAAGAAAATATGAATCTGTTTCTTATTAAAACTCTAGCTCTAACTACCAATTTGTGGGAAGTACAGACTATGGAGGAATACATTAGATGATATCATGGGTACAACTAGCAAAAAGACCTTGGGAAACACTACAAACTGATAATCAGGCTTCTCTAACAAACACAATGAGGAGAAAGGTAAAGAAAACTATATAAGGAAAAAATGATTAAAAAATGAAAGAAAAGCCTGTAAGGTAAAAGATACACAGAATGAAATATCAACTAACTGCAATGCGAGGACTTCATTTAAAAAACCATTTTTAAAGCTGTAAGAATTTGTTTATTATGGAATTAGAATTGTGAATATTTGATTTTTTAAAAAATAGTTAATTTTTAATTTTTATTCATTTTAGTTGTACATATTAGTCTTCATTTTGGCATAGTTATAAAAGCATAGAATATAGTTTTCTCTAAACTCAGTCCCCGGTAATTCCCCTTTTCCACCTCTTCTCCTCCCTCTACTCTACTGATTTTTCTGCTATTTATAGTTTTTTTTAAATTAGTACCTTGTGGATATACATTGAGGTGAGATTCAGTGTGCTATATTCATATATGTACATAAGAAAGTTTGGTCTGATTCATTCTACTGTTCCTTTCTTTTCCCATCCCTCTCCCCTCCACTCTCAATCTCCTTCCTCTATTCCACTGATCTCTAAATTGGCCACAAATTAATCTTTATTAAAATGGATATTGAGGTTCATTATCCTTCTTGTTCAAACTTTATACACTTAGACATATGATGTTCAATTTTTTTTCTTTCTTAGAGCAAATTTATCATTTGAGATAAGATTTCCAAAGTAGCTTAGGGCATGAAGAGCAATTATTTTTCATTAAGTAGGTCTCAGGGTCTAAGACCTTTAATCTGTAACATCTTGGCAAAGATTTGGCTCTATTTAGAGTTTGTCGTTGTACTTTTTGCATTTTACTACAGTTCCCCTGAAAAGCTATCTTTCCATACACCGATGATTATCCTACCCTTTTCCCATTAAGACGAAATGACCCTTTTGCTACATTTGGGTCCACTGTGTTTATGCTCCAGTTCTCCAGCAAGTCCCTGAGCTCATCCTGGGTGCTACTTGTTTGTCATTTGGCTCATTGCTTTTCTGTTCCTTTTTAATTCCTTTGCCTTCCCACCCCCATCTCTCTCCTGCATGCGTACATTCTCTTTCCCATCTCCATGTACACATTGGAGAATTTCTTAGCGAACCACTTTTATTTAAAAGCATTAAAAAAAGCAGATTGGTAACTCAGGGTATAAAATCATTTGGGATGCATGAGCAGTGATAAAGATTAATTTGTGGCCAATCTAGTCTTAACTTCTTTTCTTCAATTATTTTAAAGTAATTTCCTATCTCTTCATTATTTTTCTGGATCTATTTCTACAAGTATCACTTTAAATATATATTCTTTCTCTGTGTGTGTTTGTGTGTGTGTGTGTGTGTGTGTGTGTGTGTGCCTGCGTGTGTGTATTATAGTAATATCTTACCAAAAAATTAACTATTTCTTAAGTCAGACCCAGAAAGTCAGAGGTTGAATGTTTCACCTGATATGCAAAAACTAGTTCAAAGTAAGGAAAAAGAAAAAAGAAAAAGAATGGGGATTCCACCAGAAGAGAAGAGAGATCAGTGGAATAGAGGAAGGAGATTGAGAGTGGAGGGGAGAGGGATGGGAAAAGAAAGGAACAGTAGAATGAATCAGACCAAACTTTCTTATGTACATATATGAATATAGCACACTGAATCTCACCTCAATGTATATCCACAAGGTACTAATTCATGTCCAGTTGGTCAGTGTCTACAACAGTACATCTTCCAGTCTTCTACTTTGTGTACTCAATTGTCAGTTTTCTAGAAACAGAAAAACTTTCCTGGTGGTGTGGAAATAAGAGTATTTGGTGTTCTTTACACAAACGTCAGGATCCCATGTGTTCAGCCCCAATCCACTTCAGAGGTCCCTGATCCCAATCTCTGATGCTTTCCAGAGTGTCCAGGCTGCTTTCCTCTCTAAACCCATGGGTGTTATGTTTCTAAGATACTCACTTCTTAAATCAGCCATGATTAGGAACGGTACATCTTCCAAAGCACTGTTGATATCTCTGCTTATTTTCTCTTAAATCTTGAGGGTTGATGCTTTGTTTTCTTATTTTTTTTTTTACTTTAAGTAGGATTTGAGCTGCTAGAAATAATTTTCAAAAAAGCTAAAGTCATAACTCCAACATTTTAAAGATTTTATTTAACTTAGTAAAGAGGAAACTGGTAAAAACTTAGAAGCAGTTTGAAGACGACTTTAAGAAGATGATACATTAATAATTAGTAATATAGGAATAAATGTGCAAATAGAGGCATATCTGATTTTTTTTTCCACAGCAGGGGAGGAAAATCAACTGAATCTCTACCAGACAGGTTTGTGGACAGGGATGATCTTGCATTCCTATTATCTGCAATTTACAGAGTTGTGAAATACTCCCACAGAATCAGATATCACAGAACCACAATTTTCCATTGGCCTCCCCACAACACACACACACACACACACACACACACACACACACACACACAAACATGAACACACCCCTGGCCCAAGCAGGGATGAAGCCATGTTTACATGGGCCATCCAAGTTCAAATGGGCCTATTCCCACCTGATTTAATTTTGTAGTAGATTGTATTACGTGAAGTTAAGTCCAGATCTTTTCCTTTGAATCCAAAATAATTTAAAATTTGGGAGAGACTATTGATGTCGTGACATGTTGCCTGAATTTTTCATTTTGCTGTTGTGTATTTTCATATTTGTTTCCTTTTCCCTCTTATGAGTCAGAAAAGCCATATCAGGAAATGAATAAAACAGATGTATCTTATACCTGGTGCTATTAGATGTATCTCTTCTGTGTGATTTTACCGACATTTAAATGATAATTGAAAAGCACCCAAGGTTTCTTGGCTCCAGAGAATATTTGCTTTTCTAGATCCTCTACAAAGTGTGAGATTATTTGATTTGAGCACCAGATCAAAATACCAGGTCAAGTGCATCAGGGAATTTATTTGTAGAGCATCCTCTGCAGGTCACTGTTCAGGCCTATTCAGAATGATTATTTGGTTTAGAAGTGTCTTGCCTACCTGGTTCTCTCACCTCTGTTACCTGTTTCTAGAGTTCAGCCTGCCCTAGTGTACCAGTGACTTTTTGATGGTATTCATCCATAATTTTCCAAAGTTACCCTTCACCATGTAAATTCTGTCTCAACCATTATCCATTGAACAAACATATTTCTATTTCATGTGCTATTTCTCTTTCTGGTTGTCAATGCACAAATTCATGGCAATATAAGCCCTTGAGGTTATGTGAATATAGACTCTTTGACTACTTATGTTTTTTACAAGTTGTCTTATGTCTTCTGCTAAGGCTGCAGTAGATTTATAGCCCTCTGTGGTTATGCATGGAAAAAAAATAAGACTGCATTGATACCTGCCTTGAAATCTTTTCCATATTTCCAAAGTCCTTTCTTCTCTAATTTTTTTTTTCCTATCTCATGAGCAACTCCTCTTACTTCAGCTATAATACCTGGAGATAAAATCTGTTGTATAGCATCAAAATATAGTTTTGACATATTTTAGTGACAACTAGAGAATTTCTATAAAATCAGGGCTTAAGCTCAGAAGTTGGATTGGAACAAGGCAGGGAGAATAGAACTGTTCATATAACACTTCACATAGAATTGAAAATAGCAGTTGTCCATGAGAAGGAAAGGGAAGGAACCAGTAGTTATTACTGAGGATCTAGATGTTTCCTATCTACCTCTTCCTATAGCTACTCTGATGTTTCTTTGCTCTCTGAGGAACAGTTTTTGAAAAGGTAATGAGGCATGGGCAGGTAGATGGGGAGGCTTCAGTAGTGTATGGAAATGATGTGGAAAGGTGGAGATGGGTCTTGTCTTGGAATATTCAAGAGCAGAGTTGTCATTTACACTCAACTATTTCTCATTTCTTGGAATACAAAAAGATGGTAGGCTTCTCAACCTTGACAGAGTTCCAACCTCTAGGAATATAGGACCATATAAAAGTTCAATGTTCTCATCTACCAGAAGAGGTTTATATTAATGTTCTTTCTACAAGTACACCATAGAATGTCCCTAAATTTTTCAAGCATGTGAAAAATGTGGTTTAACTTCCCATTATAGTGAATCCTAGTGTCAGAGGTAAACAAAATTGAATGCTGATTAAGGTTGAGAAAGGTCATTTTATTCAGTAATAACTATTGCAATAGGGAGAGAGTACAGTGTAAAATGAGCATGCCTTTGTGAGAACAAAAGGCAAGAGACCTTGTAAATGCTGGGTTATAGCATAGGAAAAGCACTAATAGGAGCTAAGTGTGCATGTGTGGTCCTATAACTGTGTGGGCAGGTGTGGGTCCATATGACTGGGCCACCTTGGCTTTGCTAATTGCTGCCTAGCTAGAGGAGAAACAGACCTCTCCTTCCATTAATTCAGTAAGTGGTGGTGCAAATTGGAACAAAGTGCTCAGAAAGTTGAACCTTTAACTTCCAACAGGACTGGGAGTGAGAGTTATTTCATTGGATGTTTGCATTTCAAAGAACAGATCCCTCCTGCTCCTTCCACCAGACCTTGAGAAGACAATTTAGGTGGCAGAAGATTTATATTTCAAAAGGCAGAGAAGATATTTATAGTTGCCTCCTTAGTCTTCTAGAGGACATTGTAAAGTTTGGTCAAGTCTTAGAAGCACAGGAGTTTGGATGGATAGGCAATTGCTGAGAGTTTTTTTTATAGTTTTTAAAAGAAACACTTTCTTAACCCACAGATGACCTTATCACTGGAATGGTGGATATTTTCTGTGAAAGAATATCTTCGTAGCAGATTACACCTCTGTAAGCTTCTCAAAGGTTTAGTTAAATCCAAGAATCTTCAGGAAATTAACCCTCTTCAGTGAATTAGACCAGATAAGCATGGGGTCAGGTGGTTCCTGGAGATTACTTGGGTGTAGTGAAAACATTTTAATTTTCCCCTCGTTATGAATAAGAAAAGTAGTATGACTTAACTTCCCTAACTTTTTGGTGTGTGTGTGTGTGTGTGTGTTTTCCTTTAAAGGCCCTGAAGTCTATTTCCAACTTGGGTATTTTGTCATGGCTACAACAACCTTAACTTAGGAGTTCACTTATGTTCCTTCTATTCATTGACTAAGATACTGACATACTGACCCTGGGCTATGCTTGCAGTTGCCAGCTTCTCCCAGAGAGCTACTTATTCTTTAAAAGAAAAAAAAAAGAAATATATATATATATATATATATATATATATGTATATATATATAAAATATATATTACTTTAGATGGTCTCTGTTAATTTATAGCACCTCATTAAGAAAACAGCAGAAACAAAAAGCACTTACCTCTACCATGTCAGCATGAAGGACTCATCTGTCTCACTAGCTAGGAAGATAGTCACAAGTGATACCCAAATTTTTGTGATTTAAGAGTTGGGTAATCTGTAATGATTCTCACTTAAGTATCAGATACAATAAGTAAGTTTCAGCAGGTTGTTCTGATTGCTTTACCATGCATTCATGTTAGTTTGTATAACGGGTTAATGAGTTAAGTCACTTTCAGAGACAAACTGGTTTTGATTATTCCTCTTCGTAAAACACTAGTCCTCATAATCACATTACTCCTGATATGGTTATAGACAGCTTTTTACAAAATAAAAGAAAAAGTAACACTCAATGGTCATCTAGTGCTTTTGTAAAAAGAACAGATGCTAGGACCACACCTATAGAAATGAGACAAAGTTGGTATGTCCAGATACAGCCTGGATTTCTACATTTCTTCAAGGGATCCTGATACATTTAATTCCAACACATTTAGGAACACTCCTTTAGTTGGTTAACACATTTAATCGGAGAAAATTTAGTGCAAGTCTTCATACAAATATCTATAGCTGATAGAAGGCTATAATTAGCATGGTAGTTAAGAAAGGCAGAAAGCAACAGGAGGCCATACCGAGAACAAGGAAAAATAATAAGGAAATTAGGTCAATGATTTCTGGAGACCTTGTTCTATTTTCTTTAGATTGTTTGGAAGATAAGAACATGAACCAAGAGTACACGTTACTGGAGCTGAGGAGAAGAGAGCACTTTAGGCTGTGGAGGTCTGGAAAGTGGGGGTGGTGGAGGTAGACTCAGTAAAAGGGAGATGAC